>NC_133783.1:31726380-31834393 GCF_003597395.2 Chelonoidis abingdonii | reverse complement strand
GTCTGGGAGGAGTTCCGAAATCGATTTAAGGAGCCGTTTAACTCGATATTAATGACAACGTTGTGTGAACGGGTACAGCGTTAAATCGGTATATCGGCCATTAAACCGATTTAAAGTCGCAGTGTAGACCTGGCCTATGAGGCACAGGACATCTGGATTTAAAAAAAAACCAAGGTTTTATAATAAATGAACACTCCTATAATTAATGATCCCCAGAGCCATTCAGCTGTTCTAACTCTTTAGATCACAGGGACATTAATATCAGTGCATATAGCGAATCAGTTCTTCTAATTATCTCTTGGTTTAGTAGCTCTTGTTGTTATCCCACAAGCAGTAAAGTATGACTGCAACATTCTCATTGCATTGGTTTTTGTGTTTGTTTCATGACTTGGTGGTCAAGAACTATTCATGGAGTTAGTTTTTAGCTCTAAGTACTCTCCGTTTTCTGGAAAGTCATCTTCAGTCATGAGGGTTTTCTACATTCTTTTTGCTTTCAGCTTCTTTACAGTGTTGCCTTGTGGCATGGAGTTCAAGCAGCATTGTACAGGGCTATCAAAGCATCGAGAGTTACAACCGAGATCCACGTGTGTTGCATTAAGAGGAGAAAAAAGATAACTAATGACCTTCTGCAATGTCTTGCGCCTCTACAAAGACATTTTTGACTCTTGTTTAATGAACAATTTCTTTTAACTGGATGATCTGTAGAACTGCTAGGGAGAACGGACAGATGGGATAAATAACTTGCATTTCATAGAGGACATCTAAATAGATTTTTTCCCCACCAGCACTTTGATCATGTTTTGTTATGCTTATTTCAGTTGTATGACACAAAGGAAGAATTATTGTTCACAATGTGTGATGGGCTAGGAGTTCAGAGAAAAATCCTAGGCTGAATAATTAATAAAATAAATATTTTTGTTTTAGGAGCGAACTGTTTGCTTTATGTGAGTCACTGGTTGGGATTAATCCAATAACCAGTTCTTGATCTGCTCAGAGAAAGGCAAAGCTGTACCCCTACCAGCAACAATGCATATTGCCTGTTGTGAAGCATTGTGTGTTAGGTCAGGGCCATGATGATGATTCCTTTGTGACTCGCTGGCGAAACCAGTTTAGGCCCTGAAGCATGAGATTTGATGAGTCTTATGATTGTAACTTAAACATAGTAATGAAAATTATTAAATAAAAGATTCTTCCTCCTGGACTTCAAAGCTGGGATGGGTTGCATAAAGCCGGCAATAGTGTGTAAATACCATCACATGGACATTTTTGGGTACATGTCAATGAAACACTGTCCCATAGATTGGCACAAAGGACCCCCTCTACTTTTCACAGCTGGGGGAAGTGCTCTGCTAACAAACCATATAAAGTGTACAGTAGCCCTTCATGCTGCACCATCAATACAGATTTCACTGTACAGCTAAATTGGCCACACATATGTATGCTATGTAGCCTTCCACAGTTGGGCTACAGTTGTTAATAGTTTAATGAAAAACACTACACAGTGTACATCATATGTCATTTTCAAGATGTCATAACTTGATCAGATCAGATCTGAATTTCATCAGAATGCCTCACTGGTTGAAGGCTGCTATGTTTCAGCTTTCATTTTGTCTGTAGAACTGTTAAAAGGGTAGCAAGAATTTTATACGATAAGAATAGTGTGTTCTTATTCTCCTTATACTCAAAAGTGGCTGAACTCTCTTTACTTAACTTCCACACAAAATGTATCCCTGGGCAGAAGCCAGTTTTATACCAAAAGGTGATCATACGAGAAAGTTACAAGTCACTGAAAATAGAAGGTTAAAATTGAAATGGTCATGCCAATTTCATTATTGTAGCCATATTTTCTTCCGTTAGTCCCTATGGAATCTTTAATGGGATTTTTAATCAGTTGTCCAACCAATTAATTGGGTTTCTTTAGAATTTGCCATAAATCTTGCATACTTGTGATAGGATAGTGAATGATATGTATGAATAGTTTTCTTTTAGGTTTAGGATCTTCAGTAAAAAGTGTGTATGTCCCTGTCAGATACCATTTGTTTTGATTTTCTAATAACTTCATGGTCATATTTGGGGGGAAAAAGGAAAGCTTATTAAGAATGGAATTAAATTTGGTTCCTAAACAGTTTGGTAATGTTGCGTTAGCAGAACTGTATTGCATATATCTTTGCCGTCCGTTCGCAAGAAATGTGTTTTACGGAGTAGAAAGCACTGTCTGCTTGGGGAATGCAGAATGCTGCTGCCCATTTTTAACCTTAACCTGTAAAATACTGACTTTTTCCACATCTCCAGCCAAATAAGTTCATAGGAGGATATGTGAATATATGCTTATGTGGCCACAGACTCCAGAGGGTTAATTAGAAGTTTTCTATCTTCTATCACTGTAAAACTGCATTATCTAAATAAAGCTGTTGTTGTTGCTCAATATAGTCTCCGCACATTTGACTGTTCTTTTAGCCATGTTAATATAAATAACTAGACCATGATGTACTTCAGCACTATCCAATATCTTACACATTTTGAGTGTGACATCCTCTTCAGACTACACCCTGGACAATGCTAAAGGACACTATGTCTAGTTATTTATATCAGCATGGCTAAACTACTTGGAAAAGAACAATCAGGTCCGCAGATGAGACTATATTTAGCAACAAAAGCTTTATTTAGATAATGAAGTTTTACAGTCATGGAGGATAGAAATCTTTTAACTGACCCTCTGGAGTCTGTGGCAAACACAAGCACACGTTACCATTATCTTTAGAGGGAATTCTGTGGATATTCAGCAGAGACTGTTAATGAAATACATCATCATCCAAGCTTCCAACATGAATCTTATGAGCTTTTGTACATTCAGGTACTCACTTGCTGCTGAATTGTTGACTTGCTGGATGTGAACTATTTTAAAATGACAAATGCTGGATTCCGTTTCTCTTTTGTACATCATCTCCAGAACTGGATTCCGTGGGGTAGCATAGGTGTAACTGAAGGCATCATGGGCTACAGGTGGTTATGTGTGAAAAGGGTTGGCTTGACCTTTGGTTGGCTCTTAGATTGAAATTGGAGAGATGCTTTTTTGTTTTTTGTTTTTGTTTTGTTTTTTTTCAATGCTTTCCCATATAAACAGAGCACAGTTAACATTGAAACCAATGAGAGACAATAAGTGTGGAACCTCACCCTGTCATTTTACAGTCACTTTTCAGAGTGGAACCACAGTTTGGGAATGAGGTTTATAGATGCCTTCACCTGTATCTCTAGAGCAATGTTTCCCAAACTTGGGATGCCGCTTGTTCAGGGAAAGCCCCTGACGGGACGGGAAGATTTGTTTACCTGCCACGTCCGAAGGTCTGGCTGATCGAGGCTCCCGCTGGCCACAGTTTGCTGCTCCAGGACAATGAGAGCCGCTGGAAGCGGCGCGGGCCGAGGGACGTACTGGCCGCTGCTCCCAGCAGCTCCCATTGGCCTGGAGCAGCGAACCACGACCAGTCGGAGCCATGATCGGCCGGACCTGCAGATGCAGCAGGTAAACAAACCGGCCTGGCCTGCCAGGGGCTTTCCCTGAACAAGCAGCATCCCAAGTTTGGGAAACACTACTCTAGAGTAATCCTTACCAAATACCCTTCAAAAATTCCCCTGGACTCAGGTGGATTTGTTGATTATCTTTACTCTTCAAAGGCTGCGTCGCTTAATAAATGAAATATTAATAAAATTCATATGTAATAAATTACATATAAGATTACATGGAAGTAGCATTGCTAACTAACACTTCAGTTTTACCACATCCAGAGAAATATCTCCTAGTATTATACATCCTGTAAGTTCCATGTGATTATATGTATGTAACACATTTGTGACATATTTTATCCTGTCCTGCAAGTAAATCTGCCTGCGTGCTGCCACTTGTCTCCTTAGTAAACACAGCTAGTTACTGTTTTGGAAGTTTCAGTTGGGGGAATTAGGGATGCATTGGTATGATGTATAAAGTTGAAAATTCCCGCATTTTTTTCCTCAATAGAAATAAAATTGCATGTCTAAAGCAGCACACATGCTGAATTTAGTTTTATTTTTCATCTTTCTATTATTATTTTACAGAACATTGACAGAGTGGTGTTTGTAGGAAACTTTCTCAGAATCAATATGATCTCTATGAAGGTGCTAGCGTATGCTATGGATTATTGGTCCAAGGGACAGCTGAAGGCTCTATTTTTGGAACATGAGGTAGGGAAATGTATCCATTAAATTCCTTATTAGTTATAGGAAACTATTTCTGTGATGTTTGAGCGTACAGAGTTGCCACAGAGAATGTTTCTCTTAAAAAGCCAAAGGGGGCGATAGACTAGGTTCTATGAAAATGGCCTTTAACTCAGGAGGTGGTTGAAGATGTAAATGCCTGAACTGTAATCAGTCTGAGTGCTCATCTTGCTGGATTCACTTTCATTTAATAACCCTCAGACATCTGCCCAAAACTTTCTCTGGCATAAGACTATGCATGCAAAATTTCAGGCCCAATACTTGTTTTGGTTTGTTGGGATTTTGTTATTACAAAATGTCAAATGGTGTCGAAATTAGATTAATAGGGTTAGAATGGAAACTGCCTTACCATAAGTGTGGAGCCAATATAGCTGTTCCATAACAAGTGCTGTTTTGACCTTTGGTTAGTCACAACAAGCTGTGTAAGGCTTATAATGATACAACTGGGCCCTTTTTCTTCTCCCATTGAAATCATTTAATTACAATTCATGTGTTGAACACTGGTATAAGATGACTGCTCTGACAAGATGTATATCTTTTTAACTGCCTTACAATGCTGAGAGCATTATGAGTATTGTGCTACTTGGTTGTACTTCAGAATTTCTGATAGTTCTTTTTCCTGTTTTTAAGGGTTATTTTGGAGCTGTTGGGGCCCTTCTGGAATTGCTTAAAATACCAGAAGATCAGTGACAAAGCCAACTGGAAGTAGATACCTGTCAAAGATGCTGCTGGATAGAATGAAAGTCACTATAAGAATGGAAATGAAGCCATTATGGCAGTTCTACCTGCTGGTTTTGTAAATAATTTAAAATCCTTTTAGCTGATCTCTAACTTTTGGGTTTTGACCTTATACTTCAAAATTCATACTGGGAATAAAAAGGTTTTTTTCTGTATACTGTATTTTTTGGGGGGAGGGGCGGGGAACTGTGCAATGTGGCCAAACATGCAGATTTTATGGATTGATTTTAAAAAGTGCATACTGTTTAAAAAAGGACCTATACTATGAGAGACCTACGTTTCTTCTGGGGTTTACTGATTAGTGTGGTAATTTTAACTTCATCTAGTAATCACTCTAGGAGATTTTTATCTTATATTTTTCATGATGTTTCATGATTTACTCTTGGTTTCAAATGAAACTACAAAGCTGGCACATTTTACTGTGAACACTAAACTAATTGATTTTGTTGCCTTCACTTTTTTTATTTAAAAAGATACTCTTCCCTCTCATCTCTCCTGCAAAAAGATGCCCTTTCTTTGACTACATGTGTTTGTTAATGAAGAGACACTAGCAGACACGCTGAGATGAGGATAAGATTTCTGTAGTCACTGGCACCTTTTTGAAGTCATGAACGTGACTTAACTGCTCATTGTGGCACCAAAGCCCCTTGCATTTTGGCCTATTCCTTTCTGAAATTTTTGATTACTGGGTCAAAATTAAAACAAAATCTTGTTATGGTAAAACTCATCTATAAAAAGAGCTCTATGGTACAGATATTATTTATACAGTATATGCTTATCATTAGAAAATAACAAGGGAGAGTAATTTCAATGTCTGAGGACTTTACTGTAGTAATTACATAACTTTTTAAATTTTATCTTCTTCAAATTTGTTACTGTTATTCAAATCACACTTTCTAAAATTAAAACCAATACTTATTGTGTCATATATTGAATTAGGAACTAAAGTTTAATTTTGCCTACAGGACTTGGTAAAGTCTGAGTATTTTTTCCTAAATCATTCTGTCTTAAAATCTATATTTGAAATACATCCTTTTTCATGTGTCCCATGATGTACAGGGTCCATCAGAGGGACAGTATAATTTTAGGGAGCATGTGTTCTGTGATGTATTTTGATTTTGTTTTTTTGTTTCTGAACACAGTCATTAATCTCCATCTCTCTCAAACTTTGAATAAATTGATACTAACAGAAGTATTGACTTGTCTGCTATAAATAAAGCCCTTTACTGTGTGATGGTTTTTAATGTATTAATGTTTTAACCGAACTATATAAAGTACATATTAGTGTTTAATTTGGTTACATTTTCCTGTTGTTTTTACAATCTGTTCCTGCTACTTGTTTTTCCTATGTTACATCACTTTGACATTTCCTACTTTGAGTCATCTACTTATCTGAGACTTTGTTGAAATTGCTTATTATGTGATAGGGTTAAAGTTCTGCCATTTTACATTTGACTTTTTTCATCGTGGTTCATAGAAGTCATACAACATGTGAAAAACTTTTAACATAATTAACTATAACATTACTGAAAGAGTTACAGCTGGGATACATTTGACTGAATGCTTCTAGTGCAATATGAACAATATAAGTTACATTAAGCGTTTAAGTTGCTAAAGAGGACAGTTGCATAATCTTGGACATTGTGCGTATGCCTAGACTTCAAGGGCTACTACAGCACAGCTGCAGCTCTGCTGCTGTAGCACTGTAGTGTAGACACTTACACGTCAATGGAAGGTGATTTCCCATCACTGTAGTAATTCCACCCCCTTAAGAGGTGATAGACTGTAGACACAGCTCGGTCGATACAAGAATTGTTCCAATGACCGAGCTGTGTCTACAGTGTGGGTAGGTTGACCTAACTACATCGCACAGTGCTTGGAATTTTTCATAGCCCTGAGCAATGTAGCTTCATCGACCAAGTCTTAGTGTTGGCTATTTCAAACATTGCAGGCCCCCTGAATTTTTAAAAAGGCAGCAATTATAATGGACATACCAGGTTTACTTTTCAAGCTTCAGTGCCAAGAGGGTAAACTTGCACATGCAGAATCACACATGCAAGTATTTCTGCAAATACCAGAAAATGGCTGGAGCTGTGAGCTTGGGCATGTAAGTTGTGCTCAGGAGGGAAGATTTTCCACAGTCACACTGATTCAGGAGAATTATAGTTTGTATGACAAACAATTTTTTGGACCTCTCTAAGCAGCATAAAGAAGTCAAATACTAAAGGGCCATCCTTGATCTGGAGTAGATTTAAAAAATACTAGTGTATTGTACCTAACTTTCAGGCAAAAGACTTACTGAACATAGCAAGCACTTGAGATATTTGTTACTCCCAGGAGAAAAGTCTTTATGTGCTTTTGATTTGAAGTTATAATAGTAAGCCCTGTATGCATTACAGGTGACAGGACAAGACTCAGTTCTGTGTGTTACAGTGTAGAGCACAACTGTATTTGAGACCTGCAGCAGTTTCTTTCCTTAATGACTTACTTTTAAGGCCATGAGTCTGTCCTATGGGTCATGGAAGTTGCTGATTCCTTGGCTTCCTGGACCTCTGTGACTTCTGGAGCGGCCGGTGCAGCTGACCCCAGAGCCACCTGAGCAGCTGGCCCTATGGCCAGCCCACTGGCCTCTGCTGGGGTGGCCCTGGGGCCACTCAATCAGCGGCTGGTGCAGCTGTTCCCAGGGGCGGCCCTGGAGCAGCAACAGTCCCAGAGGCAGTCAGCCCCCGCTACCAGAGCAGGGGCCAGCTGTAGGCCCACCAGGGCCTCCCAGATCAGGGCCCCCTCTGCCACCCCCGGGTCACCCAGCGCAGCTAAGATTTAGTCACAGGCTATGAATTTTTCTTTGCCTGTGACCTGTCTGTGACTTTTTTGTTAAAAATACCCATGACTAAATCTTAGCCTTACTTATTTTCAAACATCATGCTTCAGGTGTATGAAGTGTAAATCCTCTTGTCATTTGTTCATTCTTCTTTTCTCCCCTATTCTTACTCTTGTTGTGTGCTACTATGGGAAAGCCAGAGGCAAACCAATGTCAGTCATCCCATCAGTACAATTACTTGTTGCTGACCAGCTTCTGCCTTGAGCCATAGAGGCCATACAACCTGTTTGGCTCCTGCTATGTTTCTCCTACAGAGAAAAAGACAAGGAGAAGAGATGAGAGAGCTCATTAGAGTTCAGGTGAGCAACAAATCCCCACCATGTCCTCCAACCTGTGTTGGTTCAGTTTGGCAGCAGCCTGTGAAATGGACTCTTCTGGCTGGGAAAGTAGGATCACCTCTCCCATCTTGGAACATTCACTACAGCTCCAGTAAAGCCATGGGTTATTGCCCTATGAGTTGTTCTGCCAGAAGATTTTAGTGCTATTTACCAGCTGTTGTTCTTCTACTTCAAACTGTCTCTGGCCATACTCTGTCCTGTGCGCTCTTCTTGCTCAGAACCTGTCAGTTTTCCCGGTTCCTGCATGCCTCAAGCTGGTGAGTAGAAGAAACAGGTTAGTATCAGAGGGGTTTCTTGGCAACTGCTTAGATACTGTGGGGATAAGGACCATATAGAGGTATTTCTAGACTTGCTGTTACAAGACAAATAATATAACGCTTTAGAGTTAAATCTGACCTTGGCTTTAATGTGACAGAAATCATGAGAAAATGGTCTACTTTTAATTAGAGTTCTGTTTAACATTATTTCTATTCTCTTTATGAAGAAACTCAGTAATTTATCAGTATTTATAAACTGCATACAGCATCCTAGTTTATTTTAGTTGTTTTTCTTCTCAAAATTGTCATATGCAGAACCATTACAAACTATCTTTTGATGCTGTTATTAACCACAAATGAGCTCATATATGTTAGGTGGTTGCAATTGCTATAGTAACAGTAGGGGCACCCATAATAACAGCAATGAAAATTCTGATCGCAGTCACTGGCTGTGCTCTGCATAGCAAAGACATTACACGTTTTGTTTACTTTGTTACAGACAAAAATCTGTTCTGTCCTCTTTACTCTCCTTGCCTTTTCCTAACAGGTGATTTGTTTGACATGAGAAAATCCATCACTTTGCTTAATATGTACTTTACTTACTGTATTGTATTTTCATTTTTCTCATGACTGGTGCAAGAAGAATACAAATATAGAAACATAATGTAAATTAATGTAAAAAAAGGTGAAAAAAACTGCCTGGTCCACAAATAAAATAAGGCTCTTGAGGAGAAAGCACTTACCTCAATAGACCTTGCAATGTTCCAGGAAGGTCAACAAATTCAGGCTGTCAGTACAAGAAGGGAAGTGAACTCGAGTTGGAGATCCTCTCTGAAAATAACCCAACCCCAGCCATTATATACAACAGCACCCAGAATATATTATATAATATAATCTGGAGGCTGTAAACTCAGGTGTCTCTGCTGGTCTCAACTGATAGGGAAAAGCACAAAATAAGGCTCTATTTTAAAATGCTGTATGTATTCTGAACCTGAAACTTAAAGGGCATAATAGGTTCCCTGCTACAATGTTTAAATGTTTTTAATACTCTCTGCATAGCTATTTGTTTGCATGGATGTGTCCCCTTTTCATGTTCATTTTTATCTCTGAGATATTTTTAAAGGAAATGTGTAACAAATCACGACAGTCAAAGCAGCATCACAATATAAAAGAGGTTTAATATTTTTAGCAAAACTATTAGTAAAATTGAGTTGAACAACAAATAGAAAAAGGAAGAAAAATAAAGAGCAAAAGTAATAAAAGGAAGTTTGAATAAGAAGATAAGTAAGTAAAAATATATATGTTGCCAAAGGCCAAAACAGTCCCTATAGTTCTTTTATCATCTTGAAATCTACATACTAATCTTGCATATGATGTTAACAATGTGAGTCACTGTCTTATTCTAGGATTGGCCTGATTTTTAATGCCTTAACATTATATTTTGCTGTCATGTATATACAAATAAGACACTATATGAATATTATAATTAATCCTCTGAAGCATAGATTGCATTATTTTTATGGTAAAATATTTGGATACAATGCTATTGTAGCCCTGTTGGTTCCAGGATATTAGACTGGGGTGGATGAGGTAATATCTTTTATTGGACCAACTTCTTTTGTCTCTCTCACCAGTCCAATAAAAGATATTACCTCACCCACCTTGTCTCTCTGCAAAATATTTGTGCAGTATTCACCAGTGTGAGAGCATCACCAACAGATCTGAATCTCCTAGAACAAACCTATATATATAATTTAATTATTGAAGTTGATATTACAGGATCAGGGCCCTATTGTATAGCATCTAGCACAAATGTGTCAAAACATTCCCTGCCCTACCTGTGGGCTCAGCTACATCCGGTAGAAACTGGGATCCTGAGCATTCTAGACTCCATTGCAACAGTGGGAAGGAGTTGTTGCAGGGGTCCAAATACAGGGTTCCCAACTCCTCATGACAGCTTGAGGAAGGGGGTGAGGAAGTAGACTGCCAGGTGAGGAGATCAGCTAGTTTGCAGATCGTTAAAACATGTTCAAAGTACCATTTCAGTATTAATTCCTGGGACATCCATACAAAACCAGGTTGTGTTGATCACCTTAGCTGTCCTCTCTGAAATCTGCTGAAGAGTCTCTCATTGCCCTAAGGCAATAATTCATCTTTAAAATGAGCAACATGGGTGAGATCCTCGAGTTTCACTTTGGGGCATATTCTGTTTCTTCTAATCCCATCCCATCCCCATTCTCCATGCTCTAGAGAAACACCAATCAATGTGGGCCCCACTTTATAATGGCCATTTTAAAAAATAACAATAGATGGTGTGTTTTTTTTCCTCATCTGATTAATACCTTATGGAAGGTCAAGTCTCATCAGTTCATAGAGAGATAGCTAATCTGAAGTGTAATTTCAATAATAAAGACCTCAGTACAATATTAGGTAGAAATTATTGTTGGCTGTGGAGGGTGGTGGGGAGGGGGTAGGTACTAAGAGTAAAGTTTGTTTGTTCGTTTTTTTAACTCAAATCTGCTCCTTATGAGAAGAAAACACAGGCTTCAATTTAGATGGAAGTACATATGATTTCTTGTATGATAGTAATACAGTACATATTTGATGCTCCAACTTTGGCAAAGCTATTCCAGTTGTTATCTTCTCAGCACTCATGTTCCTCTGAGACCATCATGAGGATAGTCACAAGTGATTTTTGGCAGGACAAAATTGCAGAGAGGAATACCATGTGGGGTTGAACTGGTGACAGAATAAACATCCGTGATTGTTCCTATTTCATATGGTTGGTTCCTCATTTAGGGGCTGTCGTGTAAACATGCAAAGAGCCTTTGTATCCAGAGGAAAAACAAGATAATACAAACTGTAGAAACTGTGCCAGCCATTTGCCCCTACCTCCACAGCAGTACATGAGAGCTAGAGGAGCTGTATATAATATATTTAAAGATGTAAAATGTAATTTGGTGGTTGGAACTAGCAAGGGAGCATGAGAGAGGTGCCCTGGCTCTGGGCCTAACAGGAGTGGCCTGATGCCCTTTAGAAAAATCCATGCTCGTGAGCTCAGTGTGAGAAGACACACCAAGAGGTGGTCTGTAGAATCCACACCCATGTCCCAGACGATACTGGAATAGAGACCAGTCCATCCTAAAGAGAGAGGGGTCTGGAAAAAGAAATAGGAGGGCAGGGGAGGGGAAAATGTGAGGACCATGGGGAAAAGAACAAGATAGTCAATATAGGGGAGGGAGAGTTGGGAACAACATGAGCCAAGGAGGAAAAAGGGAGAGATGGGTGTCAGGGTAATAGAAGAGAATACTGAGGCAAAAAATGGAGGAAGCTAGGAATTGGGTAGGAAAAGTGAGAGAGCACTGGGGAAAGGAAGGAATAATGAAATAAAAGGAAGAGAAATACACAGGAATGAGATATGGTGTAAGGAGGACAGTGGGCAACAGGAGGAGAGAAAAAGAAAAGTCTAGAGGAATGGAAGGGAAAGGAGAGAACCAGACATGAGGCCCAGCTGTAGGGGTAGAATAGTTTTATTCATTGATTCTGTTCTCTGAATTTAAAAAAAAATATGTATTTTTTTTATACTTTCCTATAGGGGAAAAAGCTAAGGGGAGGTGGGGTGTTTGGTGTCTGTGAAGAGGGTATCTGAGCTCACCATGGCTCAGGACCTAAGTGAGGAGAGCAGGAGTACTGAGAAACACTAAATCGGAGGTGAGCCATGTTTTGTATGAATCATAGAATATTAGGGTTGGAAGGGACCTCAGGAGGTCATATAGTCCAACCCCCTGCTCAAAGCAGGACCAATTCCCAACTAAATCATCCCCGCCAGGGCTTTGTCAAGCCTGACATTAAAAACCTCTCACCAAGGAGATTCCACCACCTTTCTAGGTAACCCATTCCAGTGCTTCACCACCCTCCTAGTGAAAAAGTTTTTCCTAATATCTAACCTAAACCTCCCCCACTGCAACTTGAGACCATTACTCCTTGTTCTGTCATCAGGTACCACTGAGAACAGTCTAGATCCATCCTCTTTGGAACCCCCTTTCAGGTAGTTGAAAGCAGCTATCAAATCTCCCCTCATTCTTCTCTTCTGCAGACTAAACAATCCCAGTTCCCTCAGCCTCTCCTCATAAGTCATGTTCTCCAGCCCCCTAATCATTTTTGTTGCCCTTTGCTGGACGTTTCCAATTTTTCAACATACTACTTGTAGTGTGAGGCCCAAAACTGGACATAGTACTCCAGATGAGGCCTTGCCAATGTCGAATAGAGGGGAATGATCACGTATGGGATGGGACTAAATTAGGATTTTTTTCCTCTATAAATCAAGCAATGCACACAATGGACCAACCACATCTCCAAGGCTGATCGAGTTACACTAGGAATGGATTTGATTTACTAGTCTATAACTGATTGATTTAGTATTCACACAGTATTTCTGCAGACAAACAGTAGGCCATAAAGCACTTGGTTCCAAAAGAAGACAGTTCTTATATGGGTTATATCCCACCCCATAATGCAGAATATGAGCAACACCTACATATACAAAAACTCTCTTGATAGGGCAGGGGAAAGAAGAAATCTTCTCTCCCTGCTGAGTATAGTCTTAATCCAATTCCCACTGAGGTCAATGGGAAGATGTGATGGGATCTGACACCGGGATACAGACTGCTGTGCCCCCTTAAGTCTCCAGTCTGGGTGGTGTTTCACAAAGCTATGCCAGTGACAAACAGCCTCCAGGCACTGTGATCACTCAGCCATCAGCAGCTTGGGACTCACAACCTAAGCCACTCATGAATAATACAGAGATGGACACCAGCCAATCACCCAGACCCCAGCCTTGCACTCCAGAAATATACCATCTTTAGGCTGCTCAAAACTGCCTTGGACTGTGCAAGCTAATTAATTAGTTCACCACTCTGACAAAGTGTAGTGGATGTGCAAGTCTTTGCTAACCTGAGCTGAGATTCCCCCAGGGCCGGTGCAACCATTTAGGTGAACTAGGCGGTTGCCTAGGGCGCCAAGATTTGGGGGTGCCAAAAAGTGGCACCCACCCCAATTTTTTAAATGGTTGCAGCCGCTGCTGCTGGAGGGGCTGAGCTGCCGGCAGCAGCAGCTGCCTGCCGCCGGCAGCCCAAGGTGTCCCCTGGGTCAGGGCACCGCTGGTCAGCGTGCCCCTGAGGTCAGTCCGTGGCCGCCGCAGCCTGGCAGCCCAGGGCACCCCCCCCCCGGGTCAGGGAGCCGGCTCCCGCAGCTGAGGCAGTCCAGGGAGCCCTACCGGAGTCAGCAAGCCGCAGCCGGGCAGCCCAGGGTGCCCCCCCCCGGGGTCAAGGAGCCGCGAGACCCGCGCGCGGGGTGGCGAAATGTCCCGGCGCCTAGGGCGCCAGAAACCCTAGCACCGGTCCTGGATTCCCCAAGCACTTCCAAACCCATGCTGTTTTAGGTAAAATAGAAAATAGATTTATTAACTACAGAAAGACAGATTTTAAGAGATTATAAATAGCAGTCAGAGAGATCACAGTTGGTTACATAAGAAATAAAAATAATTTTCTAATCTAAATTCTACAAACTAAGCAGGATTTGAATCAAGCAGTTTCTCACCCCACTAGATGTTCCAGGCAGTTTACAGCTCTTAATACACAGGCTGGATTCCCTTCCCAGCCTGGGACCAATCTCCTCAGTTCAAAATCTTTGTCTTCCAGATGACCTTCCAGGTGTTGAGATGGGGGAGGCGAGAGGCCCAGTGATGATGTCACTGTATCTTTTATATTTTTGTCCAGCTGCTAGAAAGATCCTTGCTGTGATGTGGGGGTTAGGCAGCCCTCACTGGGTACATGCCCTCTCTGAGGAATTTCTGGGGTAGTGGATTCTTCTTAATGGCCCATCAAGACCTGTCTAGGTGGTCCCAATGTAAATCTGTGATGCTCCTTTGTTGCCACTGAAAGGCTGGCTGTGGGCATCTCCCAACCTCACAACATATTTCAGTCTCTGACACACAGAAATATTTCATAACTTCAGATACAATGTTAACACACAATTCAACAGGGCAGTAATGTGCAACAAATCAAGACTTCTTAAGTGATATCTCACAAGGCATACTTTGTACAAAACACATCATAATCATATCACAGTGGTGAATATGGGAGTCTAGGGTGCTACTTTGAAGTACAGGGTGTCACAGAAGACTCTTGTAGATTTCAGTGGGTTTGAAATCAGGCCCTATGTGTGTCAATAGAAAATTAAGCTAATTTCCATTTACAGTAAAATAAAATCATTTTTCTTTTTAATATTACTTTTGTAGTAATATTTATTTAAAAGTTTGTTTTTTCCATATGTGGGTGTGTCCTCTATATCATTAGTAGTTACCTCCCTAACATTGCTTATTCACAGTACACAAGAGAAGCAGCAAGGGGTGTAGAACCCCCAAAAGGTTTTTGACATCAGGAACAATTACAGCATATTGACCAAGACTCTCAGTTCTTTTTTGATGGCCACTAGTAGTTCATTCTGTTACATACAGTTGTCCTTGGAAGCTGCTTGCGTGGCTGGGTCAGCTGCCCATTGTTATGCTCATACAAAGTACATGGGATCTTTTCAGGAGAAGGCAAATACGCTGTGTTTATTGAAAATACAACCGTTAGCATATGCTTTTCAGTCACAAACATACACGCGCACACACGCGCACACACACACAGTCCTGCCAGTTACTGTTTATAGTTACCAATCTGTTGTAGCTCGAGTCAATTTAATGGCCAGTTAGATTGTGCAGGAGTGTGGAGCTGGGTTCTGTCGGTGGCAATCTGATGTTCTGAGGCTTTCCAGGACTGAACCCAGAGTTCCATGACGAAACACCCCAGCTTTATAGTTGTAAATTCCCATTTGAGTTCATGCATTTTGCAATATCATCCTGTAATCATTGGTCATTAAGTGGCGTTATCATTTGATGGTTGTTGTCGGGCTTCCCATCATTATATCCTATTTGTTGTCTTGCCTTCGGGTGTGCCTGCATCACCTCTGAGGTCGTCAATGCTGCTAACATGTTTAACATCAGATACAATTGTTGTTTTCCAGTTGTTTCCTGGTTTTTCCAAGTGTCTTACTTTTTCTTGGCCATCTGGACATTTGTGATGACTTTCACACCTTATCTTTTCCTGATGCATGCATTCCTCATTCACACAAACAATCTCTTATAGAAACCTTCGAAGGTATACAGACAGCAGTATTGTATATTCAGCAGAATACATTGTAAATCAAGCCTTACTAAATATTATAACTAAAACAATTCACATTGGGGATTCAGGCCCCCAACGTTCCTCTAATCTCCTTAACATAGATACAATACAAGATCCTGTCTCTTACTTACTAAAACCTTAAAACATAGAAATGTATATTTAACTAGAGTGCCTAATTTGTAATACATATAGGAAACCATAGTAGACATTATAACTTATCCCAAAACAAAAAGGTGACCATAATCAGTCATAAGGATTGTTCTGGTCTGTCATTCCTTTCTGCTATTCAAAAAGGGTGGCTGGCAGGATGAAATCAAATCATACATTAAGTCTCATAGTACGATTATAAAATCCTGCTCCTACACCATTGCCCCCACTGAGCCAAACTCCAGAGGGACTGGGCATACGGCATATCTTTAATGGGCACCAGAGTGCAGCAGTTAGTCTAAAGGAGGTGGCTTTTGTTTTCACATGGTGTTTTCTTTCTAAATACCATTTAAAAAACAATAAATCAAGTTAAAGTTGTGATTTAAAGCAATGAAGGAGAGAAAAGAAAAAGCCAGATTTGACACCCATCATACCAAAGCAACGTGTCGCTCCCTAGCCTGAACTCTTATGCCTTTTTGCTTGTTTTGTTTCCACAATGGTCTGAGATACAAATGTTTCCTGACTTTTGTGTCTTTCCGAGTTCATCACGTCACAGTTTTCAAACTTGGAAACAAATCTGATTTTAATAGTGTGTGTCCTGCTGGAATGTTTACATGGCATTAAATGGAGTAGTTGTGGCATCCATACTGCATAATGGGAGAGTTCTACGAATATGTATTAGAGTCAGATCTAATGCCCATTGAAGTCAATGGGAGATTTCAGTGGGTGCTAGCTAAAGCCTTAATTCATTAGATAATTTCCATTTGTAGAGTGAGTCTTCAGGATAACTTTTTCAGTGACACACACAATATTGTTTTACACCTTTGGCTGAGTGGAACTTCCCCCAGGTGGAAATACTACCTGTATCCTATTCATTCCTGTTCTCACAGCAGCAAGGGGGATGCTTTGAGCAAAAGAAAAGGGATCCAGCATGCTGGGAAATTCAAAATGCAGATTGGTTAGCACTGGAGTAATTACCTGGTGGTTGCAATAGTGGTGTCAACAGTACACTACATCAGGGTCGGCAACCTTTCAGAAGTGGTGTGCCGAGTCTCATTTATTCCTCTAATTTAAGGTTTTGTTGCCAGTCAATACATTTGTAATTGTTTCTAGAAAGTCTCTTTCTATGAGTCTATAATATATAACTAAATTATTGTTGTATGTAAAGTAAATAAGGTTTTTAAAATGTTTAAGAAGCTTCATTTAAAATTAAATTAAAATGCAGAGCCCTCCAGACCAGTGGCCAGGACCCGGGCAATGTGAGTGCCACTGAAAATCAGCTTGCATGCCGCCTTTGGCACGCATGCCATAGGTTGCCTACCCCTGCTCTACATCATTTAAGCAACAAGGCAAAACATGATGTGTTTTGATTGGCTATTGATGCATCACTATTTGTTGGTTTTTAGCATCCACGAATGTGCTAGACTGCACAGAGGATAAATAGACTGGTCCCAGCCCCTAAAACCTCAGAGTGCAGATGCCGGACTTGGTAGAAAGTGAGGATATAAGATACAGTGAGGACGAGAAGGTTTGGTTCATCAAGCCAGTGCAGAATTCTCCGATCTAAACTCTGTCCTCTCTCTCATTCCTGCCTTCTTCAAAAAGTTAGAGGAAATAGCTCAGGATTTTGACCTGAGTTACAATGTCATGCCTGCCAACTGGCGGCCAGTCTATAAAGCAGACTTAACTACTCCTCGGTCTCCCCTGCTGGTTGCACTGTTTGCTAGCATTCCAGATGTAGACAGATCCTCACGCTGGCATCTCACTGTTTCCCCTGTAACTCATTTTATTAAATGTATGAGTGTATTCATAAAGGGGCACAGCTGGCCTAGTACTGTTATAGCAACAGAAACACTGGGGGGAAAATAGAATAATTTCTTCAAAGGAAAAGGCTGTTTCTTGCTTTCTCTTTGGGCTCAGTTTGGAAATTTAAGTCTCAGATAAAATGGAAATAAAATTACTGGAGCTGAATGAAAACGGGAGACATTTTTCACTAGAAAATCTGCCCCCACCCCGTGCCTTTTTATTTGTAGTTGAAAATTTTCAGCCAACTCTAAAATAGTCTAGAAGAACTGACTTCATATTGGTGATGGGACCCTCCATCAGTCTAACTAGATGGCAAAAGGAGTTTTGATAAAGAATATATTTAATAGAAATGCCAGTATCAGTTACTGGAATCCTGTTAGCATTTAGAGCAGCCTCCACTCAAGTGTGTTTGACTAAGTAAACAAATCTGTGTTATTCTAAGAAGATAAGGCATTTTGAAAAGGACCATGCTGTTACTCAACTAGAGTTCAGCATATTTGCTCTTGGCTACAGCAGACAGCTCAGAATTCAGATAGGTTAAAGTTTAGCTGAAGTCTCCTGAGTTTGTGTACAGCTTTCACCAAAAAAAATCACAGTGACGAATAATCCTGAAATATTCATCAGACACAGAAAACAGAGATGAGGATTCCAGCCTTGATCTCTGTGTTTCTCATCATTTCCTTTTCTATCTCAGCCATTGGCTGCAGGTATAAAAGATCCCCCTGTTCCTTCAAGTACTGGAGATAACTGGTATCATTTCTCCAGCAAGCACTGCTGTTGCTGTCTACCCTTGCACAGCATGGACAATTCTACAATGCATGATCAGCCTTTTTAAAGTTTGAGTAGGGAGGGACTATGCTGGAGGCTAAGGTGTTTTGTTGTTTGTGAGAGCCCCAGGACCCAGGCATTGGCATCATCTCACTTGACAGATTGCTTTCCTCATTTTCAGATAGGCAGGAGCTAATGGAGATCCATAGTCTCCTGTGGTGTTTTACCATGATTTTTCTCCATTGTCAGAGCTGGAACCATGTTTTAAAAGTTGCCTTTTCTCTAAAGATGATCCTTTTGGATGACTTGGACTTTGATCTGGGTGAAGAAGCATAAATGTAAGTTGATTTTCTTTCAGTGAGTATTATTCTCCTTTTCCCAGGCAGAGTTTTTGAATCTCTTACATTATTTATTTAACATCTCTGCTCTTTTACTAGGTCATTGAGAAGTAATCTTGCAAACAAAAGTTTGTTACAAAGCAGATATGCAAAGAGATTATAGTTTCCTGGACAAATCTAAACAGCTTTCTTTCTTACAGTACAGTGGTGGTGACATTTTAAAAATGTTTATTCTATTTACATCTCATGTGCCTTTTCCCTGTAGTCTATCAACCTTGCATCTTGAGTTATTAGATCCGTTACTAGGCAGGGGCAAAAAGGATCCCTCCTGACATCACCGTGTGTGTGTGTGTGTGTGTGTGTGTGGAATGGGGGTAGTTGTGTGAGGACATTATACAATAAGTGGCTTCAGAAGTTGGTAACACTGGGACTTTTCAGCTTTGAAAAGAGATGACTAACAGGATATGATAGAGATCTATAAAATTGTGACTGGTGTGAAGAAAGTGAACAAGGAAGTGTTTTTTACCTCTTCATATAACACAAGAACCAGGGGTCACCCAATGAAAATAATAGACAGCATGTTTAAAACAAGCATAAGGAAGTACTTCTTCATCCAACGCACAGTCAATTTGTGGAACTGGATGCCAGGGGATGTTATGAAGGCCAAAACTATAATAGAGTTCAAAAAAGAACTAGGTAAGTTCATGGAGGATACATCTACCAGTGGCTATTAGCTAAGATGGACAGGTATGCAACACTATGCTCAGAGTGTTCTTAGCCTCTGTTTGCAGAAGCTAGGAGTGGAAGACAGTGGATGGATCGCTTCACAAGTGCCTGTTCTATTTATTCTCTCTGAAGCATCTGGCAGTGGCCACTGTTGGAAGACAGAATACTGGGTTAGATGGTCTGACCCAGAATGGCCATTCTTATGTTAGTGTTGGAGACAGATCCGGAGGCTGAAACCCCTTTATTCACAAAACAAATAGGGAAGAGCAAGCTCCCCCTCACCACCCTGCTCATTTGCCTCAGCCTGCTCTTTGGAGGAAAGAGCCTAGTTTTGTTTCTGTTCCTTTTCAGGCCTTGACTTTTCTGCTTAGCCTGCAAACAAGATTGCCAGGTGTGGTGGTGATGTTAGTGATGTGGACACTTGCCCATTAGGAAATGGACTGAAATCTACCCACTTTCTTTTATAAAGCACAATAAAAAAATACCACAGAGAAATGCTCTTCATTCTATAACAACTTATTCAGGCTTGGCTTGAACCAGTAACCTATCAATGAAAGGAGTTGTCTCAGTTACCAGTTTCCAGATCCATCCATTCCCTGCATGCAGTGCATGTTCTTACAGACGCTAGAAGATATAGTTCATATACCAGCAGAGACAAGACAACACTGAACATTCTTCACCAAGAGCAAGCTTTAGGCTTCAGGTGTGTAGATGGTGACTGGTACATGTCATCCAAGAATTGTGCAGGATGCCTTACATAGACCCACATGGGAGCAATTGCAAGTCATCTTTCAACAAAATCTGAAAGAAAGGGGGACCCTCTCCAGCATAAGATTAACATCTCATGTTTTTCAGGGCTGTCTCCAAAATTACATAGGTGTGTTTGTGTGGAATCATTCTCTTACATGCTTGTGCAGTGGAAAAACTGTATGAAAAATTGTTGCTACAAATGGAAACATTGATTCATGCTGACCTACTAGCTCTCGATTTTTTATAAGATTTTTTCCATGGACAGAACTATGACACCTAAACCCTCCTCTTTCTCCTCCTCCTCTCATAAAACCACGGTGGTATGTCTGATGTTCAGCGCTCCGGCTGTGTGCACTTTTACCACTAGATGGCATTATTACCCCGGATTTTAGTTATTTATGCCGGTAAAATGTTGAGAAAAGAGAATGGCGAGTCTGATAGACGCTCCCCCATCCATCTGCTTTCCCAAAGCTGAGTGAAAAAGTATGCCATTTCTTCTGCCAGTTCATTCTGTATGATTCCCCTTCATTTTGAAATGTAGATCTCTTACTAATGGGTGGCAGTCTGGTAGCTAGTCCCTGAATGTTCATTGTGAGATTGTCTTCCCTGCACATCACCTCCCACACTGAGAGTGGCAGCTTTGGTCCGTGCAAGCTGGCCAGTTGGTGGGTATTTTTCAGAGGAAGGTTGGTCATTAGTGTTATCAGCATTTTACAGATGGAAAACCAGAGACGGAGGGAGTTCAAGAGCCTCAGTTTCCCCATCTGTGAAATGAAATTAATGTCCTTCACAACACCACCAGCTTTGTGAGCTGGTGTGGAGCTGGGACAGGGCCATGGCTTCACCTCCATCTCCACCCCCCCACCCCCCGCCAGTTGGGTATTGCACACCCACTAGGGAGTAGGGAAGGAGCAGGCCTTTTTTGTCCTCGGCAGTGAAACTGCAATTTTCCCTCATGTTTGTAAAGTCCAGGTGAAGGGAGAGAGGTCCTTGACCTCTCCTCCCAACCCACGCTCTGTAAGAGCCAGGCAGAATCTTGTCTTGTATCTGTAGTATTGTGTTATTTTTTATACAGTATGAACTACTAATTCCATGTGTGTGGAAGAACATGCCAAGCCATGTTACAGACTGCCCCAAGGAAGAGCAAAAAGCAGCGGCAGTGCCCCTGAGGCTGCCAGCCTTCAATAGTACAAAGCAACACCTCAACCTGATCATGGAAATGGGCTCTATCTAGTCTTTAATCTGGGGTTGACTGGTTGGAAATCCATGAACTGGAATTGTTCTTTAAGGGGCCAGTCTTGAAATGTGATGTGCAGCTCTTGGGCTTACTTCACAGGAGATGGTCAGCACCTGACATGATCAGGCTCTAAGTATCCAAGGATCTAACATCATGTTAGTTAACACAGTTTCTAACAAGATGCATTTTCCCAGTGTTGACAATGCCTGGAGGATTTTTCCTTTCAGGCTTTTTGGCATTCAGGCTAGCACCTAGTGAAAAGAATAAGAGATCACTTCTGTACTTTCTCATATCCAGTTTTAAAGTATGGAAGCTGGTAATTACTGAATGGAAATGGATATTTTTATTAAACTAATATTAAAAATTGTTCTGCCTATATTTAGCCTACCCGATCTAAAAGGCTCTAACCAGTAACTCTTTCAGAGATGCAGGAAAGTGGTGCTGAGATGTATGTAAAATGGTCTGTGAAGAGAGATGCAGTGATTTCTAATCTCTCAACAGCTATGGGAGGGTAAATATTAAGCTCTTGCTAATTTCTCATATTTCTTTTTTTCCCCTCTAACCAAGATTTCAGCTAGCACAAATAATTGTCTTCTTAATTAATTCTATACTGTGGACCTTTCTTCCTTAAGCTTTATTTTCTAAGTTTTGTTTACAGATCAACCCCTGTACATTTTATCTAAATATATCTATTGGAACTGGAGTTGTGATTGATGCATTCATGTATTTTTGAGGCTGCAGTGTATTCTGGTGTTGGCTTTAGACTATCTTCTGATCTTCCATTGACGTCCAATAAATAGTTAAGACAGACTACATAATTTGGTCGCAAGAGCCTTTCCTTACTGATCTTGAATGTAAGGAGTTAAGAATTGCATGTTCCAAAGGTGTCCAGGTTTGGGTTATAGATGCAGATAGGGAATTCTGTTTATGGATGCCCAGCCTGAGAGCTTGAGCCTGACTTTCAGAGATGCTGAGGACCCAAACACTCACTGATTTCAAATGGAGTTGTGGAGTTCAGCACCTCTGAAAACTATAGGCAGTCCTCAACTTTACAATGTTTGAGTTACGATGAACGACACTGATGACGTTTATAAATTGACACCCTGTTTTGACTTTCTGACATCAGTTTCAAATTTACAATGCTCAGTCCGATGCAATGCTATGCCAGCGAACAAGTTAATACGTTCATACGTGCACACTGACATTCTGCGCCGCCCATCTCCCTGACTCAAGATGTTCAGTTGCTCTTCCAATGCCATTTTTACGTGGTGAATCTTTGTGTTTCCAAACTTCTTCTTAACATTTTGTGTTTATTTTCCCATAATAATGGCAGAAAAGAATAAATCTGACGTTTCTTCTTCTCAGAAATGTAGAACAATTACTATGGAAACAAAAATGGAAATAATTAAGAGGTTCAGAAAGGTGAGACACCGGCTGAAATTGGTAGAGCTTTGGATAGCTTCTGAATGACTATCGAGACCATTCTTAAAGACAAGAAAAGAATTCAAGAACATGTTAAGGGCTCAGTTCCTATTAAATCAATTGTGATAACGAAGCAGCGTGTTGGACTTATTGCTCAAGTTGAGAATTTGATCCTCTGTTTGGCTGGAGGATCAAAATCCATGTAATGCAAGTAGGGGGTAGTTTATGTGTTTTAAAGCCAGGGACAATTTGCATAACATCAGGGTCTCAGGTGAAGCTGCCAGTGCTGATGAGAAGACAGATTGTGCTTTTCCTGAGACATTGGCTGAGATCATTGAAGAGGGTGGGTATTGTGCTCGGCAAGCTTTTAATGTTGACAAAACTGGTCTCTTTTGGAAAAAAATGCCACCGAGAACCTACACTGCCAAAGAAGAGAAATCCATGCCAGGGCACAATGCTGTAAAGATAGGCTTGCTCTTTTTCTTGGTGCAAATGCTGCAGGTGACTTTAAACTTAAACCTTTGCAGCTTGTGTACCATTTGGAAAACCACAGGGCTTTCAAGGGATATTCCAAGACATTTCTTCCAGTGATATGGAAATCCAATCCTAAGGCATGGGTCAATAAGAACATTTTTGAGGATTGGTTTAATCATCATTTTGTGCCAAGCATCAGGGATTATTGCAACAAAAACAGTCTTGCATTTAAAGCATTGTTAATCCTTGACAATGCTTCTGGTCATCCAACCATCCTTGATGACATGCCTCCTGACATTAATGTAGCTAAATTACTCATCCGTTATTGATTGAGTACAAAAATCTGGGTTATTTGGGTGCAAATAGTGTATCTGGCCTTGGTTCAGGAACCAGTCCCCCATTTATAACATTGTTCCTATGGAAAAATCAGTTCAGAGATAGAAAATTTTGACTTAAGACGCAATTTTCAGGAACCAATTGTCTCATAAGTCCAAGGACTGCCTGTGGTCTCAAGGTGTCACAGGCTGGGCATCCAAAAACGGAGGCACCTGAAATCAGTGGCCATTTTTTAAAATGTTGGCCTAAACACACCATTAAAATATATCCCTTAATCTTGGTCTGGAGAGGTTTAATGGGGCAGGGAGAGGGAGGTGGTGCTACTCTGCTTTGAGTATATCACAAATAATTGCTGTAGGTGAAATATTAACATTTGTGTACAGTTGTTTGGGTGAGACAGCTAATGATACTATATACTGCGAGCATTTATTGCCCTCCCAAACTTTCCAAAAGCATTCACTCATACATCTGGCAATTTCTAGCTTTGTGGTTTCTTTTTGTTAGGTGTTGCGTCACACTGTTTTCAGAAGAGGTTTGAAAAACTTGAAAGTTTCATTTTCTGTCCCAGAAAACTAAACAAGAAGCTAAAAAATTATATTCCAGGAAATGCACTTCTTCTCTGCCCAGTATTCCAGGCAAATGAATGTGTTCCTTTGATATTTTGATATGAACAGAAAATTTTAAGAGAGAGCAGTGAAGGGATCAAAGTGAATTTCAGGTCCATTATTGTTTGATAAACTACTTCATGTAATATCTCAAAGTACTACTTCTCATGCAGCAGCAAGTGAAATGTACATGGGCAAAAAGAAATGTCCACGAGTAACATGGGGAAACCTGTCAGAAAGACATGAATGTAGGATGAGATCCTGCAACATTCTTACTGGCATGGAGAATTTCTTCCAGTTCCTTAATGATTCAATGAAGTCATGTATATTACTCTAGCTAGTCAGATCTCAGCGCCTACTATTACTGACCACTATATATACGTGATGTAAACAAGTTGTATGATTTGTTAAATTGTCATTTTCCAGTGCAGCAGATGGTAGTTGCATTACAAAATGTCCATGTATTCCCAATCCCTGCACTGTTATTGCGTTATTTATTTGGTTATGTGTTTGTTTATGTATATGTTTTTCTATGGTGCTTACCACCTTCATATCTGAATGTATCTGTACAACACCTCGGAGAGGTAGGAAAGTATTATTATCCCTATTGTATGAAGTAGAGAACTGTGTCTTGTCAACACAAATGAAATAGCAGCAGTTGGCTAGATCACCACCATTATTGTTGCCATTGAGGATAAAGGCCAGTGCAGGCGTAGGCGCTGACTCTGTGTGCTCCAGAGTCTGAGCATTCACAGAAATAAAATAGTGCATACTCAGCATCCACCAACAGCCCCTTGGATCAGCTACTCCCCTCCCGCCTCCACAGTGCCTCCCACCCACTGGTGGGCCCCACTGATCAGTTTCTCCCCTTCCCTCTCAGTGCCTCCCCCTCCCAGCGATCAGCTGTTCAGTGGCATGCAGAAGGCATTGGGGGGGAGGGGTAGGAGTGGGAGCAGGAAGAGGCAAGGGAAAGGGGTGGAATGGGGTGGGGTGGGGGCTTAGGAGAAGGAGTAGGGGTGGGGCCTGGGGTGGAGTGGGAGTCTAGCATCCCCAGGGGAAACCACAAAATCAGCTCCTCTGAGTGCAGGCACTGCCTAAATCATTTTCTGAAAGATACACAGGAAGTGTGTGGTAGAGGCAGGAATAGAACTCATATCTCTTGAGCGGCAGACCAATCTAAGAAGAGCATCTCTAACCGTAATCAAGTGTTCATCACAATACAGTATTAAAAAGCTGGATGCCCAACAGAGGTGCTCTCACACATTGTATTAACTCTACTACTAAATCATGAGTTCCCTATGTGGAAAGGCTTTTAATACCAAGACAACATGATAGGGTTTTAGTTTAAGACCAGAAACCAGAATAATCTGAATCTCACCGAAAATATAACTGTTATATTTATATATTTTTAAATCACCCCCTATCAGTTCTGTGCTTGGGACAAATCCAACCCTGGGCTGAGCACCCCCTGGCAGCAGAACTGGGGTGACTCCATAGTGCAAGGGAAGAGGTATGCAGGCAGCACCCCTGTGCAATGCAGAGCCCACTCCACAAGAGCACCCTGGATGCCTGGACATGGGGTTCAGGTGAAAGTAGGGCATGTGTTGTCAGGGCTGGAAGACAAATGGGCTACCCTCGCCTTTGGATTGCAGTATCCCTGCAGAGTAGCTCCATGACCTAGGGAGAAGAATTTCTCCTGCTGCGCACATACTGCAGTTACTTGTGCTGGGTAAGGGGCCCAAGATTTGGCCCTGAAGAAGTTCTGTGGAAGCTGTGTAATAAATCACAACATAGCTCTTTTCCTAGGTCCTGCTTCTGCACCACTGAAGTCAATGGGAGTGTTGCCTGTGCTTTTTGTAAATTACATACAGCACCACGGACAGGGAGCCAAGTCTGGGATGGCAGACTGCTACCGAACAACACTCAGCACACTGAATAGCATCGGAGAAGGGAAAATGTTGGCCCTACTTTGCTCATATTACTATATTCCTATATAATAAGTGCCATGGGATTTTTAATATCCATGTAGAGCTGAGAGGGCCCAGACCTCATCTGAAAAATCCACATGCAGTATTCAGTATGCAACTTCTTTATACAAATGAAAGGCTGCTCGCATTTGAGCATGTTGTTCCAAGAGTTTGAATCTAGGGTCCAAAGCCCACTGAAGTCTATGGGAGTCTTTCCATTGGGTTCAGTGGTTTCTGAATCAGGTTGTAAGCATTCAGAATCAATGCTAGCAGTCCCACTCATACACTTACCATGATGTTTAGAGATTTATGCAGTACAGCACATTATCCATGCACACGGAAATAAGGAGGCATCCTCACATGGGCAATATTCTATTATTTATGTATTACAATTAATGGAAATGCTAATAAGTGGACCTACCCATATGAACTAAGTGCACTTGGCGCAGCTTAAAAATACGTCCTAAAGAAAAATGCCTCCATATTCTATCCTGGATCTTTGAGCAGAATACTTCAAAATTAACATTTAATTAAGTTTAATTGCAAGCAGACACAGAAAAAGGTGACCTGATAGTCATAGATGGGGAAATTACTAGTACTTAATCAGCCCAGATTCTTAACCCTATCTGAATCCTATTGAGTGAAGTAGCTGATGTTCTTCTTTGAAGGTTTGCTCATGTGTATTCCACAGTAGATGTGAGTGCTTGCCACATGAACCGGTGTCAGAAGTTTTCCCCTAGCAGTACCCGCAGGGGAGCGCCCCCCGCAACCCCTGGAGTAGCACCTCCATCGTGCGGTATAAGGGGAGCTGCGCGCTCCACCCACCCTCATGTCCTTCTTGCCACCAGTAAAGCCAGTAAAACTGCTCTGCTCCAGCTTTGCTGTAGCTTGTCCCCAGAACTCTTGTTCGTTCAGTGTATGTGACCTGTAGTTAGTAGTCAATTAGTTTTAGTTTAGATTAACTAGCATGCCTGGGCTGGGCCATGCCCCGCGCCCTGGGTTTTAAGTCGTGTGACACTTGTCGGTGCCCAAGGCCAATGAGTGATCTTCATGCAGACTATTTATGCTGGCTGGGTGAAACTCATCTCATAGCACTGCTCCCACAGCCCTGGGTGTCGATCACCAGCGAGTCCCCATTGAGGATCCGCCTTTCAGAGCCAATAGCCAAGAAGCTGTTACCGATGGTACCAGACCTCCAGGTCGAGATCAAGGTCTCAGGGTCCGCTCTGCTCCCAGCACCACCGCTCCTTCCAGTCCAGGGACAGTGGCAGGTCATATGTCAGCCTGGCCTCCCTTTGTAACCGTTCATCGATGGGTCAGGCCGAACAGCCCACTCCCCCAGTGCCACAGCAGGTGCAGTGGCACTGGGGCCCATGGCCAGCGCAATGGTACCATTGGGCACCATGGCCCCTGACGCAGCCCCTGGTGGGGGTTTGCTCAGTGGCCGGAGCCTCAGAAGGGCCATCGGCCTCCCTCTCCTGGCTTCCAAGGAAGGAGTTGGTGGGACGTACAACTTCGGCACCGTGCCCAGACGCCGACCAGATGGTGGACCCTCTGGTGCTAGTGGACACGCAATGTATGGCACTGGCTTCCTTGCCCTCCCCTGATCAGGCAATTACAGCCCCTTCGTCCCGGAGGAGGACTTTAAGGCCCACCAAGAGCTATTAAAAAGGGTGACATCAAGCCTCAACCTCCAGGCAGAGGAGGTGGAGGAGCCCTCAGACTCCCTGTTTAACGTACTGTCTGCCTCTGTACCGGGCAGAGTGGCCTTGCCTCTCCACAAAGAGTGGGGAAATTTTCAAATGCCCTGTGGCAAACCCCAGCCTCACTGGCCTCCTGTCTCTAAGAGAGCAGAAGTCAAGTATTTTGTGCCCACCAAGGGGCATGAATACCTATACACCCAGCCTGTTCCTAACTCTCTCATGGTTGCGTTGGTCAACCACAGGGAGTGGCAGGTTCAACCAGCCCCTACTCCGAAAAATAAAGATTCAAGGAGGCTGGATTCATTTGGAAGAAAAATTTATTCATCCTTGAGCTTCCAGTTACAGGTAACAAACTATTAGGCTTTCCTGGGCTGGTATGAGTTCAATCTGTGGAACTCTTTGCCCAAGTTCAAGGACTTCCTCCAGGAGCGTAACAGGAAGGAGTTCAAAGTTCTGGTGAAGGAAGGTACAAGGCTGCCAGGGCAACCTGCAGGCAGCGGCGGATGCAACAGACACGGGCTCGTAGTCCATGGCCTCCACGGTGTCCATGAGAAGGGCATTGTGGCTTCTGCTCTATGGGCTGTCCAGTGAGGCGCAGACCTCCTTGCAGGACCTCCCGTTTGATGGCAATGCACTGTTTGCGGAACAAACAGATAGAAAACTTCGTGGCCTGAAAGACTCCCACATGATGCTTCAGACTCTGGGCCTCTATGTTCTGGATCCAACTAAACTTAAGTTTGTCGTAGCAGCTCCTGCCCAGGCCTCGCACTTTAAATACGAGCCCACTTATAAAAGGTTGTGGGACTATAAGAAACCCCCACAGAGGCAGTCTCGGCCTGCCTCCCAGCCTGTGTCCTCCAAGGGCAAAAAGGCAGAGAAACGGTGGTTTTGATGGGATGTCTGGGGGTGCCTTGCCAGTTCTCATCAGGGATTCACCCACAATAGAGCTTCCCCTCTCCAATCGGTTGTGTGCTTTCCTCCCGGAGTGGTTGTGGCTGACCTCGGACCGATGGGTCCCCAAAACCATCTCTCTAGGATCTTGCTCAAGCAGGAGGTGGGACGGCTCCTTGGCCTAGAAGCAGTGGAAGTGGTGCCAGTGGAGTTCAAACGCAAGGGGTACTATTCCCGCTATTTCCTTATCCTGAAGGCCAAAGTGGGACTCAGGCCCATCCTGGACCTGCGAGGCCTGAACCAGTACATGGTGAAGCTCAAGTTCCTCATGGTCTCCCTGGCCTCCATCATCCCCTCCCTGGATCCTGGGGACTGGTACGCCGCCCTCAATCTGCAGGACGCGTACTTCTACATCAATATATTCAAAGGGAACAGACGCTTGCTCCGTTTCATGGTTGGGCAGGAGCACTACCAATTTACACTCCTCCCATTTGGCCTGCCCACTGCCCCCAGGGTATTTACAAAGTGTATGTCAGTGGTAGCGGCCTACCTCAGACGCCGGGGGGTCCAGATCTTCCCCTATCTGGATGACTGGCTGGTCAAGGGTAGCTCCCAGTCACAGGTGTGGGATCACGTGGTGCTCCTTCTGTCCATATCACCACTTTGAGCCTGTTGGTAAATGACACCAAGACATGCATCCGATGAACTGAGTATTCACCCATGAAAGCTCATGCTCCAATACATCTGTTAGTGTATATGGTGCCACAGGACTCGTCTGCTTTTACAGATCCAGACTAACATGGCTACCCCTCTGATACTTGACACCAAGTCCATGTTAGTCCCGGTACAACGCATAGAGTTTATCGGGGCAGTCCTGAATGCCACATCAACCAGAGCCTCCCTCCCTCAGGACAGGTTTGAGACCCTGAAAGGGCTCATCGACACAGTCACAAGGTTCCCAGTGACAACAGCCAGAGTGTGCCTCCAGCTCCTGGGTCACATGTCAGTGTGCACGTATGTGGTCTGCCACACCAGACTCAGGATGAGGGCCCTCCAGCTCAGCATTCTCCCAGGCCAGAGACATGATAGACAAAGTCCTCACTGCGCCCAAACCGGTGATCGCCTCCCTATGATGGTGGTCCTCCCCTGGGAACATGCTCCACAGGGTTCCGTTCAGAGGCAGGTCCCTGTCGATGAAACTGGTGCCCAATGCATCGGATCTGGGGTGGGGAGCCCATGTGGGGAATGTTCAGACCCAAGGTCTGTGGTCTGTGCAGAACCTGGCCCTCCACATCAAGGAGCTCAGGGCAGTGCGGCTGGTATGCATAGCCTTCTGCTCTCACCTGAAGGGCTGGGAGGTCAGGATTCTCACAGACAACATGGCCTTGATGTTTTACATCAACAGACAAAGTGGGGCCCAATCCTCGGCCCTCTGTCAGGAAACCCTCAGGCTGTGGGACTTCTGTATAGCCCATGACATTTGCCTACAAGCCTACCACCTACTGGGTGCCTGGAACTCACGGGCGGATCACTTGTAAAGGGACTTCTCCTCTTAGCACATGTGGTCTCTTCTCCCAGAGGTGGTGTACAGACTTTTCCAAGAGTGGGGAACTCCCCAGATGGACCTGTTCTGCTCCAAGGGGGGACTGGAATGGGGCGCTATCTCTGATGCCTTCCTCCTGTCCTGGTCAGGCTGGTTTCTCTATGCCTTCCGCCATTCCCACTGATAGGCAAGGTCCTGGAAAAGATAAAGGCAGACAGGGACTGGGTCCTACTGATTGCTCCAGCATGGCCCGGGCAGCATTGGTACGGGACCTTCACGGGCCTGGTGGTCACCCTGCCGTGGCCGTTGCCATCCTGCCTGGACCTGCTCTCCCCAGACCAGAGCTACCTCCTCCACCCCAACCTAGCAGCACTCCATCTCATGGCATGTCTGCTTGATGGTTAGGTCAGGAGGCGAGGACGTGCTTGGAGAGGACGTCCAGCGCTTCCTCTTGGAAAACAGGTGACCCTCCATGCACCAAGCCTACTTGGCAAAGTGGTCTCAGTTCTCCCAATGGGAAGATGAGCAGGGCATTTCCCCCGTGGCTGCCCTGATCCAGCTCATTCTGGACTACCTCCTTCACCTCAGGGCCCAGGGCCTGGCACTCTCGTCCGTCAAGGTGCACTTGGCGGCCATATTGGCCTTCTACCCACCGGGGCAGGGCCATATGGTATTCTCTCATGATATGACTGGCCGATTCCTTAAGGCATTGGATTGTCTCTTCCCATATCTCAGACTCCCAGTGGGACCTGAACCTGGTGCTGGCCCACCTCACAGGCCCCCGGTTTAAGCTGCTGGCTACATGCTCCTGGTCGCACCTCTCGTGGAAGGTAGCCTTCCTGGAGGTGATCACGTCAGCTAGATGGGTCTCAGAACTCAGGGCAGTGACCTCTGAGCCCCCATACACGGTGTTCCACAAGGAAAAGGTACAGCTCCATTCACATCCTTCGTTCCTCCCGAAGGTGGTCTCCGCCTAACACCTGGGTCAGGACATTTTCCTGCCAGTCCTGTGCCCCAAGCTCCATGCGTCCAGTAAGGAGCACCACCTCCACATGCTGAATGTGAGGCAGACTCTGGCTTTCTACCTGGAGCAGACAAAACTATTCAGAAAGTCCTCGCAACTGTTCATCACTTCAGCCAAACGCATGAAGGGTTGGCCGATCTCCACTCAGCAGCTCTCCAGCTGGATCACATCATGTATCCGTACATGTTATGACTTGGTGGGAATTTCCCCGGTGTCAATTATGAGGGCACACTCGACTAGGGTGCAGGCCTCGTTGGCTGCCTTTTGGGCCCATGTCCCCATCCAGGACATTTTTAGGGCTGCTACGTGGTCTTCAGTTCACACTTTCACCTCGAATTACGCGATCATCTCCCAAACCAGGGAGGACACTGGGTTCGGCAGGGCTGTGCGCTGTCCCTAGAATTTGTCCCTTCTACCCACCTCCAACAGATACAACTTGGAATTACCTACTGTGGAATACATGAGCAATCACTCGAAGCAGAAAAGACAGTTACCATTTCCATAACTGGTGTTCTTTGAGATGTGTTGCTCATGTCTATTCCACATCCCGCCCTCCTTCCCCTCTGTGGGAGTTGTCTGGCAAGAAGGAACTGAGGGTGGAGGGAGCACACAGCACCTCTTATACTGTGCCATGGAGGCATCACTCCAGGGGTTGTTAGGGGCGCTCTCTATGGGTACTGCTAGGGGAAAAACTTCTGACACCGGTGCACGTGACGAGCACGCACACCTATCGTGGAATAGACATGAGCAACACATCTCGAAGAACACTAGTTACGGAAAAGGTATCTGTCTTTTTTTTTTTCCTTAAGTGAGTTAAAGGAAAGTCTGAAGTTAATGTTAGTAAGAGATAAGTTCAAAGGGCTTATCTATAGGCTCTGTCTTGTTGGGCAAAAAGGGTATGTTTCTAATTGTATTAGCTCAATTGAATTAACTAAGAAGCCCTCTTAAAGGGTATGTCTACACTGCATGTGGTAATGAGCCTCCCCGTCCAGGGCTACAGACTTGCACTAGTACCCTAAAAATAGCAGTATAAATGTTGCTTTAATCTTGTAACTTGGGCTCTTAAGTCCTTTCCCCTCCTGCTCCAGGCTTCAGAGTCCGTCCTGGCCACAACATCTACACAGCTATTTCTGGAGCACTTGCATGTGAGGGCTTGTTCTCACCTGCAGTGTAGACATGCCCTTAATGCTCATGAAGACCAAAGAGGCTTGTTAATCCTGTTAAACTAATTTGACTGAGCCAAAGTAATTTAACAAAACACACCTAATTCATCTGTCAAGCGTCAGAGGGTTTAAAAAATTATGAGAAAGGCACAATGGCCTCCGAGGCTGTGTCTAGATGGACAAATAAGGAGACGTTCTCCCCTCAGGTAGTTTTAGCACCTGGTGTCTTTTTTTACCACATTTGCTAATGTGGTAATTTCCTAAGGTGGACACCTCCGTTTGTAGGTTTTCATACCTTAGCAGGCACTGAGGTATAAACCCTCAGCTCCCCACTTGTATTTATCTCTGACCCATGTGTAAATTACACTTGTCTTGCTCACACTAGGATTTTATCATGTGTTATCTAGTACACAGTAACCTGATCCCCCCCACTTTTGTTTGTTTGTTTGTTTTTGTTTTTGTTTTGTTAGTGTGGATGCACCTTCAGAGTGTTTAGAGCTGGTTGTTAGGCTTCAGTGCAGCTTTGTTCTCTGCCTGCTTGCAAACTGCAGGAACCAAACCAACCCAAAGAGCATTATTAAGAGACAAAGAGGTGTCAGGATTTAGATCTAAGAAGTTAGACTTTACCTGCTAGGAAGAGTTAAAGGATATCTTAATTGAGTTAAAGCTAACTCATCTGAGGAAATTGGATTGAAAAACACTTTTTTGCCCTAGAAGACAGGACTGTATTGTGCTGAATACAGGCCTTGTTTAGACTAGATTCAGTATGTGATGTTGGCACATATAATATGTTTTTAAAGTCTAGTGTAAACAAGGAACATTGCTTTAGCTTAATCCATGCTAAATGCCTGAGATAAAAGGGGTAACATCACTCCATAAATCTTAGCCTAGACAAGTCCTGGACAGCCCAGGCATAATTCACTTCCCCAAATTAATCTCAACTTTCTGTTTGCTTTCACTCCCGCCTGCCTCTAGCAGCTCCCCTTGACTGGACAACAGGTACTATGGTGAGTCTATCTTAACCAAACATTAGCGTCAATTTGGGATCATTCTGGGTGAAGTTCAGTGTTGGGAAAGGCGCTGGGTTTATCCTACTATTTATACTGTGGCATAGATTTAACTAAATAATTCCCAGAATTCTTTGTCAAATACTGAGTTGAAATAAGGAGCACCTTGCATTTCAGACAGCCACTGCCTTTCCCTGCATTAATACAATTTACAGTTATTGTAAAGTGAAGAACGTTATTGTGAATAAAGCTATGTCCAGCCAGCTCATCTGGCCAGTGAACTTAAAATCCACAGCAATTTCTCCAATACTTTACAAGCTGCTTAAAGTGATGCCTGAAGTACTTTTGAAAGATATGCATTTGCCAACATTTGCGGGCCTTGGTGGTTATTTTGTTAAGATCCGAGTATTTAATTGAATCAAAGAGAACCCATCATGCCGGAAGCAAAAACGAACCCACTGGCCTCTGGTTCCGAAAAGCTCACCCCCCACCCCCCTTGGAGGCAATCCAGATCAGATGCGGCTCTTTTCGGCCCGACTTGTATTAGATCCTTGTGGTTTCAGGTGCCTCATGTAAAGTAAGCAGAGGCCACGGGAGTTGGTGTAATCCGATTCCAGTGAGCTAGGGGCCAGGATTTCACTGCAACTTGGCTGCGGCTTCCCTAGCTCACGGCGGATCGCCACGAGCTGCAGTTGAACGCCCCGGGCAGCCCTAGGAGGAGTCTGGATGTGCCCCTGACTGACCGCCTCTTCCACACGGGTCTCGGGGCGCGCGGGGAGATCAGCGCCGCTGCAGCCCAGGCCCACGCGCGGTAAGCGCCTCCTGCTCCCCCGTGCGAGGCTGACCCTGGGGTAGGGTTTTATAGCAGCGGCTGGTCAGGGCTGGCTAGGCGGGGGCGGTGATAGCGCTAAGGGGTCGGGGAGTTTGCATGCGAGGGGGCCAGCGGAGGAGGAGAGGGGAGCAGCGGGGTGCGATAGGAGATGGAAAGGGACCGGGGGTGTTAAGGGGTGGTGGTGGTGGAGACTGCAGGGGAGGAAAGATGTGTGGGGTTGGGGAGGGGGAGGGATGCATCATTATTGGGATTGCAATAGCACCTACCGGCTCCAGTCATGGACCAGGACCCTACTGGGCGAGGGGGAAAGTTAACGTGCGTGAGAGTGTTGGGGATTATGGGGGCTATGGGGTGTGTGCTGAGGGTTGTGGTGGGGGGAAAGGGCCAGTATGATTGGGGGGGGAGGATTATGTGGGGTAACGGGGTGTGTGCTGAGGGTTGGGGGGGAAGGATTATGTGGGGTAACGGGGTGTGTGCTGAGGGTTGGGGGGAAGGATTATGTGGGGTAACGCGGTGTGTGCTGAGGGTTGGGGGGGAAGGATTATGTGGGGTAACGGGGTGTGTGCTGAGGGTTGGGGGGTGCCGATATGACGGGGGGAGGAATATGTGGGGTAACGGGGTGTGTGCTGAGGGTTGGGGGGGTGGTATAACGAGGGGGAGGATTATGTGGGGTTACGGGGTGTGTGCTGACGGTTGGGGGGGCGGTATGACGGGAGGGAGGATTATGTGGGGTAACGGGGTGTGTGCTGAGGGTTGGGGGGCGGTATGACGGGAGGGAGGATTATGTGGGGTAAGTGGTTTGTGCTGAGGGTTGTGGGGGGCGGTATGACAAGGGGGAGGATTATGTGGGGTTACGGGGTTTGTGCTGAGGGTTGTGGGGTGCCGGTATGAGGGGGGAGGATTATGTGGGGTGACGGGGTGTGTGCTGAGGGTTGGGGGGGCGGTATGACCGGGGGAGGATTATGTGGGGTAACGGGTGTGTGCTGAGGGTTGGGGGGAAAGGGGCAGGAACTCATCTGAACTGTTGCTTGTATAATGACAGGAGAGTTTGTCTCTCTTGCCCCACCACCCTGTTCATGCTGTCAGGCAGCCACTCCCTTAGCAGGAGCAGAATTCCAAGGTGCAACGGCAGGGGCAGCAGGTTTGTATCATTTTTGCGGGTGCCCAGAATGGGTCCAAGGTTCCCCTGCCCCAACATACGCGCCTGCCTTGTAAATCGATATATATATATATATATTTTAAACTAATGCGAACATGGAGTAGATTAACAGTTTCCCTATATTGCACAATGCGGGGTTGGGGAGACGATGAATCTGGCTGGGGGTGCAGGCTCTGGGGTTAAGGTTGGGGATGAAGGGTTCATGGTGCAGGAGGGGGCTCAGGGCTGGGGCAGACGGTTTGAGGTGGGGGGACTCAGGGCTGGGGCAGAGGGTTGCTGTGTGGGGGATGAGGGTTTGCAGTGTCGGGGGGCTCAGGGCTGGCGCAGATGGTTGCAGTGTGACAGGATGAGAGTTTGGGATGTGAGGGGGCTCAGAGCTGGGGCAGAGGGTTGCAGTGTGGGGGGATGAGGGTTGGGGTGTGAGGGAGGCTCAGGGCTGGGGCAGAGGGTTGCGGTGCAGGGGTGAGGGCAGTGGGTGGAGCCAGGGAAAAGGAGTTCACAGCGCAGGAGGAGGCTCAGGGCTGGGGGTGTGGGCTCTGGGGCAGGGCTGGGGATTAGCAGTTTGGGGTGCAGGCAGGCTGCCTCAGGCTGGAACCAGAGAGGAGGACTCCACAGTTCCCCTAGCCCTCTCCCCACCAGCAGCAGTAAGCTCCAGGGGAGGACCCCCGCTGTCTGTCCTCAGCAGCACACTCATCCGGCACCATCATTGCATTGTTCCTAGGGGCTGGGCCCCTCCCAGGTCCAGGAAGCCCCTTTGGCTCCCCTGTAGTGGGTGCTGGGGGGGAGGGTTGCCATCACATGTGCACCTCCTCCCCTCCGCAGGTGGTGGCTGTGCCACTGCCTCTGCCTGCTGCCAGCACCGCTCCCTTTTGTAGCTGGCAGCTGCCAGCAAGGGAGTGCAGTGAGGAGCAGCAGGGTGGCCCGCTGTCCAGGGTGCAGGCAGGGACACTCTGGGGGAGGCTTGTGTGGGTGGCAGCTGGGGCTGGGAAAGGCACACAGGGCAGCAGGTGGGGGCAGGGGGAGAGACCCAGGCCTGAACATTGGTAGAGCCGGGCCCCCGTGGCCTGAATTTGCTGGGACACAGGCACCAAGGGCCCATTTAACTCACTGTCCCTGGCCAATGGCAAGAAGATTTCCAAATGCTCCTCTAGTTAGATCAGTTAGGAAACTTCCTAGGGAAAGTGGCTTTTCCTTGGTTGTTGTAACAGTCTTGGAACAAGGATGTGGTGTTGTTACCTGGACAAGGTGAGGTAGAGATGCGACTGGAGTGGACATGGGCAGGGGTCTCCCAGAGCAAAGTGCAGCCCTATTCTCTGCCTGCTTGCCAAGTGCAGGAACCAAAGCAACCCAAAGAGCATTATTTTGAGATAAAGGGATGTCAGGATTTAGATCTAAGAAGTTAAACTTTACCTGCTAGGAAGAATTTCAACTGGGAAGTAATTTCAAAAACTCATATTGCAAAATTGTTACAGAGCAGAGTCCGGCTTTCCCCCCTTGAGTTCAAAGACAAAATGCCCAGTGAATTCAGTGGGAAGAGGATTGCTGCTTTGGGGCCAGGCCGTGCTATGTTATTCACATCGAGTAGCATTGTCCTCCACAGGTACCCCTGTCAACTTCAGTGGTACTAATTCAATGTGTGAGAGTCAGAGGTACCACAAGCTGGCATTCTGGGCTTGTTGTCAAACACTGTTCCTGTAAGTGTATTGGAGATGAGATTTTAAAGAGACAGTGTGTTGTGGTAGACCTATATTTAGCCTTGCATATATGGAAGTAGTTTGCTGCAGTGTAATATAAAATCATAAATGTGACTATTTTAGAGCTGGTTAAAAACTTTGAAAATTTTATACTAAAACGGGCATATATTTCATAAACAATTGTGTGAAAAATTCATTCCATTTTCTAGTTAGCTATGGAGCTAGTAGAAACATTTCAAAATTCAAAACAAATTCAACAGGAAAAGTGTGATGGAACTTTCACTGCCCCACACCAAATCATCTGAGTCCCATTTTTTTGACCAGCTCCACAATATTTACATTTTTGTTGCTGATTGTATAATAAGGCAAACTTACATAAAAGCTCTATCATGTAGTCCAATAGTTTGAATCACATGAGTTTCTTAACCAATATTTTAAGTGAATGGTCTTCAGATTCCCTCTACTTTTGTGATTTCCAATCACAGAACTGTGATTGATTGATTTTTAAAAACATATTTATTTTCAATTTTTCAGTTTATAATGCATCAGTATGATTAACCATGAGTGATGCAATAAAAAAAAAATGCTTCAACTGTCCAAATTCCCAGATAGTATCACAGAATGTAATTCTCTTATTCCTTGGGATACCTGTACAACTAGACCTGTTCCAAATTCTTTTGGAAATAATTATTTCAAATAGAAGAATGAACATTGGAGCATTTGCAGCACTAGCTATGCCTTTGTAGTGTGTAATACATGTAGAGAGGATTAATTGTCTTTCTGTCAGTTCATTACCTAAGACTTTATCATGCACGTGGTCTTTACTTATAAAAGTAGTCCCAATGAAATCAGTGGAAGTAATTTTGTGACGAAGGATTGCTAAATGTGGCCCATATTCTTTTATGGGGATATTAAAACCATAAAAATAAAAATGGTGACTCAGATAGGTCTCAATCTTGTTGAGTGCCTACTGGGAGGTCCTCAGTGCTAGCGGTATGAGTGCTCAGCATCTTGCTGAGCTGAGCCAACCCATAAGTATGAAGTAATATAAATATGCAAATACCTTCAAACCTACTTACACTATAAAGCTTTTAAACAATTTTTTGTTTGTAACTGTATAAATTAGTACATGCCTGATAATTCAACCAGAAACCAAAAAAGCAAAATGAGAATACTTATAATGAGTCTTGGCTGAACTAATGCTTTTTGATTCATTTGCCATTAGTTTACTTTTAAACTTGTTTAATTTCCAAGAATGTAGACTCTTAATGAAACATTTTGGATGAATTCAAGTATGTTTGCACGATAACCTTTTGACTGCGTTGATTTTATCAAATTAACAAGCTAGTTGGAGCAGCCACTTTCTATTTGTTATTGTATGTCTGTTCCTGCAGAGTCAGTGAAATAATGTTTCCTTTAATGCTGGGAAATTACAGGGAAAACATGAAACTTAATGAAGTGTAGCAGGATTACATTTTGCTCAAAAGAGGTCTGTTATGCCTTTATTGTAGATAATATTGTTATTAATATATAACAATCATTACAATAAAATCTTTCACAAAAATAGTCTGTAGTATTATCCATTCATTACTTTTTCTCCACTATTTTATTTCATACCCTATTTTTCCTTTCTATTCGATTTTATCTTTTACTTTGTCATTACCGATGAGAGTGTGTGGCAACACCATTTTAACTGAGAATATATCAGTATTTTTTTTAGAAGCTTCGATTTTTAGCACTTTAAAACTCACTTATTAACTTTTGCTTTAAGTTAAGACTGGGAAATGGTATGAAATAAAATATCTCAATGCAAGAGAGTGCATTTTTATTTTACAAAACTTTGTTAAAATTGGTTTAGCTACAAAAATTCAGGGAGGAAAAGCTTGAAAACAGAGTATTTTGCCCAGCTTTTGGGGTTGAGTGTTCATCTTATACCTTTACCTAACAAATGGCTTTAAAAAGATACAGTTTTACTGACTGCTAAGGCTGGGCCAAATGCTGAAATCCTTTAGATCAAGCCTGTAGGGAGAGATTTTCCAATATTTTAGATATGCACTGGGAACTGCCTTCTTTAGTTTTGCATGTGGTTACTGCACTTGCATGAAACAAAAAGTAATTGAATGCTCAAACATCCTCATATGATCATTTGGACATGCAGTTAACAAGTAGGTGTGTGCAGCCATGGTGACTGCACACAAAAAGAAGGCATGCACTTTTATGTATATTTGGCAGATGCTTGTCCTCATTGATTTTACTTTACTAGTATTTGATGATAATTGTTATCAATTTCAGGAGACATTTACTGTACCATTCTTTTTGCAGCATGGTGATTTACAGCAGCATGCATGCAGCATGGTGATTTACAATCACAGCTGTCATATAGGAAGGGATCTTTGTATTGATAGGAACAGAATGTTATTCACTGGAATTCATTCTGCCAGTCAAGTGGAACTGTAAAGCTTCAGGAGTGTGGTGTGTCCAGATAATCATATAATATCAGGGTTGGAAGGGACCTTAGGAGGTCATCTAGTCCAACCCCCTGGACAAAGCAGGACCAATCCCCAGACAGATTTTTGCCCCAGATCCCTAAATGGCTCCCCCCAAGGACTGCGTTTACAACCCCAGGTTTAGCAGGCCAATGCTCAAAGCACTGAGCTATGCCTCCCATAATAACCAGTACTCTTTTTGTAAAGCATGCTGAGATGCCTCTAAGCATACAGAGTAGTTAAAAGTAGGCAAAGTTACCTAGTCACAATGTATACTGCTTACATATGGGAATGTTACACAGTGTGCACTTGGAGTATTCTGTGGACATGCTGTTAAAGTTTTACATACTCTAAAAGTATGATGCAACTAGCCATGTTTTCATTTAGAAGCACAGTCAAGGAGATTGAAAAATCAGTGGGGCACAGCAGCTTGCAAAATCCACTGTAAGTGGTTCCCAACTGGAATAAAAGTGTGTTGCTTTTATATCAGAATTTTAAAATTCCTATTCCCACCCCAGCCAGATACATGTATTCTTTCTAAGTGATGATCCTGCTGTAGCATCTCACAAAAAATTTACATCGAGAGATATTTCTGTATTGTTCTGTGTGGGTGTCAATAAAAAAACACTGCTATACTTCATTGTTCTCAGAGATGGAGAGATATACTGTACACTAGGGGCAATTTACAGTGAGTGTAAAAACTGTGCCACTACTTACTATTTCATTTAAGTTCAAGAGACCTCTTGTCATCCTTACTATACTTTTCTAACAGCAACTGAATTTGATACTCATATGGGGAAAGTTCTGAATTACAGTTACTTGCTATTAAAGTCCTGAGACAGTGGTAAAGAACCACTGATTTGCTGTCTTCTACATGAAATGAGAAATTGTGTTAGAACAAAGAAACCAGTATTTTCCCTAAAGCTACTCAGTCTCCTCAGTGTTTCATTGTTGCAGTTTCAGCTTAAATCTTCCTGGAACCCACTTGTTTAGAGACCCTGATACACATTTAAAGAAATGGTACACATATTTCACATCTCCCTGTTTCCTATATAGAGAAACTTAAACAAGAATGAATATTTAAAAACAAGTTAGAGATCCACGAACCTCATTGGCTTCATATTTCATCCCTGGAGTGGGGTTTTTTCTCTTGGATTGTCCAATCCCAAAGGTGTAGAGCTCTTCTCAAGAGGATGATCTTCCTTTGCTGTGGTGGGAGTCCCATTGCCACTAAGGTCACATATCAATTCAAACTGGGTTTGGAAGCAGCTGCTAAATTCTTTTTCTGGATTGCCTACCATGATCAGTTTTGAATGTGCAAGATCTCGGGAGCAGCTGAATGTGGTGACCCAGCTGGTGTTGGCCAATATTTATTCCCCTTCAATTTTAATCAGGGCTGTGGTCTCATGGTCTAAAGTTTGGTGCATTTTACTGCCCTCAGCATAACACAAGTGGCTCCTGCTGGGGATCTTGGGTAAAATTCTGCAGTTCTTATACAGCCTTCACTATGGTAACAATTTCCTTGGGCTGGATAGTAGATAGCCACAGCCCTGCATTGTAGGTTGGAGTGCAGGAGCACCCAGTCCAGCAGCAGCTCTAGGGTACATTGTGCTTCAGGGAGACACAGTACCTCTGGGAGCTCTCAGGAACACAGATGACTGCTGCACCACTCAGGGAGAGGGGGGTGCAGCATTCACTTCTCTCTGCTGCCCGGTTCCCACTCTTCCTTGCCCTCTTTACAAAAGATAGTGCTAACAGCGACGTTAGCAGTAGCCCATTGACTTCCATGGGAGTTATGCTGTAGTGAAGATTAGGTAAGGAATGCAGGCTTTGACCCCTTACCAATAAAACAAAAGAAGCAGCCTAAAATTTCCCTTTGTAGGACCCATCTGACCACACTTAGAGGTCATATTAATCCTTTAGGAACTGTGCTCTAGTATCAAAGTAATGGATATTAAAAACCTTCCTTGTATTTAGGGTTATTCTTCATTTTGGAGTAGCAAGACATATCTCCAATTTTTATTTCACTGGGAAGAGGTTGATGCCCTGGAGAACAAACTCAGTGCATATTCAGTTACCATGTGGTCCCTAGATAACACAGTGATTGGTACCCAAGATCAGATTGCTCAGGCTGCATGTTACAGAGCCCTGCAAAATTCAAATATAGCTAGGAAGGACCTCTAATACTCTCTCCTTCAATAGCCGAGGCCAAATCTGGCACTTATTACCTGCAAACTTTGGAGTTGTGCAAACTTCAGAGGCAGTAAATCTTAGCTCAACAGCAAGATAACATAGCCAAAAGCTGAGCCTATTGTTGGAGTCTCAAAAGCTTCTCCCCTGAGCCAGACCTGCACTGCAGCTGAGAGTTGTAGAGCTGCTGTGGAGAACAAGATCACCAGGTGTGTATGATTTTATTAGAATCAATTTGTTTATCTCTGGTAAACCTGATCAGTTAGCTGTCATGCACTAAATGCAGGAGCGGCGCCAGGGTTTCTGACGCCCTAGGTGGACGGCCATTTCGCCGCCCCCCACGGGTCCGGTGGACCTACCGCAGTCATGCCGGTGGGCGGTCCGCTGCTGGAAAGGCTCCGGTGGATCTGCCACAGGCATGACTGCGGTAGGTCCGCCGGAGCCTTTAGACCAGCGCACCATCCGCCAGCATGCCTGTGGTAGGTTCCCCGGTGCTTGGTGTTGCCCCCCGGCAAAATGGTGCCCCCCCCCAAAATTCTGGCACCCTAGGCCATTGCCTAGGTCACCTAAATGGTAGCGCTGGCCCTGAGTAAATGATGCCATTTTACAGTTTACTTGGGCTGCAAAGCCTGTGCACTGAGCTCTCTTGTTTGTAAGGTTCTCTCTAAAGAGGTGTACTCTGCTCTCCGGCTCCTAAGCACTTGTAACAAACCAAACAAGGCTTTCATTTTTCCCCTTGTATGTGTCATAATTATTTGTCTGTGCCTCCCTCCTATAGACTTTCACATTTAACTACTTGATGCTCTTAGAAGGTGAAATAATGAACTTAGAAGATGGTAACTGAAGAGTTCGTTAGTGTCGTTTTAAGTCAGTGATGTTACCTGTCTTTTACTGTTGGAATATTTCCCTTTTCTTGTCTCCTTTTTTGGTTATTTTATTGTGAGGTGATTTTTATTGGTTTTATTATGAACTCTGTCTTAATAAGTTATAGAAAAGAAATAAACAGAGAGATGTAGATAAGGAACTGGGTTTTTATTAATCACTCTCTGGGGAAACAGATTTAGTACACTTAGATGAATTAATAGACTAAAGGAAGTTATATTTTTATGGGGGAGAATATGTAAATGTGTACATAAAACAGATTCTCAGGTTGATGGAAAGTTTAGTTTTAGGGCCTAATTCTTCTTTAACTTGTATTGGTGTAAACAGGAGTAAGTCCATTCAAGTCAATGAGGGTAAAATGATGTAAACTCACTGTCACTGAGAGATGAACCAAGCTCTCAAATAACCCCAAGGTATTTTAAGTTTGGTTCCTTTCAGCTGTGTCATTTATCACTGGTGTTTTCTGTGGTATGTGCTATATTGCCTCTGGATTTTTAATGTCATGTACAATTAAGTGCTATGGAAAGATCATCCTGACAAAGTGGAGACATACTGTGAAAGTGCAGCTCGGGGCAGAAGTAGGTATTTTTACATCATTTAAATCTTGTTTCAACTCAACCTGCAGCCATCCTGAGGAAGGGGAAGCTGGACCAGATCTGAGGGAGTGGCATTGTGACCTGATGCATGAGGTCACAGTTCTGGATAGGCAGCCAGTCCAAATCTGCATGAGTAGCATTGTGACCTGGCGCACAAGGTCACAACACCTCTCAATTTTAACCCAGCCACACCTCTGTCCTGATGGAGGGGTGGCCAGGCCAAATTTCCAGGTCCAGTCAGGGGCCAAGGAGCTGTTGAGCCCCTTGGTGTAATCATGATCTCAGTGATGACTCTCTTGGCCTGCACCTGTCCTTAACCCCCCTGTGTGCTTCTCTGGCATTCCCTGGAATGCTATTCCCCAGCATGTATTGGAACTCTGCAGGTTCCAGGGCTTTGTGCTTGTGTGCCTGCTTGAAGTCTCTCCTTAAACATGCTTCTTCCTAAAGGCCTGTAGCCTTAGCTTGCCTCTCTGGGAATCAGTAACCAAACAGGTGTCAGGAAAACTTAAATACTAAGAAAAAAGAAAAAAATCCCAACGCCAAAATGGTTTAACTGTCAAGACATGTGCCAGTGTCACCACTCAGTCACTTGCTGGCTATTCGATCCCGCCCTTCATATAGTTAAACTGTAACCTCCCCAGGCCAGGAGCTTATATTCAGTCTTGTCTGTGAAGAGCCTAGTGCACTGTGGCTAATAAATAAACAATTACAAGTTTGTTAAATGAATTAATAAGGCTAAGATTTAGTCACAGATATTTTTGGTAAAAGTTATGGACAGGTCACAAGCAATAAATAAAAATTCATGATCTGTGACCTGTCCATGACTTTTACCAAAAACACTGGGGACTAACTCTCTACTTCTGGGTCCCTGCTGCTCCCTGCTGGATGGCCCTGCTCCAGTGTTGGAGGTTGACTGCCTCCCAGCTGCTGCTCCCGGGGACCACTCTCCAAATGGCCTCAGGGTGCCCCTGGGGCTGCTCCAGCCACCCAGATCCTGCTGCTGCTCGGATGGTCCCCAGGGTACCCCCAGGACCAGTCAGTTGCACCATCCACTGCTCATGTGGTCCCCGAGACCAGCTGCCCAAGGCCACCCAAGCAACGGCCATTGTGGCTCGCTCTGGGGTGGGCCCCAGGACCGCTGCTTGGGCAGTCCGTGGGACCAACCACACCAGCCACTGCTCGGGCAGACCCCGGAACCAGCTGCCAGGGCTTCCCGAGTAGCGGCTAGTGTAGCTGGCCCTGGGGACTGCTGGAGCAGCTGGCCCAGGGTCACTCCAGCAGTGGCCAGTGTGGCTGGCCTTGGGGCACCTGAGAGGCTGGTCCTGGGGCCCTAGGGCCAGCTGTTCGGACGGCCCTGAAGTCAGCCGCACCAGTCACTGCAGAAGTCACAGAGATCACGGGAAGTCACAGAATCTGTGACTTCTGTGACCTCTGTGAAATAATCGGTGCCTTATACATTAACAATGCTGAGTTTAATGAGACCAAAGAACCATCTTTTCAATCACAATCTTTTCAATAACTTCAGTTTGCAGTGTAATGGCTTTTCTCAAAGCCCAGGGAACTGATTCCCTGGGATATTCCAGTTTGAGACTGTGCTGATTTTAGTTTTCTCTGTTCTTCCTCCTCTGCTATCATTTGTGTAGAGCAGATCAGTTTGCATTAATACTTCTTTCTGCCTGTAAACTTTCTGATTTTCCAGAAGACATGTTTTCATTTGGATGACAGAGCCAGTCTGTCCACTCTCATCTGCTCATCTTTCATCTTGCATCATATGCCTGGAGAACTTTCCCACCAGCTGGCCACCTTGTTCTCATAGAAACCACTTCTTAAAGTACATTTCTTCCATAAACCCTTAAAAATGAATCCACCAAAGAAAGGTCATCCTGTCTGAGCGGCCTGATCTACTCAACCAATCCAGTTTGCTCTTTAGGGAGAAGCTTTACTTCTATAAGCAGTATCTTCCAAACACTCCCCCTCCTACCCAGCCCCACCTCAGCCAACAGTGTTCCTCATTTCAGTTCAGGTTATGTTTTGTCATTTTGTTATGTTTTTTATTTAATTAGAATTGCAGTCTCTTCTTGGCTAAGAAGCCAGTGAAGTGCCATGTATAGCCATGGCACAATGTAAATAAAAACAAATCACATCTGTATACTGGCTGGCAAAAACACATCTATGCTTTTAAGTGGCAATAGAGGTTTAAAATAATCCCTCTATGAAGACACATGAAATGAAATGAAACCCAGCTGAGCAAGAGTCTGAGCAGCAATTCTATACTGCAAAGGCCTGATTTATACAAAAATAAGCAACTTCTGCACATCAGGGACTGATATGAGGTCTCAGGAAGCCCCAGTTTTGTGATGTGAAAGAAGATATTACTGTTGAACTGGGGCTTAAATTTGCTAATTTCCCTGTCTACATCATTTCAGTCAATTTCCCTCTAGTTCATTATGCTTGGGTCACATTCATATTTGCAACCAAACGGGGAAATGGAGACTCTACAGAATACAATTCGATGAGAGTAATGAATCCACCAAAGTGAAGCATGTACTGTATGAAGCATTGCAGCTTGAAGAAAAAGAACCTTCAAAGAGCAAAAATATGCACGGTATATCATTACACCACGCAGACACTGTCTTCTACCTTAAAAATGTGAAAATGCTCAGCCTTCAAAACAGGATGTTATTGGAGAACAATTGTGTTGCCTCAGTTTGGTTTTGGTTTTTGCATGTGGCTGAGATGTAATTTGGCAGGGCAACAAAGTTTCACAACAGAGACATCACTGTGCACACAAGCAAGAGCCTGTTTCCTGTCGAAAGAAGCACTGTGTCCTTGGTTGACATTCTTTAATCCAATAGTGCACAATCCAACTCTCCCAGGGTTTGAAAAATAATCATTCCAGGTTGCTTAGGGATCCAGATGTGGAAACAATACAGGGACACTGTAGGGTGGAGGTGAACGAGAGAACCTCAAATTTAGTGTTATTGTAGGTTGCTGGGCCACCGCTGGGCCACCACTAGCCCACTCTTTGCTATTTGGAGTCATTCTCTTACGTTTTACCTGTGGTTGGATTTTATCCTATTAGGTTTAATTTCATTTACCCCGCTGTAGTAGCAAAGTTAAAATGAACTAACCAAGTTATAGAACACAGCCAGTTGGTTGTTGGAGAAGTTAATGGATGGATAGTCATTTTTTGGGAGTTGATATAGAGCCACATTGTATAATGCTGCTTTTGTTTGTGCTGCACTTTGGGCAAAAATACCCAAACACACGCAACTGGTGCTGAAATGAAGCCTTCATCCAAGTGCCTTCTGGTATAGTTTTCAGGATCTGATTGTCTGCCAGCAAGATACAGATGGTAGTAGTAATATGCTTCCCAAATGAGAGCTTTCACATCGGAAATTCTCAAAGACAGAATCCTAGAGGCATTTCCTTTCTTAGGGGTTTGATTTTACTTTTTGACCTGTGCTTTGTTGAGAGAGTAAATCCCAGGAGGCACTTTGGATAACTTGGAATATAGGGCTGCGATTTGGTTAGACTGGTTAAGGAGCAAGAGCTTTTGCAATTACTTATAGACTACATCATCCGACGAAGTGGGTATTCACCCACAAAAGCTCATATTCCAAAACGTCTGTTAGTCTATAAGGTGCCACAGGACTCTTTGCTGCTTTTACAGATCCAGACTAACACGGCTACCCCTCTGATTGTTAATTATAGACTACAATAAGCATATGAAGCACTTCACCAATACATCAAAGAGCAGTTCCCTGCAATGTGCTCTAAGACATTAGTTAAAACTGAAGTACACAAAGGTGCAGACATGCTGTCAAAGAGAATAACATCAGAAGGCTTTGTGCAACAATGTAAAACACATAGAGTATATTTTTAAGGATCGATTTTAAAGAGAAAAATGAGGTTACTTGCCTCAGAAGGAGTGGGAGGCAAGTAACCTCATTTTACAGATGAATGTGGCAGTTTACAACTGGTGAAGTATACCAAATGAAATCTCACAAAACACGCAGTCCTTGCCCCAAGGAGCTGGCCATTCAAAGACACAAATACATACTGTACGTAGCATACAGACAAAAGACAAGGAGTATTGGTAGTTGTGCAGTCCTCATGACATTCTATTTATTGCCATATTTGGGTCAAAAGTCCAGGATGCCCTGAAGCATAACCTCTCGGGAATGACTCTTCAACTTGTAATTAAACTGTTCACAAATAATCCACATCTCCACAAACAGCATTCAGTAATGTCTGTGACGGTCAATGTAAGTGCATAATGGAGAGCAGAATATGGCCCACAGTCTTTTAAAACATGCCTAAATTGTGATGCATAATTCATTTGCAGTTGAACTTTTTAATAATAAATCAGGTGAGGCTTTCAAGCTAATGAACATTCTTTTTGAATGTTCTTATAGCCTGAAAGGTCTACAGTATTTTTCTGCATACAAAACAAGAAAGGGAGTTAGAAATTGTTGGGGATTGAGGGGGAGACGGAGAAAGAAACTGAAGCTGCACTTAACTGGACAAGAAATAAGAGCAGAGCTGGATGAACTATTCATTGTGAACAATGTATTTATTGGATCAGTCCTTGTTTTCTGTTCATGAATTGTCCACAAGCAGATTGGAATTCATACTAATTTGTTTGTTCATAATTTTTTTGCCAAACAGTTATGAATAGATAATATATGTGCCTGTGGCTTTTCTGAAAACTTTCTAGAGTGAGTCCTTTTTCAGATTTTCGGTATTTAGAATTTATTCACGTGATTTGCTCACGTAAATCACATAGTAATAGTTTCTCTGAAGGGATGAATTTACTTTTATAAATAGGAGAATTTTCTGAAGAGAACACTGAGGCATTGCATATTTCAGGGGAAGAATTGAACTAAATCAGACAAAATTGATTGTTAGGAATGTAATCTTATGTTTTTCTAGCTAAACTTTTTTCTGCTAGAATCTCTGTCTTCTGATATTGCATCATTCTTGTTTTTCTTGGTGTCTTGTGTAATAGGCTGGTTAAGGTTAAATAGATTCAGTTATTAAGGGTTTTTGGTAATGGAATCTAGTTAACCAGACGGAGTAGAATAATAGGATAAGGGGATGGTTGTTTAGTCCCTGAGGAGACTTATGCGTCTTATTCTCTATTGTTTCCGTGCTCCTGAGTTCATAGGCTGACGTATATTGACAAATGACTAGACTGGGTTTCACGAACTTCATTGCACTGTGACCCCCTTCTGACAACAAAAATTGCTACATGACCCCAGGATGGGGGACCGAAGCCTGAGCCAGCCTGAGCCCTGCCACCTGGGTGAGGTGGAGTGGGAAGGGAGACAAAGCCAAAGCCTGTGCTCCACTACCCGGGGTGGGGAGACCAAAGCCGAAGCCCAAGGCCTTCAGCCCCACACAGGACACCTATAACCTGAGCCTCGACACCCCGGGCTGAAGTCCTTAGGCTTTGGCTCAGGGCGGTGGGGCTCAGGCTTCGGCTTCAGCCCCGAACCCCAACAAGTCTAACACCAGCCCTGGCAACTCCATTAAAAAGGGTTCGAGATCCACTTTGGGGTCCTGACCCACAATTTGAGAACTGGTGGACTAGACTAACCACCTGGGTTAAAGTTAGCTGTAGAATTCTCATAGACTCATAGACTTTAAGGCCAGAAGGAACATCATGATAATCTAGTCTGATCTTCTGCACATGGCAGGCCACAGAACCTCTCTCATCCACTCCTGTAATAGACCCCTGACCTCTGGCTGAGTTACTGAAGTCCTCAAATCATTATTTAAAGAATTCAAGTTACAGAGAATTCACCATTTACTTTAGTTCAAAACAGCAGGTGACCCATGCCTCACGTTGCAGAGGAAGGTGAAAGCCCCCCAGGGTCTGTGCCGATCTGACCTGGAGGAAAATTCTCACCTGACTCTGAGGTAGAGGTTGTGGGCGGGGAGGGGGCAAAGCCAAGAGGGAAGAAAGGACATGATAAAAGGGAGAGACACTTGCCATGCTCTTCCTATCTCTTCCACCTACATCTACAGACACCACTACACCAAGCAACTGAAGCGCAGATCAAAGGGGAGAGCCTGGCTGAAGAGCAACCAGCCAGGCTGTGGTGAGAAGCATCTAGGTTTGTAAGGGCACTGGAAGTGTTAAGATCAGCTTAGAATGCATTTTGCTTTTATTTTTATTTGACCAAATATGACATGTTTTGACTTATAATCACTTGAAATCTATCTTTATAATTAATAAATCTGTTTGTTTATTCTACCTGAAGCAGTGCATTTGGTTTGAAGTGTGTCAGGGACTCCCCTTGGGATAACAAGCCTGGTACATATCAATTTATTTGTTAAATTGACAAATTCATATAAGCTTGCAAGGTTCAGAGAGCGTAATTGGACACTGCAAGATGGAGGTTCTTAGGGTTGTGTCTGGGACCGGAGATATTGGCTAATGTCATTCAGTTGCAAGTGGCTGGAAGCAGCTTACATGCCAGAGGCTGTGCGTGAACAGGAGTATGGGATCTCACAGCAGAGCAGGGTAAGGCTGGCTCCAAGAGTCAAGGATTGGAGTGACCTAGCAGATCACCAGTCCAGATAATGGCAGAGAGGAATGTCACAGATGGTTAGAAAACTTCATCTAATTTCAAGCCTAAACTTATTGATGGCAGTTTATATCCATTTGTTCTTATGCCAACATTGGCACTTAATTTAAATAACTCCTCTCCCTCCATGGTGTTTATTTCTCTGATGTATTTATAGAGAGCACTCACATCTCTCCTCAGCCTTCATTTGGTTAGGCTAAGCAAGCCAAGCTTCTTAGGTCTCCTTTTGTAAAGCAGGCTCTCCATTCCTCGGATCACCCTATTAGTTTGAATTAATCCTTTTTAAATATGGGAGACCAGAACTGTGCATAGTTTTCCAGATCAGGTCCCACCAACATCTTGTACATTGGCTGCTTCATGTTGGTAGCTCATAGTCATCCTGTGATCAACTAATAACACCAGGTCTTTCTCTTCCTCTGTTGCTTCCAACTGATAAATCTCCAGCTTATAGCAAAAATTCTTATTGTTAATCTCTAAATTCATGACCTTTCACTTCAAACTATTAAATTTCATCCCATTTCTATTATTCTTTTGTATGATATTCCAGTCCTCCTCTGTATTGGCAATATCTCCCAACTTCATCACCTGCAAATTCTATTAATATACTCCCACTTTTTGTTTGCTACAGGTGACATAGTGGTAGTTCCTTTAGCTGAGGTATGTGCTCAGATATTTGCCAGCAGCTAGGGAAGTGACTGTGCAGGCTGGCAAGCCAGCGACAACTTCTCCTTAGAATGGTTCACTGATCAAGTCTAGCGGGGTATCAGGAAGATGATGTACTTGCTCCATTTCTACACACCCTTGTTATTGTCCCACACCCTGTGGGAGAACAGTACCATTCATATGCTATCATCTGATACTTAGTTCTATAATCTTTTCTAAAATGCCTGCCTGGTCAAGTATTTTGTCTTGTAAATTTTCTAATCCATAGGCAAAATTACTGTGGATGTAGGGGATTATTTGATGGGAGGGAGATATAGAGGTTTTTGTGCAGTTTTCCTGTAAGTGGTTCATGGATAAATTCATAGATTGGTTTATAGATAGTCAGTCTTTGTCTCTCTCTCTCTCCCTTTGTCTTTTCAGGCTCTTTAAATGTCATCCTTCACAGGCTCTGCTATATTAATTTCTTCACTTCTTAAAAGATGATTCTCTATTCTCCAAGATTGCTGCCTCACAGTTCATTGACTCACTATCTTCTTCTCTTCTGCTAGCTCAAACCTTTCTTTTATGGCTCTCTTTCCTGTTTCAGTGTAGCTACTAACGATCAAAGAACAAATGTGATGCCGTCTTTCTCTCTGTTTGCTGTCTCCTGAGCTCTGATGTGACTCAGTCTCTTTTTATATAAAATCACAGGCTTCCATTTGTACTAGTTAGTTTTAGCATCATGGACACTCTTTAGTTCTCAGTTGTAGTTCTTTAGTTCTATGCATCTCACCTACCTAGCACCTGGTCTAGTGTTTTTTGTGTGTTGGGCTAATCCTCTGTTTTCATGTGCAGTTATTTCTTCAGTATTTCCCAGTAGTTACAGATCCATACATTGAAACATATGAAGAATGTAATTCTTCTACCAATCACAAAGTCAACGATTAAGGGAGATGAATATTGAAACTGAACTCCTGGGTTGCAATGACCTCAAGCAGTACCATGCCTGGAAGTCACTGCAGATTCTCTGTAATCACACAGCTGTTCCAGGGTTTGCTCTGGAGTGGAAACTAGAGAGGCAGTTTTCTTATAGCTCCAAAGATGTTCAAAGAGTAAAAAGAAACAAGCTTAATGGGAAACTAGTTTAAACATGAATTATTCAGTAAGACAAACTGGGACACTGAGCATAGGGAATGTGCTCATTTATTTCAGACATGTCAGCTGTTCTTTGATTCATGGTAAATAATTTCTTCAAGAAAATAAACTTTTACTTGTGAACAGATCAAAGTTTTTACCTAGTTTCACAGTGTGCTTACAGAATAATAGGTTCTCCTTGTTCAAAGGTTGTTTTCTAAGGAAAACAAAAGAGCATTTTCTTTTGATCTCAACCTATTTCCTTCCACTTTAATGTGTGATGTTTCCTTCCCATGTTGTTTGGAAAACTCAGAAAAAACCCCCCAATTTCTATTAAAAGAAATACAATGTGACAAAAAGAATATATTGTAATTGTATTATTTGGACAGATATGATTCTGACTAAATCCAGAGACTCCAGACTGATAGAGAACTTGGAATTTCCAAGTACGCTATTGAAAGAATGAACAACTATTTAGAGGAATCACATGGTTTATGAATCATTTCACCTACCATTGAAATACAGCTACCTGTAGTGTGGAAATCTGTAACTTTACAATGGCAGACAGTGACACTAGGGCACTACTGAAAGGGAAGAATACTTTAACCAACTGAAATAAGGGAGATTTTTATGTAAGCAGAATATAAATTACTCAGCTGCAACTGGGCGAATAGGTCTACACTTGTGAAAAATGCCATAGAATCTTTAATGACACAAGTGGTCAAAAATTTGATATCTCATCCAGAATATGACAGCTCCATTCAGTCACACTGTGCACTCATCATCTCACTGAGGCATTGATTCAGCACTGCCTTAGAAGGCAGATTGCAGACTATTGAGTCTCCAACCCTGCTTCCTGTAGCATGTGTTTCCGGTGGTCTTCCATACATTTCCTAGCTAGGTTCCTATCTTTGTTTGCGAGATGAGACAGGATCACAGCCTGATGTGCTGCAGGTAGAGAAGGAACTATCTGAATCATAACATTATCACAAAGGTGGAAAATATTCCCCCTTCCAGCGTAGGGTTGTTCCAGATAGTCTCCATAGCTTTGTCCAATCTAGTTATAAAGTGTGCCAGTGATGAGGCTTCCAGCACTTTCCTAATAAAATGGGATGACTGAAATGAAACACATTTCAGAGTACCTGCTGTACTTCTCTGAGAGCTACGTTTATGGTCACAACTTTTAATATTTTAAATAATATTCAAATTAACTTATTGTTAATTAACCTCATTCTAGGAAATCTTCCTGCTATTGTTCATATTGTTGGAATGACTTTGTGCAATGTAAAATATTTAGAAAGGGCCTAAATTTATGACAAGGATTTACAGATCTGTTGAATTAACACCAGCTCTGGAGAACATCTGAAGAATCTACATTGTAAGAGTTATTTGAAAAAGCCAAGCGTACCAAGGAAAGAAAATGGAAGTGTCCTGAAAGCAGAGATGTGTGTCTTTTATGGAAAGTCTTCAGGGAATCAAAAGAGATACTGCATGCCCTTCAGCTAGGTCTGAGATTTTCTGAGTTCTGTGATAAAGTTATACATTTTGAACTATATATGAAAATATTTGGACTATATAGAAAGACATATTATTAGCCAGGGAAATCAGACTTCAAACTGTTAAAATGCTTGAATGAGTTTCTGTTGAACTCCTAAAGGACCAGTAGTGGAACTTTGGCTGCTTATTATTAAATGATGCAGGTAATGGTACTTATGGTTGTACTGGAGTTGTAAATAAGTAGTCAGGTCAGGAATGGTTCAGTCAAAGGAAAAAATTAGGACCAATTAGCCAAATTCTGTCGTAAAGTACATGGATGCAACTCTGATTGACTTTAATGGGAGTTGTAAACACATATCTAAGGCAGAATTTGGCCACTTACAGTCATGGTCACATGTGAATGCAGTTTGGTATTAATGAACATGGAGTAAGAACAAAAGAAGAGACCTTTCTGTTTAGTAAATATGTCTCTGCTATAATGCCTACCACAGCAGGAGTGAGATTGGAAATTATTACAGAAAAATCTCTAAGTCAATGCAGGGAAAGATAAGAGTTATTCTAGTTTTATTAGGCTCTGGTTATAACTCAGATTAGTGCTGGTATATGTGGGAAAGAAAAGCAAACATTGTTGAAGGAGATTCAACAAACAGAATTAAAATAACACTCAGGTTTCAAAGATTTCTCATGAAATGTGGCCTTATTCATGTTGGAAAAGAGAAGCCTTTGATGTGACCTACTCGAAGTTTATGCTGGTTCCTAGTGGATGGTAAAGTTGCGTGCACACAGAAGTATATTATCCTGTTGTTTTGGAAAAATATCACAGAGAAATCAGTCTGGTATTGATACAATAATCATAGATTTGTTTTCATTTTTGCCTGGTATTATAAGAGTGCCTGCCCTGAGAATGAGCTTATGTGGAAAAACAAAAAGCTGTGGGGATGACAGAGGCAGTGACTTTCCTTTTGTTTGAGTGGTTCTTCTAATCAGATGATGACTTGAGGTGCAACAGTTTAGTCCTACACTCATTTCTTAAAATACAAGGGAAAACTTAGGCGTATACAGATTTCTGGAACAAGGAAAGTCGATCATGTATTTTATATGTGAATACACTGTTTGCCTGTCTGTGTCTTCCTTACAATGTTTCTTAGTCATAGGGTATTTAATACTTTATATTTTTTTATATTGATTGAGAGTGACTAGCACATCAAAGTATTCTCTTGTACCTAACAGCATGTGTTTCCTAAAATCTTACTTGCTATGAATATGAATGGCATAATTTGTTATTGACTAGTCACCTGCATAGATGGTTGGTTGCTTTTAAAGTATTTTAGTTACAGGAGAGTGAGAACATTTCTTAAAACAAACTTTAACTATGCATTACTTTTTAAATATAATTTGCAATAGGCAGATAGGTTAGGAATAGATGGGATAGTGTCCGCTGAGGGTTTTTATTAGATACTGTATAGACTGGTATTGTTGAGAAATAGAGAATTATTGAAATAATGGGAATTTTAAGGTTATAAATGAAAAAAGTTGGCCTGTGGCTTATTGTTTGACACTTCAGGGAAAGACAGCAGCACCCTCCACCTGTTAATATATAGACAAACTTTATTTTGAACAAAGTATATGCTCACCCTTTATTCTGACCTCCTAACGAAAATAATGTCTGTAAAGGGACAAGAGATGTGGAACAACATATTTACCTAGGCAAAAAGGGTTTCATTCAGCATTTTGTAAAATCAGCTCTTTCTGCACCAATGCCTTTTATTTCAAAGATTGTTTCAGAACAATATTTTATGGTGTTAATGACTCTTAGATGCAGAGGTGACACAGACATATGATCTCTAATAGCAAGAACGGCACTGCTATAATAGAGATGCCTTCACTCATTGATGTCATTGGCCACATTATGGAGCCCAGAGACCAATGGAAGACACCTGTTAAGTCATTCGACTGTAGTGTGCTTGGACTCTGTTGCCTCAGAAGGGGTGGACTAAAGCATGACTTGGCCAAATTGCGAGAAGAGAGACCACAGCAGTGAGCGAGCAACCTCATCAGGGAGCTCCATATGGGGACAACCGCTGTGCTACGACTGGCCACATGGAGGTGCTCCTGCCATGAATTAACTCCTTTACAGGGGCATTTTTGCATTTTACTAGAACTCAAGTACGTTACTGCCCAGCTCAGCCTTTCATAACTTGAATGAAAACAACTCCACATATAGAAGGGATGAAAAAGCATCAGATGAAAAATGAGAGAAACTCAAAATACAAGTACATTTTCTAAAAGTACTAAGTTGGGTCATCTCAACTTCCTGTAGCCCTGACTACTGCTTACTTGGTATCCACTCTATTTAGGAGTATTTTAGGCATGAGTAACAAAGCTCCCATAAACCTGCAGAACTATTGCCAGCACTTCCCTAAGGCTCTGATCCTATAATTGTGGAAGAAAGTGTCCACCTGTGTAGATCTCACTTGAGGACTGGGACTTGAGAGAGCTGGCAGTATCATTGCTTTTTAGTGACCTGGCTTCTTTTCTTATAAACTTATCTATATGACCACATGATGTAGCATACTCCTTTTTAATCTACATAATGTTATACTCCCCACACAGCTAGGGCTGCCTGGGCACCAAAAATCTTCCCTGAATTAATGAAGAGATGAGCTTCTTCTAGGTCATGTTCCCTTTACAGTTCGCATTGTTACTAAACCATCCCCAGCTAAAACAAAGGAAGAAGAACATTTGGATCATTGTCAGGGTATCTCAGTGATGAAATTGGTTTGCATCAGTGAATGGAAAAAAAGTAATAATTTAGTCACATTGATCATCAAATGCCTTGAGAAAAACATCATATTCCCATGTGTCCTATTGCAGTAGTACAGCAGAATTCTTTCTCATGGTAGTGTTCCTGCAAGATGGAAGAGTGTAAGGCTTTACAAAAAGCTTTTTCTGTATTTTTCTGCAAGCAATTAAATTGAAAAGTTCACATCTGTTTAAAGGCATAATGGGAAATTGATGAAAACCCAACCCAACAGAGTGAATTTATGATTCCCAGAACAATTAGGGAAATCAAGAAAATGAAAAACTGAAGTACCACCACATGTTTAGATGTTCAACTGTAAAAGAGAAGGGTAGGATTTGGCCTAAGATGATTTTTTTCTATAGTTTTACGTTTGTATTAATAAAATAGGATTCAGGTCACAATACAATAACAGTCCTTGCCCCTTGGGGGTGTCTTTAAAAGTTTTGAATCTCCTGATGCACGTAAACCAGGCATTGCCATCTTTTAAAATGGATTTTTTACTCTAATAGCTGCTATGGCTATTGTTGAGCCATATCGTCATCATCCATAGGGTTGAGTGGCTGCACTGAAAGCTGAATGTAGCCCATAATCGGAGAGCACTGAGATAAATAAGGTATATTTCTAGCTCAGGCTATATCAGTGTGGCCTGTACATGATCCAAAATATAACGTATTTGTAATTTAGAAAAATAGACATGTGCCTGGATTCACTCTTAACATTTCTTAATAGCAGTATAAGATTGCCTAGCACACTCATTTCAATTTAAATCTTATCTACCAATCAGATGGATGCCACCCAGTTAGAAATAAGGCAATGCATCGTATTGTGGATGAATGTTTGATAAAGATACGAGTGATGTAGGGCTAAATGTTTCTCAAAGGTACAGTGAGATAAGGAATGTAAGCTGGTCAAGAGTAGGTATGTACCATCTCAGCGCTGTTGTGACAATTAATAATCTGGCTGAAATCTTTTTGACAGGCAAAATTCACTAAAGGAATGATAATTGTTAATGACCTTTCGTAAAGCTATAAGAGAAGCAGTGAAGTTAGGAAGACCCACTTAAAAGTTGAATGAACAACCCTGTTCCTTAGTCAGTGTAATCCAAGGGGGCAAATGTTAATTGGGCAACCTGTGTAGGGATCTGTAAACCCCACATGTTATCTCAGAAGAGCATAAACAACTGGTTTTGTCTAAAGATTAGACAGACACATCTCTAAGTGGAGAAGAAATCTGAGACATTTGGGCAGCAGCACTAAAATTTTCAAGTGAGTTTTATTTAAAAACAAGGCAAAGTCATAATCATAGAACTCAGAGCTACTTATCCAAACAAGCTGTTCTTTTTTGGTTAAATAGCTAATCAAGGTTGAAAAATGGGACATTTCATTTCTTAATTGGACAAAACATATTAGAATAAAAAATGCCTTCGAATCCCAGAATAAAAGGGTATTTGTTTCTCATGCATTAAAGAATAAGTTAAAATCTATCTGGCTGCCAAACTTCTCATTTTAATGCCATTAGAGATAAGTAATTGTCATGGAAAAATGGTAAGAGAGGCCAGAACTGGTGCTCTTTCATAATAATTCATTTGACTACATTCCTGTGCCCTTCAACATCTTCTCCCCTCTGTGGCAAATTGCCGGTATTGTTCTCTGGGTCTCGTGCTTTCTCTTCTCTGGGGTAGGTTCAGGGCGATATTGCTTGCCTCTGAACCAGTTCTTAATCACTCCCCTAGTGTCCTTGGAGGAGGGGAGTGTAGAGGGAGGGACCTGGGCCCGCCCTCTACTCCAGGTCCCAACCCAGGGGCCCTGGGGTTGTGGTGAACCACTTGACTAGCGGTTTCTTCCCCTGGGTTACTTCCCTCTCATACCCGTCAGCTTGTGAAGGGCTTCTCGCCTCTCTTCTATACAAGCCTGGTGCCCCTTACCTAGGGTTTCTGTTGGGCTTCCCAATCCACCGCAGCACTCCTCCAAACCTTCTATTTCTCTCTGGACAAACTCTTCTCTTCTGCAATCTGCACTCTGCTCCAATCCAACCTTTCTCCTTCAACTACCACACCCTGTCTGACTGAAGCAGGGGGTTTATATCCCATGACTGGAGTCAGGTGCTCTAACTGGAGTCAGGTGCTCTAACTGGCCACAGCTGTTCTAGTTAATCTAAAGCAAACCTTCCTCCCTTGGGTGGGAATAAGGCCCCCTGCTAACACTCTTATGCTGCCCTCTGGCCATGCTGTATCACACCTCTTATTACTTAAAAATGGCTCCTAAAAAGAAAGTTTGCAGATTATTATGTACACTAACATCTTTAATTATACACCTCTATCTTGATATAATGCTGTCCTCGGGAGCAAAAAAATCTTACTGCATTATAGGGGAAACCGCATTATATCGAACTTGCTTTGATCCACCAGACTGCGCAGCCCCATCCCCCCCGAGCACTGCTTTACCTCGTTATATCTGAATTCGTGTTATATTGGGTTGTGTTATATCGGGGTAGAGGTGTACTTAGAAAATAACTAAAATGGATAGTAAACGTCTAAGGACACCAGAGAGTGGGGAAGGGAGATTCTTGATACCATATTTAATATTTACCAATTTAGAGAATCAGATCACAGCAAGGTAACATGCTATTTCATATCACGAGTACTATCTCATCTTCCTTCAAATGTGCTGCTTGGTTTAGGCTACTTTCTCTATGTGTTTATATGCATCTGTATGCAGCAGTGAAAACCTTTCTAGGGCAAACAACTCTTTCAAGGCACATTCAGGAATCATATGCAGACTTAACCTTTATATAGGTCACATGAGCTATCTCCGATAGCACTTATCAAATATTTTAATTTTTTCTTTTATACCATCCATTTTCTTTCTTCTTTCTCCCATTTCCATCCTTTTGTTCCACCTTTTGCTCTTCTTCCCCTCTCTGCCCTTTCCCCTTCTTCCATTGCTAAGAAAATATGCAATATTCAGAGGAGAATGAAGACCAGAAAGGATCCAAGCAAGAGGTTAATGCATTAATATAACATATGCATACCAACCATTTATAGTAAATCTCATAATCTGAGCCCTGCATTGAAAATCCTATGGAAAAATGGAAAAAGTAGTTGTTAGGAAAATAGTAAACCGAGTAGAACTGGGTGAATATTGAACACACACAAAAAGCTGTGATTAATCACTCTAATTTATAAATTAATTTTGCATTAGCCTTGCTTATATAGCTTGTATACACTTTCCATGGACATTCATTCCCAGAAAGTGAATTTCTAATCTACGTACATTACTATTCACAGAAAACAGATTTTACATTCACACATGCAAATTAATTCATTCTAGGAGAACTTGTACCCTCAGCCATTCAGGGCACAGCAGCAGTCATCATATGTACCTTATCTGATCACAGAAAAACACTACAGCTAAAATAGTGAAGTGAATATCAAATACACACCCAACTATACAACTATAACAAATATACACACACAACTTTTTCTCAGAATTTTTTTCCTGACAAAACACTATCTAATCCCTTTGTTACTCATCTGTGTCTCATGAAAATGACCTTTCCTTCTGTATTATTTGACATATGTAGAAACTACGGGACAGATTCTGACTGCCATTATACTGCTGTAAATCTGGACTAACTTCTTGGGCCTGATTCTCAGTTACACGCGGGCCCTTTTATGCTATATTTGCAGTGGAAAGGGGCCTTAATTTACTCCCACTTTAAGGCTCCCTTTATACTTCCAAGCAGGCTTAGTATAAATGAGATTAATGGTAATTGATTTTAATAGAATTACTGCAGCTTTACCCTGGGGGAGAGCAGAATCCAGCCCTATGTCTGTTTCTCCATCATGGATCAAATATCTAATGAGAAGCCTAAAAGTCTGAGAATCATCCAAAATCTGCAATGGGTGAAGTTGCTATTTTCGGAAGTATTATTAACCAGAAACTCTGCACTGGAGATTGAAGAGATGGACTAGAAAAGAAAAAACAAGAGACTCTCTCTAATTTCCATAACTTAGACTAATATCCTCTAAAACACAAAAGCTGTTGCAATATCACTGTGTCACTGAATTGGACTGTTTAATAAATGAAATCTTTACTGTGAAAGGACAGATGTACGGAGAGATGCAGTAAATGCCTCATTGGCTATGTGCCATTTTTTAAAGGCTGGTGGCTCATGTGATGTGCAGAGGCCAGTTGCTAGGTTGCAGTGGATTTGGTTGCCTTCCTACCATTAGGAGAGGGATCTCCTGATGAGGTGAGACACTGAGGCAGTGTCCTTTGAGCACAGTTCCCCTCTTCTTTCTGTTGGCTGAGCAGATACAGCGAGGAAGATGCTGTTACTGTTGTTTCCTATCCAGGGATCTTGAAGACAACTGTAAAAGTAATTGAAGGCTATTTATTTTCCAGATTAGACCCTAACATATTAACTTGAGAACCAGCTCAGTAAGCAGTGACTCCTGGACAAACAGGGAAGCTGAGAGTTTCCTCATACATCAGCAGAATTTCTGCTACCTTTTCCCCCTGGAGCCTCATGTGAACTCATTATAAGGCAGATTCATTTTAATGCTCAAGTGGAAATGAGCCAAGAAAGGTTCCAAAGTGTAAACTCTCTAGTGATCTCTTCCCTTAACCCTTCCTTCCCTCATCCAAATCTGAGAGCAAGACTCATGATGTATGCATTATTTGTATTACCACAGTCCCCAGTGGGACCAGTTGGGATCAGGGTCATATGCTAGATTCTGTGAAAACACCAGGAAGACACTTCCTGCACTGAAAAGCTTAGTGTCTAGATTAAGCTAAAATGCAATAGATCAGAGCACAAACAGTGGTAGGAATGGTGGCAGGGAGGACAGGGGGTCACACAACTACATGCCTTATTAGTAGTTTTCAAGACTTTGTTTGCAGAGTCCACAACCCAAAGAAATTCAGTTGTATGGCACCATTAGAAAAATAACACTGGATTTGTTTAACGACAGATAACGTTTTCTAACTGGAGAATCAAATTGCCATAGTGCCAAAATAAATGTGCAGTGGACAGAAGCAGAAACACCTAGCACAGACATAATTTAAGTTACTTATTAGTTTACTGGATATACCATGTGAAGAATTTTCTGGGGAAAACTAAGTCAATGAGAGGAATTTAGCATTTTCTTCTGAAAGTGATTCTATTTTGTTATAGGTAAGGCTGGTAGCACTGCCTGTTATAGAACCTTTTCCAACACTTCCCATTATAAGACCCTGTTTCCAGTTGCTCATAACTTTACAAAACTTTAACTATTTGTGCTGAATTTTTCTATGCCAGTTGTCAATCTGAGACTGAATTTTCTTTGAAACTTTCAGCCAAAATGGTCCACCTGTTTGTGAGAAAGAATCTAGGGAACTATACATTATTTAGCCCATATTAAAAAATTCTTGAGGCTTTTTCAGAAATGCTCTAGTACTTTGGAGCAGATACTTGAAATTTGACAGGGGATTGCCTGTGTGTCAAGGATATGCCTATTGCCAACCTCAGGAAAATCCTCCCAAATTTGGTCAAGTTATAAGCCTTTGAAAATTGCAGTTTGCACATGCTCAATAAAAACGTCAATATTCACAGCTAAAATCTACAAAGATTCTATCCTCACTGAGCATGCTCCATACTCTCATAGCCTAGTGCTGACCAGACTGCATATGTGGCCATCCCCACAGAGTGACTGAACATGCTACAGCCCAGGGTTATGGGAGCTCAGAGGGACTTAATCTGTAATGACTCCTCGGCTGGGGTGGGGATTGCAAACCAGTTGGCTGGGGGGATGACACTGAGGTTGGATGAAGTACTAGGAGATGGAGGGCAGAAGGAAGACTGGAACTGGCAGACAAGGGGACTTGGACTAGGAATGCTTGGAGGGAAATGGGGTCAGTGGTAGAGGGGATACAGATCTGACAAGGAGCAGGGTGTGGGGGAAGAACCTGGACTAGGCAAAATGACTAGGCTAAGTAGCCAGTGAGGAGATGAAAGGAAGAGATTGAGGTTGGATAAACCCAGGGAGGGAGACTGGGACTGGAAGCCAATGTGGGGAAGACAGAGATGGATTGGATGAGGAGCTGGGAGGCAGGAATTGGGACTGCCTGGGCAAGGAGACTGGGATTGGGTGTGTGGAGGTCGAGAAACTAGGAGCCAGTGGGGAGATTGGAAGTGAACCTGGAAGGGAATACAAAGACTGGCTGGACAAGGAGACTGGCACTGGGATGAGAAGACTGAGGAGTAGAGAATGGGACTGTGACAAGGAGCAAAGGGTGGTGAAAGAGACAGGACTGGGTCAGGGACCAGTTACAGGGGATGAGGCAGAAGGGCTCAAGGTTGGAGGAAAAGGACCAAAAAGTCTATAGTCACTAAAACACACTCTCCTCCAGAGTCTGAAATGGAAGGAAAGATTCCTGAGTCTCACCCTGTGATTATGTAATTAAAGACTGTATCGTAATGCATATGCACAATGGGGACAAATTAAGGACACACAGGCAACCTTAGCTCTGGCATCTCCTTGCTTTTGAGAGCTTGACTTGGCAACCTTAATATTCTTTTCTTTTATATATTTTGTGTGTGTGTGTGTAATTCTTTATGGGTTCCTATACTGCGCTCACCACCATAATATCTGAGCTCCTTCCATTAATGGATAAAGCAACCTGACTAACATTTGTCACATATTTGTTCTCTCATCCTCCCATCAGGGGAGAAGTGTATGCAGTGGAGCATCTTTTTTTGGAACTTCTGAAAATAAGGTGTATAGACATGTTGCTATATGTTTTAGTTAGAGAAGGTAGGTCAAAGAAACATACTTTGCACTGGACCGTTGCGAGGTTTGTGATGGTCCATAGTGCCTGGGGGAGTTAATTCCACAGTCTTGGACCAGTCCTAGAGAAAGACCTATCTCCTGAACAGAAGAGCTTTACTCTTATTGTAGAGTTCAGAGAAGCAAAGCTGTCGGCCATAGTCTTCATCCCAGAGCTTCAGTTGACCTTTTAGATATCCTTGGCCCACACCATTCAGTGCCTTGAAGATAAGGGCTGAGACCTTGAACTAGATTTGAACTGACAAGGCCTGTGGTCTCTACTCCTGCAAGAGTGACCTTGTACTTGTATTAGGTTGTATAATTTAAACTCCCAAAGGAACTTTTGTGGCTGATCTACCTATTCCTGTGGCTGCTCATAAAAACTCTTGCAATGATGGCTGAGACTTCTTGTGAGATTTCTGTGAGCAAAGATAACCATTACTATATAACCAAACTGCAGATACTTCAGATGTTCAGTTTGACATGGGTTATTTTTTATGTTGGGGATAAGGGGCCTGACAAATTAATGAGATTGAAAGCCACTGTGAATTGGGAAGAGTAGCTGACCAGTTACAGGGGATATAATTTTCACCACAATTGGAGCCACTTACAGCCCTATTTTATTTTAATGAATGTGTTGTTATTTTTTGTGCTATGGTAGCACCCAAAGGTGCCACTCAAGAGGCCTATTGTGCAAGGTGCTATACAAACATGGAGGTTGACACGGCCCATTTCCAATATGATTTAAGTGAAAAACCAATGGGTGTGACAAACAATCAGAGGGAGGAGGGTGTAATAATATACAAACATGCATTTCCATAGGCTGACAATGTGCATAGCTTGATGACTCTGAATCATTTAGAAATATCAGCTATCCCCATCAGATGTGAGAGAGAGAGAGAAAACACACATGATAACAGTACCTTGGCCTCAAGTAAAGGGAGTGACAGAAAACCAGTGGATCACAACATAGAAATAACTGGTTTTTCTGGTATCCTTTACATCAAGAATTGGGGCAGACATTTTGTCAGTGACCGGGTTTAACTTGTGTCATTGCATGGCAGTGTCATGTAGATTTAGCCTGCTCTGTGGATTGTTTTATTCCTTGATACAGTTTTTGGGGTATGCCTTCTAAAACACATTTGCATTAAAATAACAGCCTGAAACGGAAGACAAGCACACGTTTCCTTTTTGCAATTCCAAATATTTCTCTTCATTATATAACTCTGGTCACCAGTGGGTTGAAGCTTCTGACTTTGGAAAGAATTTTCTCTTTCAAAATGCACAAACTGAGATGCTACGGCATATAAGGGTGGATTGTGCAAGTTTCAGTGGGAGAGCTCAGGTTCTTAATGTTAAGCATGTGCTGTAGTGCTTTGCTGGTTTGTGGCCATCGTGCTCAGGGCCTTTCAGGGTCGAGCCCCTGTGCAGTGTCTGGCTGAGGAACTGTGTGATTTGAGCAGGCATCTCGTCAGAGATTTAATCGCTACTCTGAGTTGCTTATCACTGTGTACTTTTAAAGAGCCCCAAAGCCCTTCTCCAAATGTTATCAGATAACATTTCATGGGACTGCCTGTGATTCTTGTCAGCGTGAATGCTGTATGTTCAGCATTTACAATATTACACTATAGCTGTACTATTTTAGGTTTCTCTCCAAGCAAAATTAAAACACATACCAGACCGCTTTGCTTGTTTGTTTGAAGTCTTTACTTCATTCAGGAAAAAAACAAAACAAAACAAAACAAAAAAACAACAACCCTGCAACAAAGCAACTAGCCCTTAACAGTAATCACCCAAACCATGCAGTCATCCTGCCCAAACCTGGGAATGGGGAACAGCCCAGACAGCCAAGCTGCATGTGCAGGAAACTGAGCATAAGTGGGGCTTAGCCTCAGAACGCTCAGCCCTGCCTTGTATTGTAGTGGTTGGTGAAAGCTGAATCACAGCCATGGCAACTGTCACTATGGGTTCAATCCTGAGTAACTTTAGTTGTTAAGAAGGCCACCCACATGATTTTAGTTGGTTACAGGATTGAGCCCTTTGGGTAGAATTCAGTCTAATGCAGAGGTCCAGCCCCACTCAAATTGCATTTACATCCTGTTTTGAGGTTTTAATTCGGATGTAAGTGGTGCACAGACATTGTGTTGACTGTTTTCATGGGAAAGGGTAAAAATTCCTCCCTTTAGGCTTCTCCTCTCTCCTTACTCAGAAAAATCATAACTGAAGTTAACAGATTTTGCCGGGAGGGGAAGGGGAAAGTTCAAAAAAGATCAGACTTCCAGGGATATTCACCTTAATGTCCAGGTGAAAATTTCAGTCCCAAAGGTGAATTTTTTCAGTAAAGTATGTGTGAGTGAAAACAGTTGATTACAAGGAAAACTATTTCACAACTTTAATTAAAATCAGGCCAGAGCATCAGTTAGAGTTAGTCAATGTAGCTCTGTTGAAGTTAAAGGAGCTATAGGGATTTATACTAGTTGAGGATTTTGCCTGTACATGTGGATCACTGCATTTTGTGGTATTATGTTCTAGGGTGTAATTGCGGGAACAAATATTAAAGATAGAAAATCTCTCAGATATAGGACCAAATTCTGCTCTTGATTATACAACGTAAATTGAAATCAGTGAAGTTCCTCCTGATTTACAGCTGAGTATATGAGAACAGAATTTGACCCAAAGTCATTTGCTTGTCACAATGCACAAAACACGTTACACAGTCATTGTAGTTAGAAATAAATCATCGCATACAATAAAACAACAGCTATATTTACCCTTTGATAGTGTGGTTTCACAGGGGTTGGGTGAAGGGTGATTTAATTTGATTCTCTCCTTGCTGTTTTTCTGTTTCAGATGGCAAATAATCCTTGTACCAGGTAACATTCCATGCATGCTCTGCGCGTCATCTGCAGTCGGTCCCTTACAGTGGCTCTGGAAAGAAGAAAAAAGAATCACTATCACAACTATGGCAGCACCAAAGAAAGTTCTACTCGCCTCCCCTCCCGATGGAGGCTGGGGATGGATGATTGTTGTTGGCTGTTTCCTCGTTACTATCTGCACTAGGGCTGTAACAAGGTAAAATAGCTTCTTGTCAGGCTGACTCTTTGTAATCTTTTCTATTCTTTTCTATTATTTTCTAAAGAGAAAAATAAGAAAGATATTCTGATAATCTTTACTATTATTTTCTAAAGAGAAAAATAAGAAAGATAAATCTGTATGGGGGCTGGGACAGCTAAGAGATTAAGATTCTTCCAATATTAGTCCTGCTTAGTCCCCGATGACAGCTGTTCTGCCCTGTCCTATCACTGCCCTTACTATTCTGCACTGTCAGAGTTACTTCATGCTGTAGTTGTTCAGTGGGGACTAGAGAAAGCAGTTAGGGTCTTTCCAGGCCCTGTGTCCCCTTTGACCTTCCTGTGATTTGTTTTGGCCAGTTCCTGTGGATTTGTTTGACTCTTGGGTATATCCGATCGACCTGTAGTGTAATCTCTTTGCTCTCTACAAGCATTTCAGGTGCCATCCTGCATGAGAGCTATGACCTAAAGAGGCCCTTCACTATATATACCTCAAGTATCCTAACTATGCAGGAAATATTTGTTGCTGTATTCCTCAAAAATAGGAGAGAAAATAGGCTAACATACTCTGAAAAGCTCATCTATACATTTGGGGACAAGAAGGTTCCTTCTGCTGGTGTTGCTGTGTTTTATTTTTACTATACTTGGGAGGATGGTCTATGTTGATATGATCATGTAAACTGTATGAGGGATATCAGAGACAGGCAGCATAGTATGTGAGGGGCATTGGAGACAAGAGTCTCATTTGAACTGGCAACATGATACAATTACAACTCTTCTTACCTACATAATGTATTTCTTTTTAAATAAAGCTGCCACACTTGATGAAGGAATTGTGTGGTAAGTCTCATAAACACTTGTCTATAACCATGTAAATGTTGATCTAGTGCTACCATATTACTACAACTACATGAACTACATACTAACACAACTAGTTTTTATAAAGGCAGTTTTTGTCCCCATAATGTTTGCTTTTTTGCATGTGAAATAGATTGATTTGCATTATATAACTGATCTAATTGATGCTATGTTTCCTAGAACAGATGCATCTGAAATCTGACTTTGAACTGAGAGACAGTTGATTGATTGGGGACAGAGCAGGAAAACCACCCAACAATCCCTTGCTTATTTAGCAAACTTGAAATATTCCTATTTCTCAATCAGATATTGGATGTGTTGATATTTTATTTTAACGTATCAAAAAACACTACTAAATAGTGGTATGATGCCACATGAGCAGTGAAGGAGGCCATGGAATTCCATGGTGAATTTGAGATCAGACATAGATACAGCAAGAAGACCTGATGAAAAGGTCTACTTTACCAGACTATATTTGAGAATTACACTGTGCCTCTCATCTTTACTGGTGCTTTCATTCCAACAAAACTCTTATTATTTTGCTTTAGTAACATGCTCCTAGTAGTACATGAATGCATTTTATCCTAAAGGTCAATTTTGTTCATTCATGTGATATGGAAAGATGGCAGACACACCCTGCACTTTGATGTTGTGGATTCAGGAAAGAAGAAGAATGTCTGTATATATTCTCAAGTATCAGGGGGTGGCTGTGTTAGTCTGTACCCACAAAAATAACAAGGAGTCCAGTGGCACCTTAAAGACTAAGATTTATTTGGGCATAAGCTTTCATGGGTAAAAACCTCACTTCTTCAGATGCACCTGAAGAAGTGGGTTTTTTTACCCACGAAAACTTATGCCCAAATAAATCTGTTAGTCTTTAAGGTGCCATCGGACACCTTGTTATTTTTGTATGTATTCTATTGCAACTCAGGCTAATGGAATCTATGGGGCATTGGCTCTATCCACACTGAACTGATTGCAGGGTCAGAGTCTATGCCCAATCCTGCAGACCGTCATGCACACAACTTAACTTTATGCACATGAGTCTCATTGATGCCATACTTTATAAGCTTGCCAGAGCAGGAGTTGTGTTATTTGATCTACAGTAGGAGGTACCTAAATAAATAATACTAATAAGTCTAACATTAATTAGCATCAGTATAGACAGGATGTGTGTGGTGATGGTTTGTGGGGGGGAGGGGGGATTTGCTTACTATTTGTACTTCAACATTCTACCTTATTGGCCAGATTTTAAACAGATGGCCTCCTGTCTTTGTGTGCACAATGCATCCACGAGTATTTGCAGCCACAAAAAGTGAGGGCTGGTCTCAGAATCAGTCTCTGTATGTGAAGAGCCTTTCAGAGTTTGTACTGTTAAAGCAGTCAGCATTTTGGATCCTTTGTTCAGTTACCGTGTGTGCTGCTGTCTGCAGGCATCTGGGTGCAGGATTCCTTGATTACTGTGAGTTTGTTCCAGCCATACATAACTGAATATCATTTCGTGTGTAGGTCTGTATAGCTATATGTCTCTGTAAACATGAATTTGAATCCATCTTCTGCTATCAGAAATCACTTAGGGCATAGGGAAGGCTCTGCCATCCCTGTCTATCATGTTGTTTGCCAGAGTGGTTATCTTGTTGTGTTTCTATAACTTCACTTTTTTGCAAGGATAGGTTGCTCAACCCCTTCTTTCCACCTCCCTCAACCTCCTGTAGCCTGGAGGACCAGTAGACTACTTTTCATCTGGTCCCTCCCTTCCCATTGGCCTGTCCTGCTTGGGTGGCCTTGCCAGGAGTTAAATCTCCCTCCGGCAGAGCTCTCAGGGTCATGTGCAAACATTCCCACCACATTCAGGTGCAGTCCCCAGGAAAGGAGAAGAGTATCCTCGATGTGGTGGAAAGCGATGGGAAGGCCTCTGCATTCCAGTGACCCTGAGAGCTGTGCTGGCAGCATTTGTAACTTCTGGTGGGGGCACCCAAACTGGACAGGTCAAAGGATAGGGGCTAGACAAAAAAGGAGTCCCTAGGTCCTCCAGGTTGCGAGGGAGAATGACAGGCCAACATCCTATCCTTGAGAAATATCTTGGTGCCAACTGACTGAGAGCACAAGGGGTGGAAAGAGTTTTATAGGGATTGCCAGGTCAAATATATGCCTAATAATTCAGTAAAGGTTGGCATATGAAGTCTTTACTGAGAACCAATAGCCCACTGGTCCATCATAATCACTGCAAAATGTATGCACAGATAATATTTAAGGAGTTATGTCTATACTGAAAATGAGATCCTTAAGGCAGATAACCAGGAGATGACATGTCTTGGATGGTTTCCTTTCAGGAAGGGGGTAACAGATGCTTATCTTCCTGCCTGGTCATTGTGTATTGTGTGTGTCTCAACGGAGGCCAATTTGCATATTGAGCCAGATGCTGATTAAGAAATGGCAAAGTCTACAGTAAAGTTGTACACAGGAAGAAACAACCAGCAGGTGGTATGCTGTTTATAAGTATGGACAATGAATTGTTCTGATCTATCTGGGAAGGCAAACAGACATGCTAGATCTTTCACTGAGGAGGCAAGCTGCCAGCATGACTTGTCTGATGAATGGAAGATCACAGCCAAGCCTGGTTGTAATACACTGGAAGGATTTTGGATAAGTATTGCTCTAAGATTTGAAAGTAAGTCTAAGTTCTAGAATGCATGCTACAGTTTTAATTTATTTGTAATGATTTGTTTTCAGTACTGTTACTTGTTATCACTTGAACCTCTATAGTTTATTAGATAAAAGTTTACTGTTTTCGCTATAAACATACCTAAGTGCTGTGTGTTAAATAGAGCATTGATCTGAGATGTAATTGGTAAGCTGGGGTGTCTTGCTTCTTTGGAAGCAGCTATTCTGTGAATACTGCAAGTGTCTGGTGGATCAGGTGCTGAACAGTCCAGGGAGATTCTTGGAGGGCTTGGGGGTTGGAATGTGCCTATCACTAATTTGTAGAGAAATCAGGGCCTGCATAGGGGAGTTTTTGTGTTGTCCGTGGCTGATGCAGCCAGGGAGCAGACACAGACAAGGCTTCCTCATGCTAAGGACTGGTGGTAGTGAAGTTCCTCATGACCCTGGGTATACCTGGGAATTATCACAGGTTGAATGATAGGTCAACAACCTAGCCTAGTGAAAAAGTGAAGTTATAGAAACACAACAAGATAGCCACTCTGGAAAACAACATGATACACAGGGATGGCAGGGCCTTCTTTGTGCCTTAAGTGACTTCTGGGCCATCAGAAGTCATCTGACTAATATATATTAGTCCTTAAAGAGAGAAACAACAATGTAGGAATTGGATAATAGTCTATGGGAGGTTAAAATAAAAGAGGGCAATATAATTGTCTGCTCTTTTAAAGATTGGCTCTCCTTGTGGAAAGAAATGTCTTCCTTGTCCTTGCTGGATTAAACTGATCTGTCTAATCCCACTACTAAGGTCATACTTGGTAACCATTCTGTGACTCGTTTGTCATTGTCTCATTTGTTCTTTTCTGATTCAATTAGACAGATATAAACCAGCCACATGAATTACTGTAGGAACTATCCATCCTATGTGCCCCATTTTCATTTATCATTATTTCCTGTGCATCCAGATAGTCTCTCATTTCAGGCTTCATTTTGCAGATGTTTAATAACTCAATGCATTTCCCTTGGAAATCAGTAGGAATCTTTGCATTGACTTTCACAGGATTTGGAACAGACTCAAACCAGGTACCCTTTATCCTGGAATTTAACAGATCAGTATTCATGTTTTCTTTCCTAGATGCATCTCAATTTTCTTTGTGGAGTTCCAGACATACTTTGCTCAGGATTATGCGCGAACAGCTTGGATCCATTCCATTGCAGACTGTGCCACAATGCTGTGTGGTGGGTATTGCACTCTCTGAATAATAAATTGGTTTGTTCTTTAGAGCTGTGGGACACCTGATATTAGTATATTCACAACTCATCAGAGCCAATGTGGAAAATTTCTAGTTTCAGGCTGTCTAATGACTTTTGTCCAACACATCCTGGCTTTGTCGTCAAATGGGTGTAGTATGTCCAAGCTGTATCCCACAGCACAGTTTGGCAAGGAGGGGGGGTTTTTGTACCATGTTGTCTGATACTGAAAAGAAACAGGGCATTTTATTGTCAAGTGATGTGTGTTTTAAGAACTGTTTTTGTGAAAAAAAAAACCTTATGAGAAAGGTCACAGTTTAAGAGGCATTCTACTAGGACTTGTTTTATCTAGTATACTGCAGTTACATTTCAGACTTGACTGTGTTTCCTAGTTCCTTTGGTTCAAGTCACAACCATCACATCCCTTCACTGAACTTTTTTTGTGAGCAAATGTCCTGTGTGTTTTCTTTATGAAATATCCCCTAGGACAATGGTTTTCAAACTGTGGTTGTAGAATGGAAGGCACTGGGTCATGGCAGCTCTGATCAGCACCATCGACCAGGCCATTAAAAGTCCCATTGGTGGTGCTGCCCGGCTAAGGCAGGCTAATTCCTATCTGTTCCGACATTGTGCTAGGCCCCAGAAGCAGCCAGTAGCAGGTCTGGCTCTTAGGTGAGGGGGCCACAGGGCTCCATGTTCTGCCTCCACCCCAAGCACCGGCTCCACACTCCCATTGGCTGGTTCCCAGCCAATGGGGTCTCTAGGAGAAGGAGACGGTGCCTGCAGGCAAGAGCCGTGCTGAGCCGTTTGCCTGCCTCTGCCTAGGAGCCAGATCTGCGGCTGGCTGCTTCCGGGGCACAGCATGGTTCACAGTGCCAGGACAGGCGGGAAGTTTGCCTCTACACCCCGGCTGCACCGCTGACTGGGAGCTGCCGCAGGTAAGCCTACATCCCAACTCCACGCTCCAATCCCCTACCTCAGCCCTTCCCTCAAACCTAGAGCCTCCTCCTACACCCTAAACCGCTCATCACTGGCTGCAGCCCCAGGCCAGAGTCCTGGCCCCTCCCAAACCCCAACCCCCTGCCCCAGCCCTGAGCCCTCCCAAACCTGGAGCCCCCTCCTGCACCCCTAAACCCTCATCCTTGGCCCCACCCCAGAACTGCATCCCCAGACCAGAGCCCCTCCTGCACCCCAAACCCCTGCCCCAGCACTGAGCCCACCTAAACCCAGAGCCCCCTCCTACACCCCAAACCCCTTATCCGCAACCCCACTCCAGAGCCTGCACCCCCAGCCCAGAGCCCTGACCCCCTCCCACACCGCAACCCCCTACTCCAGCTCAGAGCCCCCTCCCACACTCTGAACCCCCCATCCCGCAGCCCTCACCTCCGCACACCAACACTCTGCCCCAGCTCTGAGTCCCTCCCACACCCCAAACCCCTCATCTCCAGCTCCAGTGGGTCACGGGCATCAACAATTTTTTTCAACTGGGTCGCCAGAAAACAAGTTTGAAAACCACTGCCCTAGGACACCCTTTCTGTTCTGGAGTTACACTTAATTTCTCATGGATATCATTTAAAGATCTGCAAAGTACTGTGCAAACTTAGGTTCTGATCCTGCACACATCATATTGCACGTAGAGTGGTCTGCCCATATTCATTGCGTTCCAGGACTGGGGCCTAAAATGTAGCCAGACACCTCTGCACCAACTATACCGCATGTCATAGGTGAAGATGTGGGGACAAAGTTTTCCACATGAAATGCAAAGGGAATTTTAAATAGGGAGAGAGAAGAGCACAAAGGTTTCTAGGATTTGTACTTCCCGTGAGTGAAACTGGACTTTGACACTCCACACTGCTCTTTGTGTGTGCAGGGATTTTAACTTTAATATTCTGGGTCAGCCTATTCCTACCAGAGAGAGAGATCATTTCTACAACTTATAGGGTCTAAACTCTTCAATGAGGAGGCAGAGGGCCATTTTTTCATAGAGTAGCCGTACAAATTCCAGAGGTAGCAGGTTTATGGCTGCTGTAATGATAGGGTAATGAACAAAAACCTAGTCATTGGCTTTGCCTTCTTTGACCCCATTAATTGAAAAACAGCTTTGTCTTATAGTGGTATTGCCTGCTTTAAAATAGCCATTGACCTGATTTTATGGAAAATAGAAAACAGCCATTCTGAAAGGGTTTTTGAGGAGGTCACAAACACCATGATATGATATATGTGAATCTGAAACGTCACTCCGATTAGCTGCAGCAGCAGATCAGTGTTTTTCTCTTGTTTGTGTGGCTTTGGTGCTGATTTTTGTTCCCAAGCCTTGACTCTGGTGGTGAAGTGCAGGTGAGTATACACTGCATTCATTCACTAACTGCATTCATTATTTTCGAAGCCCCCCTTGGAAGTTTTATCAGTAACCATCTATCATGTCAAGTGGGCATCATGCTTGGAGGACTGCTCGCATCTGCTGGACTGATCCTGAGTTCATTTGCCACAAGCCTGGAACACCTCTACTTTTCATTAGGCGTGCTTACAGGTAGGAGGGATTCATAATGTTTGCTCCAGCCATTACCTTTACATTAGAGGGCCCACCACTGTCCCACTGACACTGCCCCAGCTGCAGTCAGCAGAGGCTTTCAAGCTGGAACCCCCTTGTTATGAAAGAACGACCAGCTTGCTGAGAATTATGTGGGAGGGCTCCAGCCCTCTGGTATTTGCTCCTGATCTGAAATAACCCCAGTTTTGGTGACCAGCCTAGCACACAGCAAAAGTCAACTGCTCAACAGTTGTGTGGCTGAGGGTAAACTTCTCAGGTGATAAGAGGGTGGGAAAGAGGATTGTTTGCTTGTTTGTTTGTTGGTAGGTTACTGGCCGGCAGGATTCCTTTTGGCATAATGCTTCCAGAGTTTTGTTGTAATATAAATTATAGGTCAAGACACACAAAGCTTTGCATTGGTGATTTTTTAAATTGTTTAAGTCAAGGTAAATGATTAATAAATAAATGAGGGAGTCATTGCATCAATTTCTTAAGTCACCATTGCATGGCTTATTTCTGCATGCTCTACATTCAGTTAAGAAGCACAAATCTTCTGTTGAATGCATTATCCTAATGCATCCTCCCTTTGAGTTCAGCCACGGTGTTAAAAGAATACCCTCAGTCTGTCCTGTTTTTGTATAGTTGCTTGTACACTAAAGAAAGGGAGAGGTTGCAATAGTTATGCTGAAATTCCTGCCTCATTAAAACTGCCACGGTAGCCACGGTGATATAAGCCTTGTACTTGGTCCCCTGCCGTTGAGTAGCAAGTTGGTAGAATTACTATACTTTGTGTGCTGCCAACAGCTTATTTGCTAAGAAAAAAAAAATTCCTTGTTACAGTGTGTGTTGCTCCTGCATTACAATGTTAATCCTTGTCCAGTGTGTTCATAACAAATAAAAAGGTCCCTTGTAACCCACAGCACCATGTCACATTCCCTCCTATGGCACTGAGGCTGCCTTTATGAGAGCGGTTATGAATATTGAGGAAGAGAAGCAATGAAGCAGTGTACATTAAGTTGTAGACAGTCCATTTCACAAGCGGTGAATTTAGTCTGCAGGGAGTGAGTAGGGAAGAAATGAACTAATAGTAAAAGGCTGGTAGTGCTGATGCAGCGAGCTGACCTGTAATCTAGAGGGCAGTTGAGAACAACACTAGCTTTGTAGTGTCAAAATTCACTGCCCTTCCTGGGGTTTGGCTTTCTTCACAAAGAAATAAACAATGAGGGAACATAAAGTTCCATTCAAACCTTCCCCGCAAAAGCCACAGGTCCTGCCTCAAGGCACCCAAGACCTCTCTTGGTGAGGTAACAAGCTGCTGGTCTCAGTGTGTCAATTTAATCCATTCAGCCCTCTCCCAGCAGAGTCAGCACCTGTTAGCAGGATGGAATGTTTCAGGCCAACACTGATAGCCTGCTACATCCTGAGAATCTCCCAAGCTTGTGCTTTCTGCCAAAGGCAATGGGAGAGGTACCTGTGTAACTGAGGGTGCCGTTTATTTCAAAATACCAGCCTGGAATAAGTTTCTGTGTCTGATTCAGAAATCCCTGCAGAAATGCCAGCACTGATGCTAACATCTGATTCTTGTGCATCTGTCCTTGAAGCTCTGTGGCAAAATCCATGAAATTGTTCCCTGCCCAAATGAATCTAATTAATCTACTAAACAGGAGTGGCATCTTGTTCTGAGCCTTTTTAACCTCGGTTCTGAAAGTGGTCTCAGCACCTTGAATAAGGACTTTCCCAGGGGATTTAAAACTGCACAGAACTCCAGCCAGTTGAAATGCAGATTTCTTCATCTTGTCAAAGAAAGTTTCTTGTAGGACATTTTACAGTAGAGAGAATTCCCTATGCCATCCTTCAGAGATCTGCAAACACACAAATCTGCCCTGAAAATAGATATTTGGGTTTGTAGCTGAGTGTAACACCGAGCAACGGTAGGACCAATGTACCTGATGCAATGATCCCACAATCTAAATGAGAGGTCCCTCCATCCCCTGGCACTCAGAGATGCCTGGGTACAGGGCCAAGCTACTGATAACTGGCTGATGATGCTGTGCTCCTATCTAGCCTGAGTACGTGTTCATATGCAAAGCTCATCAATCCTCACTGAGCCACTGCTTTGGTACATATTAGTGAGGTTCAACTATATTTGTTTGACTTGGCATCCCTGTTTTTTTCTTCATGTTTTTATCCCATATTCACTAAATTGCAAAATGTGATAATCCACAAAGGGCCTCTTCATTATTAGTACTGATGGGAGTGGGTTACTTGGTTTAATTTAATGTATCCTGTTACTTGTATTCAGTATTAAACAACCTTCATTCTGCTTTTTTCCCTAGGACTTGGATTTGCACTTTGTTATTCTCCAGCCATAGCAATGGTGGGAAAATATTTCAACAAAAAGAAAGCACTGGCTTATGGAATAGCCATGTCAGGGAGCGGAATCGGTACCTTCATTCTGGCCCCTGTGGTCCAACTCTTGATTGAACAATTTTCCTGGCGTGGAGCCTTACTCATCTTGGGAGGTTTTGTTTTAAATCTCTGTGTCTGTGGTGCCCTGATGAGGCCTATTACTCTTAAGGAGGACCATAAACACCCTTCTGAGTTTCTTGAACAGGAGTATGTCTCAGAAGCACAGAAGCAAGACTTAAAGCAATTGTCTAGCTGTTCACCTTTATTCAAAGCATGGTCTCATGAATGTCTGTGCTGCTGCTCCTGGCAAGAATACAACTTCTTCCTGATGCCAGACTTCCTGGTGCTAGCAGTGTCTGTTTTATTTATGGCATATGGCTGTAGCCCTCTTTTTGTCTACCTAGTACCTTATGCTTTGAGTGTTGGTGTGAGTCACCAGCAGGCTGCCTTCCTTATGTCCATACTTGGTGTCATCGATATCGTTGGTAATATCACCTTTGGATGGTTGACAGACAGAAGGTAACGACAGACCGCAAACTAGTTATAAACCTTTGCATGTGGAATAGCCAGGTGGAATGCTTGCTAACGTACATTTTGAGGACATTACAATGGCTTGTGTTATTTTTCCAGTAGATCAGCTCAATTTATGGTATTTATACAACTTTCAGAAATCCTCATTTTTTACCTTAGTTTTCATCTTTGAGTTAACTTATATTTTTAATTTTCATTTTTAGAAATGAATAATATTTGTCCAAAGTTGCTGTTGTCTATAGTGTAAATGCAGCTCAATGTTCAGTATATATTAAGCATTGCCCTCTGTGCCAGCTCTGTAGAGGATGTGATCTACTGCTTCTGCCTTTCTGTCTCATTTGTGCTGCTGTCGTGGCATAAAAGGGATGAAGGATCTGGCACTCTATTGTAATGCATAAACACAAAAGGGCAGAGTTAAGGTTGTATGTGAATCCTAACTTCTGCATTTCCTGAGGTTTTAGCACTTAGCCATGTTTTGCTACCTTTACTCCATTGTGACATTTTGTTCTATGCAATGTCTGTAATACTGGTGGCAAAGATCAGGTGAGTGTGGCAGTAAGTTATTCTAAAGGTCATCATACTTATTCTTTCAGTCGTCATACTTATTCAGTACACTGGATATTTGAGTCAATGCGGATTGTGGATTTGATGCTTCTCTCACTTACACCACTTTTAACTCCATTGCATCAGTTCTGATTTACACCTGTAAAAGTAAGAAGAGGGAATAAGGACATTTGTCTTATTTTTGCAAAATGTTAGGAACAGTCTTAGTGATCTTAGATATAAATACAGAGGAGTACAGTAACTCCTTGCTTAACATTGTAGTTATGTTCCTGAAAAATGCGACTTTAAGCGAAATGATGTTAAAGCGAATCCAATTTCTCCATAATGTAAATGTGGGGAAGTGGGTGTTAGGTTCCAGGGAAATTTTTTTCACCAGACAAAAGACTATATTCTATATACAGTATAAATTTTAAACAAATAATTTAATACTGTACATAGCAATGATGGGGAGGGATAGCTCAGTGGTTTAAGCACTGGCCTGCTAAACCCAGGGTTGTGAGTTCAGTCCTTGAGGGGGCCACTGAGGGATCTGGGGCAAAATCAGTACTTTTGTGAAGGCAGGAGGCTTGATGACCTCTCAGGGTCCCTTCCAGTTCTATGAGATAGGTATATCTCCATATCTGATTGTGAAGCTTGGTTGAGGTGGTGGAGTCAGAGGGTGGAGTATTTCCCAGGGGAATGCCTTAGTGCTGAATGATGAACTAGCACTCGGCTGAGTCCTCAAGGGTTAACATATTGTTGTTAATATAGCCTCTCATACTCTACAAGACAGCACAAATGGAGGGAGGGGAGACAGCATGGCAGACGAAGACACACACACCCGGTGTGTGAGAGAGATGTGCATTGCCCCTTGAAGTACGCTGACTCCACTCTAAGTACATTGCCTTTTTAAGTGGATCAGCAACTTGAGACAGCAGCTGCTGCTAGCAAGCTCCCTCTGTCCTGAGCCCTGTCATGTCCCCACCTGCTCTATGGAGATGGGGTAAGTGTGACACCCTGACATTAGCACGCCCCCCTCCCCTGCACAGCAAGCAGGAGGCTCCTGGGAGCAGCTCCAAGGCAGAGGGCAGGAGCCACACATGGCAGTGGCGCGGGAAGGGACAGCTGAACTGCCAGCAATTGATAGCCTGCTGAGCGGCTGCTGCACAGGGAACTTAGAGGAGCGGGGAGCTGATAGTGGGGCTGCCAGTCCACCCTGGTTCCAAGCCCCCACCAGCTAGCTGCAACAGGCTGCTCTTCCTGCAAGCAGTGGACAAAGCAGGCGACTGCCAAACAACGTAATAAGGGAGCATGGCGCAACTTTAAACGAGCATGTTCTCTAACTGATCAGCAACGTAACAATGAAACAATGTTAACCAGGATGACTTTAAGTGAGGAGTTACTGTATATGTTATTCAGACAAAGTTTTAAAACAGAGACCGAGGATTGAATGGGCATGGAGGTTGAACTACCCTCACCCTACCCAGGGTGGTCCCCAAGAAAACTGAGGCATGTGCATAGTGTAGGGAAGCTCATACTGCTGTGTCTACTGTGTGTTCTGCAGGTAGATAGAGAACTTCTCTATCCAGGTTTGTCAATCCAGCACAGTGTTAGAGCCCTCACTGGCTGGGTTTTGCACTTGGAAAGCTGTGTGGTAAGCCAGACATTAAAACTGTGCAGCATAGAAAAGACAGGGAACAGGTTAACACAGAAAATATCCCAGGACTCAACTTTATGTTAATTGCATGTGGTAAACTAATAGGTCTGGAAGTGAACAGAAACAGAGAGGAAGTACAGGTGATTGACTTATCCTTCCTCTTTTTAAAATCTGCAGGTGTCTGAAGAAGTACCGCTATGTTTGCTACCTCTTTGCTGTGGGAATGGATGGCCTCTGTTGTCTCTTCCTTCCTGTTCTCCAAAGTTTCCCTATGCTTGTGCCATTCTCATTTACCTTTGGGTATTTTGATGGAGCCTACGTTACACTGATCCCTGTTGTGACAGCAGATGTAGTGGGAACTGCTTCCTTATCATCAGCCCTAGGGGTAGTGTATTTTCTTCATGCACTCCCTTATCTAGTGAGTCCACCCATTGCAGGTCAGTTCACAGATGACTATACTGTACTGTTTATACTGTTACTCTGGATTTACCTTCTGAAAGCAGAATGATTTATTTATCTAGAGCTGGTCAGACGTGGGAAGTAATTTTGTGCATAAATTTTGTTCCATATGTTTCATAGAAATTTCAAACACTGATGAAAAATGTCATTGAAAAATCAAGTTCTGGTAAACGTTGCCCATCTCTAACTTACAGCCATCAAAATTATCCACGTTTGTGGAAAAACACATTAAAAGGTGAAAAAACAGAGCCTAAAATTATAGAACTGTAGGATTGGAAGGGACCTCCCAAGGTCATCTAGTCCAGCTCCCTGTGCTGAGGCAGAACCATGTAAACCTAGATCATCCCTGACAGGCGTTTGACCAACCTGTTCTTAAAACCTCCAGTCATGGGGAGTATTCTACAACCTCCCTTGGAAGCCTTTTCCAGTGCTTAACTATCCATATAATTAGAAATGTTTTCCTAATCTCTAATCTAAATCTCCTTGCTGCAGATTTAGCCCATTACTCTTGGTTCTACCCTCGGTGGACATGGAGAACAATTGATCAGTGTCCTCTTTATAAAGGCCCTTAACATATTTGAGGACTGGTATCAGGACCAGCCCTTGTCTTTTATTCCCCCTCGAAACTAAACATGCCCAGCTTTTTTAACCTTTCCTCGCTGGTCTGGTTTTTAAAAAACTTTTAGCATTTTTGTTGCTCACCTTTGGACTAATTCCAATTTCTCCACATTTTCTTAAAGTGTGGCACCTGGCTGGACACAGTATTCCAGCTGAGGGCTTACCAATGCTGAATAGAGCAGGACATTTATCTCCTGTGTCTTACATACAACACTCCCGTTAACACACCCCAGGATCATATTAGCCTCTTTCACAAATGCAAAACATTGTTGACTCTAACTCAATTTGTCATTCACTGTAACCCTCAGATCCTTTCCAGCAGTATTAGTGGCTGCGTCTGACGAAGTGGGTATTCACCCATGAAAGCTCACGCTCCGAAACGTCTGTTAGTCTATATGGTGCCACAGGATTCTCTGCTGCTTTTACAATGCCTAGCCAGTTATTCCCTATTTTGTAGCTGTGCCTTTGATTTTTCCTTCTTAAATGTAATATTTTGCACTTGTCTTTTTTTACTTTAATCTTGTTGAAATCAGACCAATTCTCCAATTTGTCAAAGTAGTTTCAAATTCTAGTCTATGAAAATATTTAATAGTATTGGACACAGGACAAGTACCCCACTAGTTTGACAAGAACCATTTATAACTACTCTTTGATTAAGGTCTTTCAGCCAGTTTTGCACCCACTTTATAGTAATTTAATCTAGACCACATATCTCTAGTTTGCTTATGAGAATGTCATGTGGGACTATGTCAAAAGCTGTGTTAAAATCAACATATATCACACCTACAGCTCCGCCCCCCATCCATTAGTCCATTAGCCCTGTCAGAGAAGGAAATTAGGTTGATTTGGCATGATTTAGTCTTGACAAATTCATGTTGGCTATTCCTTGTAATCCTGTTATCTTCTAGGTGCTTGCAAATTGATTGTTTCATAATTTGTTCTATTGTCTTTCTAGATACCTATAATTCCCCAGGTCCTCTTTATTTCCTCTTTTAAAAGATAGGTACTGTGTCTGCCCTTCTTCAGTCTGTTGTGACCTCACCCATCCTCCATGGTTTCTCAAAGATAATTGCTAATGGTTCTGAGATTGTTTCAGATGGTTCCTTAAGTATTCTAGGATAAATTTCATCAGGCCCTGCTGACTTGAAAATATCTAATTTATCTAGATTCATAGATTCCAAGGCCAGAAGAGACTATTATAATTATCTAGACTGACCTTCTGTATGACGCAAACCATAGAATTTTCTGAAAATAATTCCTAGAATTTTCATATCTTTTAGAAAAAACATCCAATCTTTTGATTTAAAAATTGCCAGTGGTGAAGCAACTGCCACAACACTTAATACATTGTTCCGGTGATTAATTATTCTTACCATTAAAAAATTAGTTCCTGTCTGAATATGCCTAATGTCAACTTCCAGCCATTTGATCCTGTTATTTTTTTTTCTCTTGGACTGAAGAACCCATTATCAAATATTTGTCTCCATGTGTAAGTACTTGTAAACTGTAATCAAGTTAACCCTTAACCTTCTCTTTGTTAAGATAAATAGATAGAGCTTCTTGAATCGGTCTCTATAAAGCAAATTTTCTAATCTGTTAATCATTCTCATGGCTCTTCTCTGATCCCTCTCCAATTTATCAATATCTTTCTTGAATTGTGGACACCAGAATTGGACACAATATTCAAGCTGTGGTTGCACCAGTGCCAAATACAGAGGCAAAATAACCTATTCACTATTACTCGAGATTCCTCTGTTTCTGCACCCAAGGATTGCATTAGTACTTTTGGTTACAACATCACTCAGGGAGTTCATGTTCAGCTAATTATCTACCATGAGCCCCAATTTTTTTTCAGTGTCACAGTTTCCCAGGATAGACTCCCCCATTATGTAAGTACACCCTATATTCTTTGTTCCTAGATGTATACATTTACATTTAGCCAAATCTAAATCTAAATGTTCTTTAACCTGGTATTTTCCTGTTTTACTTTGTGTTCCTTCCACTTGTTTGTTAATATTTATTGTGTTAAGTATCTGGTGAGTTTGCCTTTTTAGTGAAGATTGAAGCAAAATAGGCATTAAACGTATCAGCCTTCTTGAAGTCATCTATTATTAGCTCACCTTCCCCATTAAGTAGAGAATCTATATTTTCATTCATCTTTTTCTTCTTCTTATGATATTTATAGAACCTCTTTCCATTGCCTTTTATGTCTCTAACTAGATGTAACTCATTTTGTGCTTTAGCTTTCCTAATTTAGTCCCTACGTGCTTGTGCTATTCTTTTGTATCCCTCCTTAGCAAGTTGTCTGTTTCCACTTTTAGTTGGATACCTATTTGATATTCAGGTCACTGAAGAGCTCCTGATAGAACCATATTGGCCTCTTGTTGTCTTTCCTTCACATTGAGATAGTTAGCTGTTGTGCCTTTAATATTAACTCTGTGAGAAACTGCCAGCTTTCCTGAACACCTTTTCTGCTTAGATTTTTTTCCCATGGGACCTTACCTATCGGTTCTCTGAGTTTGTTAAAGCCTGCTTTTGTGAAGTCCATTGTCTTTATTCTGCTGCTCTCCTTCCTTCCTTTCCTTAGAATCATGTAATCTATCATTTCATGATCACATTCTCTCAAATGGCACGAAGAGCCACAGACAATCCTGATATGAATCCTGTGGAGGTCAGGACATCCATGCAGGGTGCATCCCTCCTCAGCCCTGGCAACATAGCCCTCTACACTGCAATTAAAAACCCGAGGCTGGCCCATGCCAGCTGATTTGGGCATGTGGGCGCAGACCAAGGGACTGTTTAATTGCTGTGTAGATGTTTAGACTCAGGCTGCAGCCCAAGCTCTGGGACCCTCCCGCCACACAGACTCCCATGACAAATTTTGGTGAGACAAGAAAACACTTGGAGCGGAGGAGAGCATCTGGCCCATATTAAAAACAAAAGTCCTTCTCCGATATTGGTAAGGAGGTAACAAAGCCAGAAGAGTTAACATGGGTGGTGGGTGAGCCATGGGCTCAGGGAGGCTAACCCCTGGCCTAGCCCGCCCCTTCCATCTGAGGCCCCACTCCCTTGTCCCGGTAGCCTGAGTGCCCTCAACCCCGGAGTGCCGGGTGGACGGTGCGCTCCCCCTCTGCCCAAAGCACCAACAAGTGGTCCTAGCCCCAGAGCGCAGGGCAGTGTGGCCCCCGCCCTGGAGCGCCTGGCAGTGCAGCCCCAGAGCTGTGGGTGCCCCTGCTCTGGGTGGCTCCAGCCACCCCAAGTCCCGGCCACAGGCTGGCTGCCCTAGCCACAGCCACAGCAGGCTTTCTGGAAAAGGAGCAGTCTGCCTGGGCTAGGGCCAACTAGCGGCAAGCAGAAGGGAGCCTCAGGGCAGAGCGTGGGCAGGGCCGCACAGGGCTGTCTGAGGAGGCATAGCCTTCCCCAGGCTATGATGTGCACCGCCCATGGTGGTTAAGAGCAAACACCTTAGCATGGCTTTACTTTTCAGTTTGTGTATTTTTATAGCATTTTCAAATATTATGAACAGTCCCAATGTGTTCTTCCCTTGTGACCGATCAAAGTAATCTGTTTCTGATGTTTTCATTGTGTTGGTGAGGAAAAGATCCCCGTGGCTTAGTTGTTTTCTAAATTGTATGTAAAATTCATGTGGGCTTTAGCACTAAATGATGGAAAAGAGAAAGGAAAATAAACAAACAGTATTTGAGTCCACTTGAGCCCTGAGCACAGGGCCAGTGCACGACCTACACACTGCTTGGGTCCCAGTTAAGCCCTATTTTGATGGAGTGAATTCGGCACACTAAAAACAAATGGAAATTCAGGGGCATACAAAGAAATAATGCAGCACATTGTTATTTAATTGTTTCATGTAGTTCAGCAATGTAAAAAGTGCAAAAATGTATCTTTTGCTTTGAAATTAAATAACCCTTGAGTTTTAATCAAAGGATGTTCTTTTATAGACTTTAGGGTCCAGAGAGCTTTATCCGTCCATTTCAGAAATGTGGCATGGGTTAGGCAGTGGGGTTTACTGTTGAATTTCTTTAGTATGGGCTGGCAATAGTCCATTCAATTCTATTCAGGTTCTTAAGTAGCCATCATCATCACCAGGATATGTGAACACCATATCTCCTGCCAGTTTAGTTTAAATTTCTGGCTTGAAAAATGTAGTAGGGATTAGGACAATGATGTCCTGATGATTCCACAGAAAGGATTTATCTCCATTTTGAGTGATGTGGGAAGATCACCAATTCATATTGCCTTTCTTGAATAGCCATAGTACAGTATATATGTCTTTCATTTTGTATTTGCTGTTCACTCTAGGTTCAAATTCACCTCTGCTTTTGATGCTTTTTAATTTGATTTGTCACAGCAAAATTATTAATGGAACATTTCAAGTGATACACAAGCCCAGACAAAGTTTCTGGGTGGGGAACTCATGCACAGAATAGCATTTACTCCCATGATGGCTCTGAGCACATTTCCAGACTGTCAGCTAAATCAGTGCTTTTAGAGGATGTTTATATAGGATTGTAGGGAAAAATCCAGTGCCCTTTTGTGATGGGGTTATGTTCTGAACAAAAGCTTCTAAAAACTTGAGCTAAGTGTGATGAGATCATTATGTAAGATATTTGTTTTCTTTCCCTGGAGGCAAAATGTATTTTTACTGATGTGTCAGCTATATATACCTGTCACTTAATCACCATTGTATGTGATAAACTGCAGTATGAATGCTGTACCATGCAAGGAGTTTGTAAACTACTAAATACCTTAAAAATTATTTGTTTTCCAATAGGTTGGCTGGTGGATACAACCAGCAGCTACACTGCAGCATTCATTCTGTGTGGATTTTCTATGATATTCAGTTCAACATTACTGTGCTTTGCTAGACTAGCAAAGAAAATCAAAAGGACACAGCTGAGGTCTCTTACCAGAGATACTGACACAAAACAGCAGAACTGGACAAATGGAACAGCAGCTTATTCTGTGTCTGGAGATTTAGACCAAAAGGATGTAGAAATATTGGCCACTGAGGCAAATAGCTACAGCAACAGATGACAAGTGACATCAAGCTTTGGTACGCAGCACAGCCATGGCTAAGAGAGATGTGACTGCACATGCTACACTTTTGAAGATATATTTTCCCCATACAATGAAAGAAACAAGGCATCTTTCAACTAGATTTTTCTCTCATATTTTAGTAGGATAACAACTGTGATTTATACAGCTCTAAAGCAAAGTTAGATGCAAATGAGGAAAGTTCTTCAGTTAATGTGTGCAGGATATTTTCTGAGTCAGTAATGCTGGCTCCAGAGATAATAGGATGAATCTACTGAGGTAATTGATCATAATCAGAGGTAATTCACATGACCATCACAAAGCAAAACTGAACAATATAACTTAAGTTGAAACTGTTTTAAAAAATAAGCTTTTCAGTGTTGCACTCCATCTTGTTTTTCAGTGGACTGACCAGCAAAAAAATGTTCCAAGCTTATTGGTCTTTGCCAAATGTTTGAAAATCATTGTTACAAATGTCAATGCCATTGTTAAGGAATTCTGCAGGAGAGTTGTGTTTTAGACCATATAGAACATTATTTCAAAGTATCTCTGAAGCAGCTTTAATTTTACAGTGTGCCTAAATTTTGTACATAACTAGAATGCAGCTTTATGAAAAATACGATTCTTGCAGCTCTGTTCCCAAACTTGCTACAAGATATTTGCCCTTTCCCACTTCAAAGGTCCCTGGAAACTGGATTTCTAGGGGGTAGAGTTCCAGTTCAGGTATTATCCCCTGTTGCTGATCCCTTTTGTGAACAGATGGGAAAGGAGCCTGTGACTGCCATCCCAGCTGGCCTCTAGAGCCCAGTGTGTTTGGTTTGTCCTCCAGGGTTTTTATGCATGGGACCAGCCATACTGATATGTAAAGGAGCCATAGCAAATTCTCATTGCTTGAAATCCAAACCAGATCCAAATCCAGAGAGGTCCTTCTCTTTTCTAGAACTCCAGGGGCCAGATCCTCAGTGGACGTGAATCCATGATTTACAATAGATGAGGATCTGGCTCTAGTTATTTTTGGCTTGTTTGGACCAGCAGACAACTGCTGACATTTACTGCTGATTCAGACTTTTTGTACTGGGAAAAAAAACAATACAGTTGGGTGGTTCAGAAAAGCTATGGAGTAAATGTAGCTTATGGAGTACATTACTGATACATTCATCTATTAAATAATAAAAGAACGAGGAGTATTTGTGGCACCTTAGAGACTAACAAATTTATTTGAGCATAAGCTTTTGTGGGCTAAAACCAACTTCACAGAATGCATGCAGTGGGAAATACAGTAGGAAGATATATAAACTCAGAGGACATGAAACAATGGGTGTTACCATACTAACTATGATGAGAGTAATCAGTTAAGGTGAGCTATTATCAGCAGGAGAAAAACTTTTGTAGTGATAATCAGGATGGCCCATTTCCAACAGTTGACAAGAAGCTGTGAGTAACAGTAGGGGAAAATTAGCATGGGGAAGTAGATTTTACTTTGTGTATTAACCCATCTACTCCCAGTGCAGAGGGGCATTGCTGGCACATGATGGCATATATCACATTGGTAGATGTGACATCAGCCACACTATCAGAGGCTCATTCATCTGCACATCTACCAATGTGATATATGCCATCATGTGCCAGCAATGCCCCTCTGCCATGTACATTGGCCAAACCAGACAGTCTTTGCACAAAAGAATAAATGGACACAAATCAGACGTCAAGAATTATAACATTCAAACCAGTCAGAGAACACTTCAACCTCCCTGGCCACTCGATTACAGACTTCAAAGTCGCAATACTTCAACAAAAAAACTTCAAAAGCAGACTCCAACGAGAAACTGCAGAATTGGAATTAATTTGCTAACTTGACACAGTTAAATTAGGCTCGAGTAAAGACTGGGAGTAGATGGGTCATTACACAAAGTGTAAACTGTTTTCCCATGCTACTTTTTTTCATCTACTGTTGCTCACACCTTCTTGTCAACTGTTGGAAATGGGCCATCCAGATTATCACTACAAAAGTTTTTTTTTCTCCTGCTGATAATAGCTCACTTTAACTGATTATTCTCATTATAGTTAGTATGGCAACACCCATTTTTTCATGTCCTCTGTGTATATGTATCTTCCTACCGTATTTTTCACTGCATGCATCCCATGAAGTGGGTTTTGGCCCAAGAAAACTTACGCTCAAATAAATTTGTTAGTCTCTAAAGTGCCACAAGTACTCCTGTTCTTTTTGCTGATACAAACTAACACGGCTACCACTCTGAAACCTATTAAATAATGTCACTCTTCTACATTTCCAAAATGCTGTTCCAAAATGTAACAGACAGGTGACATCTAAAGTCTGAAATGAAGGTTGTTTCTATGTTTTGATACTGTATAAGGTTGTGTTCTATTTTTTCTCAAATTGATTAGAGTTCAAAGAATTTTCATTAACACCGAACTAGTATTTTTCTTTGTCTCTACAATGTATTCAGCAGTTGCTCATGATTTCCTAGTTCTCTGTAAATGTGAGAAGGGAAAGTGACAGTGATCACAGTATATAAAGCTGATTTAGATCATCGGGAGCTGATGGTACATAGTTTAGGGGCTTAACACTATATTTTTTTACTGTTTTTATGAATAGAACATGAGTTGACTAGATTTGTCATGCATATTTCAATATAAAATATTGAGACATAATTTGACCTCATTGTTAGTGTTCTGAGAAGGTATTTGTTATGGGTACCATGTTCCATGAAGCTAAAGAGCCTGATTCTGCTTCCAGTTTAGCTGCACAGAGCATAGGTAAGAGGGTTGCATGCAAAGGTAGCTTTAAAGTTACCTTTGCATTTCACTGATACTACAGCAGCTCTGTGAAAGGGCTGGTACCCCTATTCACAGACTGCAAAGGGCCCAGGGGCTGAAAGACCCAGACATTCATCCACATATAGCATGAGGGTGTCCCAGCCACATCCCCTTTCTCCTTGCTGTTCTGATAATATAGAGGAAGAACGTAGTTTGCTGACTCTATGCCACTGGAGGATCGCTCTCAAAGGTGACCCTCTGTGGGCCAGTTATGCCAATAGTGCAATGCAAGTGGTCAAACCACACTGGTGAATCTGACCCCTGACTTTAACATAATCCTTTTCTCTTTGGAAGCCTGTAGTTCTGTACTCTTTCAGCTATTTGCAGCTTATTCTGTAGTGTATTATAATTGCTGCAGAGGAACTAGAAAGGCTACTAAAAAGTGTTAAAAAAACCAAAAATGGGTATTAAGTGGAGGAAATCACACAGGGAATTCTGGTTTAAAAATCATTGGAATATTGCCAAACAATAAATTTCAGGAAGGATTCAAGTTGTAAGTATGGTACAGCAGACATACCTTAAGCAAAAAGAGCTATTTTTAAATAAGAATGGCCATACTGGGTCAACCAAAGGTCCACCTTGCTCAGTATCCTGTCTTCTGACAGTGACCAGTGCCAGATGCTTCAGCGGGGAATGAACAAAACAGGGCATTATTACTGAATGATCCATCCCCTGTTGTCCACGCCTAGTTTCTGGCAGTTTAGAGACATCTGCAGCATTGGGTTGCGTCCCAACCATCTTGGCTAATAGCCATTTCTGGACCTCTCCTCCATGAATTTATCTAATTCTTTTTTAATCCAGTTATAGTTTTCGCCTTCACAACATCCTCTAGCAACAAGTTTCACAGGGTACTGTGTGTTGTGTGAAGTACTTCCTTTGTTTTGTTTTTAACCTGATGCCTATTAATTTCATCAGGTGATCCCAGTTCTTATGTTATGTTAAAGGGTAAATAACACTTCCTGATTCTCTGTCTCCATACCATTCATAATTGAATGGTATCATACCCCCCATTCATTGTCTATTTTCCAAGATGAATAGTCCCAATCTTTATAATCTCTCTTCATATGTAAAAGCAGCAGAGAATCCTGTGGCACCTTATAGACTAACAGACGTTTTGGAGCATGAGCTTTCGTGGGTGAATACCCACTTCGTCAGACACAGACTAACACGGCTACCCCTCTGATTCTCTTCATATGGAAGCTGTTCCATACCCCTAATAATTTTTGTTTCCCTTCTCTGTACCTTTTCCATATCTAATATTGTTTTTGAGACAGGGCAACAGAACTGCACACAGTAATCAAGGTGTGGGCGTGCCATGGTCTTATATAGTGGCATTATAATATTTTCTGTTTTATAATCTGTCCCTTTCCTAATGGTTCCTTACATTCTGTCATCTTTTTTGACTGCTGCTGCACATTGATGGGATGTTTTCAGAGAACTATGCTGTCATTCAAAACACCTATACATCAAAGAGTTTGGAAACTCTCAGGTAAGATTCTAACTCCTGTCTTCACTTTGTCCCCCTCTGTTTGCCCATCTTCTTCTTACTGAAGAAACTCCCACAAGCTGCCATAAAAAAGAAACATTAATGCATTGTTCTTGTGTATGTAAATTGTGCTAGGAAAAGAAGTTTGTCCTTTTTTCAAATTCTGTCGGGCTGCCCTTTCGGGCAATCCAAATAGGACTACTCATATGAATAAGAACTACTTGCTTGAGTAAGGATTTGCAAGGTCAGGCTCCCTTCTTGTATTTTAAGGAAAAAATAAAAGGCATTTGCAGTCACATTCATTCATTAGTTTTTTTTTGTTTATATGTTTGGGGCATGCAAATATGGAGGTAGAAAATACGGTGGTAATGGCAGTGTGTTCAGTGACTCTAAAATTGGCTGTAGAATACGTTGCTATCAACCCATTTACCCTGAAATGCTGAATAAAAGTTTGACTATATAACTCTTTATGACCAATATAGGTCATATAGTCAGCATCTTGGGAAAATGTACTGATAGGAATGAATAGGAGTATTTATTTTATTATAGACCTTCAGTATTTTATAACAGTAAATGGAACTTTTCAAAGACATTTATGTTGAAAAAAGTGCAGTAATGATTATACGTCCGCACAAGATTAAAATACAGCAAAGTCAAAATATCAGTACTTTGTTTATGTATTGTTAAATTGAAATATATACGTTTCTAAATTGTATGCATCTTGTTTACCAGCATCTTGGCAGATAGTGAATGTAGCATGTGTTGGTACTGTTGCACCAGAGACTAAATAAAAACACATATTGCTCACAAGAAGTCAGCTTTTATTCAACGTATCTTCTAGTTTCTGATTCTGCTCCTGCTTAAACCAATGGGGAAAATCCCAGTTATGAGAATGATATTTAAATAGCACTGAACACATAGCAAGAAACAGTCTCCCTCCTGAAGAGTTTGTGGAGGCACAGAGAGGTGAAGTGACTGTCAGTAGCAGAGCCAGGAGTAGAACCCTGGTCTTTTAGGTCCCACTCCAAAATCCTATTAAAAAATTGGGGTATAATGTTGTCCCTGAACAACGCACATTTCTTTCAAGCTGGAGAGGCTTGAAATCTCTTGATTACTTTATCATTTGTAAATGGCAGATAATATATACTTATTAAGTTAAGTAATAATAAATGGAATTGCTCACCAAGTAAGGTACTATTAAATGTGAGTAAGAGTGGCAGAATCTGGTCCTTAATCAGTTGAAAGATGTTGCTATATTTGCAGGCCCTTTCATGTGTTAATTTTGTATTTTCTTTTGTCTTGTGCTTTTGCAACTGTGTAGACAAAAATGCTTGTTTGTGTATGACAGCTTTTTATAGCATAATGATTGGCACCTTATACATGCCCAGAGAGTGCAATGTAAATCTTGATGGAGTAATAACTAGATGGGTTGATCTCTAAGAACACAACTTTTTAGGATACTGGTACATGAGCTTAGCTTGCAAAACGAATTGTGTGCTTAGGAACAGTAAAGCAGTTGGTAAAGCAGTATTTAATAAAATTAAAGGCCCAGTCCAGTATCCTCTTGTTCACAGGAGAAGCCCTTACTCATGCCAGTAATTCCATTGTCTTCAAGGAAGCCTCTTGTATGAGTAAAAAGTGTTCAGGAATAGTCACTAACTTTGAAAATTTGAATTAAAATTAAACTTGCTTTTACAATCACCATTGTGTATGTGTTTGTGCATGTGTGTTGTTAATTCACCATATGTAGAAGACTTTGTGGTTCTTTCTCACATGCAGAGATAAACAGTAATTGTCAAGTAGTATAGGCATGAAATGGAGGAGATATAAGATATGGATCCTATTCCTGTTGCCCTACGCCAAATTGGAATGGCTACATTGCTATCATCCCCAACTGCAGCTTCCTCCCACCCTTGGCCTCCCAGCCACAACCCTACCCTTGTAACTTGCTCCTGCTACACATAGCAAGCTCCCTGTCATTCTTTAAATCTCTCCTGAAAATATGTCTCTTTCATTAATCTTTTCAATGTAATTTTCTCTGAAGACATCCCCTCAAACAAACATGTCTAAAGTGCCAGAAGTCAGAAGTGTATGTCTGCATCTGAAACACATTGCAAGCTCCTTGAGAAGTGACCCCTGAGAAGACCATCAGCTGGTACAAATCAGTGTAGCTCCATTGACTTCAACGCCACCACCCAGCAGAGGATCTGGATCCTTCATTGTTCAGAGATGATCACACTGGTAGTGCTTTATAAATAATTATAATGTCAGCTGGTTGAAATAGGGAAGAGAAGAAAAGAGAGGGGAGGGGGGAACAATAGCCAAAAATGTAAATGTTGTTTCCAATCCATTCCATCCAAACAAATACTTCACAGTGGCATTACCTTCAATATTTCTTGTACTTCGAACGTAGGCTATAGTGAGGCATTTATACTGGAGTGTGGTAAAAGTTTACTTTTTTACAGTGCCCATTGTGACTGGCTTCTGCTTCTATCAAGGATATACTATAAAAGATTTAAAAAAATGTAGCCACAACTGACGCTAAAGCAATTTAGAAAAATATTATTCTGCGGATGGTGCTAAATGTATAGTGTGCAAATGAAGCCTAGAGCGAGGTGATGCAGCTTCACAAATTGTACTGGAGCTGACTACTTTTCTTGTATTTTTAGTTACATAAAAAGGAAACTTCTACAACGTTGTGTTCTTTGTTCATATTCTTCACCCATGGATGAACATGGATACCACTTCTGTGTTCTGCATATGCTTATTGCTCTAAACAACTGAATGTACAGAGCTGGGTTTTCAGAAACCATTCTAAATGCTTAGCCCATTACTCATAAATCAGTACCCACTGGCAAAAGCATGAAAACCCAATCTGAAACTGTTTTAGGATCAGTGGATTTTAGCAGAGGGGGCAGAGGCAATAAAAGCATAACTTCACGTTAGGATTCTAGGATTCTTATTTTGAATTTATTTCACTTGGAGAATGAATATGCAAGAAGAAGTGTTTGAGAAACAGCCAATGGGGCAGATCCTCAGCTGGTAAATCAGCATTGACTTCAGGAGAGCAATGCTAATACACACCAGCTGAGAATTGGCCCACTGTCCTAAACAAACACACACACCGGACCAAAAAAAAAAAAAAATCAGAACACCTCTGTCCCCATTGAACTTGGAGTTATTCATACAAATCCTAGGCGTGCTTGGTAAAAATCAGCATGGCTTCAGTTTGCCCATTCTAAGCTAGATCTGTTCTATAATTACATAGAGCAGTTTCTTCAAGCTCTATGCCTATGCATGGTAGTGTTTTGGGGGGATTTTCCATCAGTTTAAAGATGTAAATCTAACAAATGTGCCCTGTTTAAGTATCAGACCCAATACCTAAACAAAGCAACTTTCACCTCTTTCAGTTATATTTCATTATCAATAATGCCAAAGGCTCAGTCTCTTGACAGCACAAAACTAAGCAACAGAACCACCTGGTGGGGAAGAAAATCACTCTCCCACATACAAAACTCTACACTGATACAGATCTGCTGAAATATACAGTACATCCCAGTACCTAAACAAGTTAATACACAAGTTATAACCTTTCTTATGTGAGGCCAGCGTTCTGGTTTTTTTCTTCTTCCACCAACCTTAATGGTCCTTAATTTACTCTATGTAATGAAAGAAATATATGTAATTTAGCACCTGCACTAAGAAATAGAAATAATATATGGCTCAGATTCTGAAATTTTTTTGAGAGATTTAAAATGTTAAACCAATTTAATTTGGTGAGTAGCTGTACATAAAATGTGTGGCTGTCTGTCACATTCAACGATGATATCATGACAACTCGTGTCCTCTTGTGGCTGCATAGTCCTATCTGTGAGGAGCGAGGTTGGGAACAAATGTCACATAGGAATGTGTAGATTCCTGCTGAAGACATTTCATGATGTGTGGCCATTTTTCCAATGAGTTTTTTGTATCTGTTTTTCTCAAAGTGTTTACACACCTTTATTGATTGCTCTCCATTCAGGTGTGGCCTTGGCTGTGTCTAAGTTACCTATATTTATGCCTCATGCTTTGAGATTCTGTCTTTGAACTATTTACATTTACTGCCCTTTCTGAGTTTCATCTCATCTTTTTCGGGAGTCTATCCTTACCCATTCTGATAATAAGGTCTGTCCATCTAAGCTGTGCTTTGGTAATCATTGCCTCAATGCTGGTTATTTTTGCTCTTTTAAGAATGTTAATATTTAATATAATAAAATATCCAGAAATGTGAAGGCTATATACTTCAACATTAGATGCATAAACATCAAATATATAGGCTTCACATTCATAGATTCATAGAATTTAAGGCCAGAAGTGATCATTAGATCATCTTAGTCTGACCTCAGGCAATTACAATTAACCCAGCTAGCCCTGTACTGAGTCCAATAACTTGTGTTTATCTTTTGGCTAAAGCATAACTTCAAGGCATCTAGTCTTGATCTGAAGACATCATGAGATGGGGAATACACCACTGCCTTTGTTCCAGTGGTAAATCACCCTCTTTACAAAAATGTGTGCTGTATTTCTAAATTGTAATTATCTGGCACCAGTTTCTAGCCATTGGTTCTTGTTTGCCTCTCTCTGCTAAATTTAAGAGGCTTTTGGTGCCTGGTATTTTGAAAATTTCTGGCCAAGATCTTTCTCCACAAACAGCTGCATTCCTACTCCTTCCTTCCTCAAGGTTCATCTTGGTGAGTTTCCCGAAAACTGTCTCCTCTCATACAGGGCCAGTGCAAGGATGTTTCGCACCCTAGATCCTGAGTCCTCACCCTGAGGTGCCCCCGCCCTGAGGCGCCTCCCCATGGCAGCTCCCCACCCTCTGCCCTGAGGCACCCCCCCACCCCAGCTCACCCCTGCTCTGCCTCCACCCTAAGCACGCCTTCACTGCTTCACTTCTCCTGCCTCCCAGGCTTGCGGCACCAATCAGCTTAGGCACTGCAAGCCTGGGAGGTGGGAGAAGTGAAGCAGCCATGGCGTGCTCGGGGAGGAGGTGGGGCAGGGCTGAGCTGGGGTGGGGAGTTCCCCTGCGTGCTGCTCCCTCTCCCCCCTTACTTGCTGCAGGCGGCCCTCCCCGTGCTCCCCTGCTCTTGGTCCCTCTGCCTAAATGCCAGCGGCAACCGGGGCAGCCGAAGATCCGGTTGCTGCCGAAGAAAATGCTGCATCCCAAATCCTAGTGCCCTAAGCGACCGCCTAGGTCGCCTAAATGGTGCACCGGCCCTGCTCTCATAACAGGAATTGGGGGGGGGGCACTGCAGAGCGGAGCTTAGCCTTCCTACACCAAAGGTCCTTCCATAGGGAAGTGAGCCTCCAGATGTGCAGAGGCAGCCGGATGGAGGACTGGTCCCTCAATGCTACTCTGCTGCCCCCTTCATCCTCCTCCCCGAGCAGGATGCTCATGTGGAAGCCATACCGCCATTGCTGCATGGCTGCGCAGTTGCAGCTGCATAGAAGATTTAACAGAAGATGATGTTAACTTGAAACTAGGGTGACCAGATGTCCTGATTTTATAGGGACAGTCCTGATTTTGGGCCTTTTTCTTATATAGGCTCCTGTTACCCCCCTACCCCCATCTCGATTTTTCACATTTGCTGTCTGGTCACCCTGCTTGAAACACCATCAAGTGCAGATGAAATATCTCACTCTCATATCTGTGAGGCCACTCAGGGATCATGCTCTGGAGAGTCAGTGGTTCATGGCTTCATCTTCTCTTCTTTCCAGCAGTTCTCAAACTTGGAGAGGGAGAGAGGTGGGGTAGAGATAGACGATTTTGTGGATGTGACACTCTTCCCTCTCTTCCCCCCACTTTCTCTTCTCCCACAGGGAGTCCCTCCCCAACCTCTACCACACATTCTGGGTCATCTTTGTTTTTGGAAGTGGAAGAGACAATCTGGACCTTAGTTATAAAAAGCAAGAAAGGCCGCCTCCTCCGGCTTTTCAGAGAGAAGAAGTGGAAGTGTACTTTTTTGACTGTGTGCATATGGGATGGGATACATCAATTTTGTGAGAGATTCTTTGAGAAAGGGGTTTTAATGACCCAGAATCACACTGTAAATTCCCTTTGGTTTCATCTGTGCTTCCCAGAGACCAACCCCACCCGCCAATAACACAGCTGCCAGTGCAGTGAGTGAGAATTCCACATGTGCATCTGAAGCCAGAGTTTACACCCTTGATGCGTAATATTTATTCCTGGATAACTGATTGAGTACGGGAAGCACTTGTAACAACATGAGTGATTTGGGAGCTTAATAATGTGACTGCTGGGTGGCATGACTTGGAGGGTTATTGCATTTCTCTGGTGCCTGCTGCCTAATAGAAATGTACAAAAGTGAAAAATAGCTCTTATTTTTTTCACAAACAAAGTCTTAAAGGGGTTTGCTTTGGAAATGTAGTATGTTTTCTATGTGGCGCATTGCATGCCATCCCATTGGCCAAGATACAGTAGTGGAATATAAAAATGTCACGCTGTACAAGCTTTGCCCTTTGGCCATCAGTCCTTAAACAACTAAATTCTTCTTAGCAATTCACAAGATGGAATACATTCTCTACACCTTCCTCTTTTTTTTTTTAAACAACCTGTCTTTTGTCACTTCTCTCTCCCTGGTGCACATCCCCTGTGTTTTGTCACTTCCTTTCTCATGCAGCTCTGCCCTGTCACCCCCTCCCCATGTGCCTGGGTGCAGTGCTCTGTCATGCCCTCCCCTATGAGCACCATGCCCTGTGTTCCCTTGTTCCTCTCCCCCATGTGCCTGGGCCCAGTGCTCTGTCATCCTCTCCCGCATGCCTTGTCAAACTTCTTCCCCTGTGCCCTATGCTCTGTCACCTCCTTCCACATGTGCCCCTTATGTCCTCTCACCCCTCTACCTATGTGCACGTGCCCAAGACTGTGGGGAGTTCTTGAACTAGAAAGATGCTCTTTATGCACAGTTCAATGGTTCAGTGCAAAACTACTAAAACTAGCTTTGCAGACAGTCCAGGAAATCAAGTGGGCTTTAAATCTATCTCCTTAACAGCTGATCAGAATTATATTCCTATGCTTTAAATGGCCATTTTAGTAGCTTTTATGTACAGATGTGAGGGTTGGTCTGCAGACAGATTCCCAAAGCAAAATTTAATTGACTCAGTGCAGTTAATAATTTACAAAAATACAGCAAAGTGCAAATGGTACATGGTTTATAAGATTCTCATTGGAAAAAAGATACAAGCAGGGCTCTCTTTTCTTCCTAGTTAAACAATTACTGCAAACAGTCAATTATGAAAGCTTACAGACTCCCAAACTCACAAAAGTCCATGACCCATACTGAATTCTGAATATAGCTCCAAAGTGTGCATCCTAGTAACACTATAAATCCACCCTGTCCAAAATTATAAAACTCATCAGTAGTATCCAATCCATATCACTATTTCTTGCCCTCATAGGAGGAGGCATTCAGTTATCTGATGTCTTGAAATAGTATGATCTAACAGACTCTTCATAAATTTTAACCCTCATCTTTTCCCAGTGTACTGCATGTTCTGATGATTCATGTTGAAGCTATGTATCTAAGAGCAGAAATGAACACAAACACAGATATTTACATAGATTTTTAACTGAGCCAAAAGATAGATTAACTATTATACATTCTCCACAGTTATACTCTTGGCAATATGCAAGTTAGAAAACATCATTTTCCAGGTTTTACATGATCATCAGCAGGTGGTGCTACCATCTTCTGCATCTGTTATACTTTTTCACTGCAAGCACTCAGAATAAGTGTTCTTTGTTATCAACATAAACATAGTTATTTTGCAGGGGGGAGAGGACACAAGAGCTCATTAATTGCTAGGATTACAAATTCTGCACTATATGCCAATAAGTAATGTCCAAACTATAGGCCTAACTCCAATGCAAGTTTTGCCTAAATGAGGAATTCAGGCTATCATACAAATAATGCAGGAAGTTGACAAACTTTTCATCATATACAGCTTTGAAAAAAAAAATTGGGTGGTTACAGAAATGGATTCTCTGCCAGGTGTTAGAAGCTTTAGATTTCTTTGGAAAGCTGTATATCACAGAGAGCACTTAAGTATTCTTCATTATCAGGCTCCAGTGCCAGGGCTTTCTTATAACACTCAATTGCTTGAGGCTTCTCCTCATTCAGTTGGTGAATAAGTCCAAGAATACTGAAATTTTTAGCATCTGCAGCGCCTCTCTGAATTCTCCTTTCTATTAATTTCTTCAGAGCATCTTTACACAGGTTTCTTTCATGCGAATTTTTCTCAATCTTCAGCCCTTTTGTGTAATGATTAATGGCCTCAGAGTTGGACTTTTTGTGATATTCCTGAAAGCGTCCATAGCGGTAGTGGAGTTGTTGCTTCTCGTCACAGGTGAGTTTCTCCATCTTAAATACTTTTTGAAAGGTGTCTTCTGCTTCTTGATATTGATTTCCTTCTGCATACATGCTTGCTAGGTCAATATAGGCATACATAAAGTTTGATTTTTGCTCCACCACCATTTTAAAATGAAAAATGCCAAATCGAATCAGTTCCTCCATCTGCTCTCTAGGTGGATATTTTGTAGCTTTTTTCATTTTGTATAACTGTGTTCTGTAGCAAAGACCTATCTGATGATGCAAGAAGCCAGAGGTTGGTGTAAATTCTAATGCCTTTTTCAAAAACCCCAGTGATTTCTCCACTAGTCCTTTTTTTCTGTAAAACTTTGCAGCATATCGCAATAAATAGGGAAGATCTGGGGTTTTTTGCAATGCTTCTTTGATGTACTTTTCTCCTTCTTTGACTTGGTCTATGTCCTGAAGTTTCAGTGCAAGGAGTGCCATAACAAAAGTGTCATTTGGATTCAGTCTTACTGCACGCCTTAAAGGTTCCAGTGATGAGTCCTCACCAGAAGAGCCTTTTGTAAGAAAATCTTCCAGGCGATATATGGCAATTGCATAGCCAGAATTAAATTCTGGATTGTTGGGTTCCTCTTCCAGAGCCTTTTCAAAGCATTTCTTTGCTCTTTCATAATACTTTATTCCAAACTTTAATAGTGCCCACCCTTGTTCACAATAGATCTCAGGGAGATGAATCTTATAGCGAGATGCACTTGAGAGGTTTTTGCAGCTGCTTTCTACCTTGCCTATGTAGGATTGAGCTTCTTGAAATTTGTTCATATGGTAATAGACCCAAGCATAGTTCCCCCAGATAACAAGACTTTTCCTGTCAACCTCATCTGCATGATTTGTCTGAACTTCTCCTTCAGCTTTTTGTAGACTTTCCAGAGCTTCCTCACTGTTGCCTTTCATGTGCTTCACATAAGCTAGCAGATTATAATTACTGAGTTTGGATTTTGTGGTTAGAAACTCAATCTGATCACAAATTGTTACCTCTAAGTTATCAAGATCAACATCATCCTTCAGCAAAGTCCATGTAAAATGGCACTGAAGTTGCAGCAAGATAGTTCTTAGCGAATTTTTGGAAATATTGCTAGAGGGAAAAAAAGAAGCATGTTTAAGCCTTTGTGAAGAAGAAGAGATTCAAATTAAAACTTTATTTACCCCAGAGGACAATTATCTATCTTTTATTTTGCTTTTCTGTACCTCTGTTTTTAATTTACAATGTTGCCAATCTTAACTAGTGAGATAACAATAATGTCACCTCTACAGATGCTTCAGAAAGAGGGTGCATCACAAGTGGTACTAATCAGAGAACAATACTTTGAGAAACCAAAGATATGGAGCTCATAGGTCTGAAGATTTGAACACCACTGGTTAGTCATATTGTCTCTGTTACTCTGATCCCATGTAAACTACAGTAACTCCTCACTTTTCTTGTCCATGTTGGATCATTTTTACTCTGTACACTTAAATTATCGTGTATTATGTTACCCTAGTAGAGTGTTCTGTGTAGTTAAAGGATAGAAAGGTGGCATGAGGCCTAAATTGGTTTGTACTTCATTTGGGCTATGTTATACCAGATCTGCACACTTCCACTTGTTTGTCTGGGGATAGGATGTTATTCAGGCCTGGTCTACACCTAAAACTAAGGTCAACCTACCTGCATCGCTTAGGGTGAATTTTTCAACCCCCGAGAGACACAGTTAAAATGACCCAAATGCCAAAGTTGATAATGCTAGGTCAACATTAGAAGCAGGACGCCTGCTAAACAACCAGTGGGGCCACTGGACTATCGTATCGAGATGCTAATGGAGCACTCAAGGAAGGGAAGGCCATTGCAGAGATACTAAATTAATTCTTTACATCTGTCTTCACCAATGCAGAAGATGTGAGGGAGATTCCCAAACCTGAGCCATCCTTTTTAGGTGACATCTGAGGAACTGTCCCAGACTGAGGTGTCTTTAGAGGAGGTTTTAGAATAAATTAAATTACACAATAACAAATCACCAGGACCAGATGGTATTCACCCAACAGTTCTGAAGGAACTCAAATGTGAAATTGCAGAACTACTGACTGTGGTATGTAACCTATTATTTAAATCAGCTTCTGGACCAGATGACTGGAGGATAGCTAATGTGATGCTAATTTTTTAAAAAGCTCCAGAGGTGATCTCAGCAATTACAGGCCAGTAAGCCTAACTTCCGTACCAGGCAAATTGGTTGAAACTATAGTAAAGGACAGAATTATCAGACATATAGCTAAATATGATTTATTGCGACAAAGTCAACTTGACTTTTATAAATGGAAATCATGCCACACCACTCTAATTCTTTAAGGGGGATCAATAAACATGTGATCACGGGTGATCGAGTGGATATAGTGTACTTAGATTTTCAGAAAGTCTTTGATGAGGTCCATCACCAAAGGCTCTTAAGCAAAGTAAGCTGTAATGGGATAAGAGGGAAGGTCCTCTCATGAATCAGTAATTGGTTAAAAGATAAGAAACAAAAGGTAGAAATAAATGGTCAGTTTTTCAGAATGGAGATAGGTAAACAGTGGTATCCCCAGCGGTCTATACAGGGACCAGAACTGTTCAACATATTCATCAATGATCTGGGAAAAGGGGTAAACCATAGGCGCCTACTTCTACTTGCGCCGGTGGGTGCTCATCCCCCTCTGCCATCAGCCCTGCCCGACTTCACCCCTGCCCCGCCCCCTCCCCTTCCTGCCTGCCCTCATTCCAACTCCTTCCCAAAGTCCCTGCCCCAACTCCACTCCCTCCTTGCCCCAGTTCTGACTCCTTCCCCAAATCCCCGCCCCAGCCCCACCTCTTCTGTGCCTCCTTCCCTGAGTGCACCACATTCCCGCTCCTCCCCCTCCCTTCTGGAGCAGCTGTTTGGCAGTGGCAAGCACTGGGAGGTAGGCGGAGGAGCAGGGACCCGGCACGCTCAGGGAAGTAGGTGCAGGGGCGGGGAGAGGAGCTTGGCTGTCAGTGGGTGCAGAGCACCTACTACTTTTTCCCCATGGGTGCTCCAGCCCCAGAGCACCCAGGGAGTCGGTAAACAGTGAGGTGGCAAATTTTGCAGGTGATACAAAACTGCATCTCCACAAACAAATATTTGTATAGCTTAAACAAAATAGAACCCAAAATCAAATACTTATTTGTTACTTGGCAGAACTTTGGTGGAACACAGAAGATCTAGCAGCTTGTGTGCCATAGTATGTGCTGCCACACAATTGCAAAATCAAGCATGCTGAAGGTGCTGGAGAGAGAGAGCAAGGGGTACAACTGGAGGATTGGGGAAGGAAAGATGAGATGGGGTGGTGGAGACCTATTAGCAAATTGTGGGGAGGTCAGGAGAAGAGGAGCCAGAAACGAACTATTAGAGCAGGCCTGCACAACTTGTAAAGCAGCGAGGGTCATATTACTTCAAAGAAAACAGCTGAGGGCCGAAACCCCCTGGCCCCGCTGAACCCCCCCTCCCAGTGCTGCTGAACCCCCATCCCCTGAAACACAACACGCCCCCCCCCCAGTGACACCCAGCCCACGGAAACAACCTCTCCAGTGCTGCCAAAACAGCCCCCTCAGCCCTGCCCGCTCCACTGAACCAAACCCTTCTTCCCTAGTGCTGCCCCGCCAAAACAGCGGTATTGAACCTTGGTAATAAGTTATAGCAGGCCCCTAAGGTAGTATAATTAAGGCAAAAAAAAATGTCTTTTTGCTAGAAGTAGAATAAGATATTCCCCACACTTTGTATTCAATTGCACTGTTGAATGAATGAGGTGTGACTGAGGAAGGCATGGAAGGCAGCACCTCCAGACAGCTGCAACCCTTGGAGAGGGGATGGGAGATCAGTAGAACAGGTCAGTCACCGACTCACCACTCACCTCCTCAGCACCCCTCCCTCACCGCCTGCTCATCTGCCCCCCTGCCACTGCCCGCCCGCATGCCTCCTCAGCCCCCCTCCCTCACCCGCTGCTTCCCTACTCACCCTCCATGGGCCGCTCAATGAGCCCATGTGGGCCGCACGCAGCCCCCTGGACGCATGTTGTGCAGGCCTCTTAGAGCTGGGGCGGAGGAGGGGGATGGAGTGGAATTCAATTTGGATCACTGGGGTCTTGGGAGAAAATGTTCCTGAATATTTTTTTCTAGTCTCAATGTTTTACACTTAGATACTACAATGAGGTCTGAAGGAGAGAGTGATAGTAATTCTATTAATGCATATCCCTACCATCAAAGACTTCCTTATTTCTATCAGGTAGCATCATTGTACAGTTTAAGTTTTTAATTGATATCAGCATAAATGTTTCATCTTTGGGTAAAAGACAAGTTTTGAGTGGAGAGGAGACTCTAAATGTTGAAATAATCCTGCACCTGTTAGGGAGCTGTGGTGTCAATTAAATTAATCCAATAGGAGAATGGACATTTCATACACAATTGTTCTCATATGAACATAAGAATGGCCGTACTGGGTCAGACCAAAGGTCCATCTAGCCCAGTATCTGTCTACCGACAGTGGCCAATGCCAGGTGCCCCAGAGAGAGTGAACTTAACAGGCAATGATCAAGTGATCTCTCTCCTGCTATCTATCTCCATCCTCTGACGAACAGAGGCTAGGGACACCATTCTTTACCCTTCCTGGCTAATAGCCATTTATGGACGTAACCACCATGAATTTATNCATTCGGAGTGATCTTGAGTACCAGACTTGGCCCACTGCCCTTACAGACACATCAGGAGTATCATCTGATCTGTGGTCATGGAGACATACTTGGACACTTTCTGGGTGGAAGTGTGGATATTCACAGTGCTCCTTCCAAGCATTCGGACCAGTTAGAGGGGTGTGGGCTCCCACATACCGAATAGGTCCATGGGGAGGATGCATATGGAACTGGATTATTCACCGAGACATCCGGGAAATTAGATCACCTGGTATACCTAACTGATTTTTATAGTCAGTGCCCCAATCTCTTAGTTGTCAGACAAACAGGATTTCATTCCTTTGTCCGTGCACTCATTCCTGAGTAGGTGGGGGCTTGTACTCGCATTGGGGAAAAATGCTGTTTTTATGTCAATTATTTTGGCTTAATTGAATAGGATTTACAGACTATTAAGAATGCTGCTGCTGTTTGCTATGCTGTATTTTTTGATTACACCTTTAATTTTAAGAACCTCCTCCCAGCCGTTGGGTCATGGTCACTGGCGTCACTCGAGAAAGTTAGGGGGGGAATGTAGGGTACTGCGGAAGACTGTGTCTCGGCCTAGCTAGGGTGTCTCCGCTTTCTCGGCGGCCTTGTGAAAAGCCCCTGCTTGCTAAGTGGCCGGTCATTGTAGGACACGGCATGCCAGTTATAACTTGCTTTTAACTGGTTGAAACCAGTTTGTATGGCCTTAGGCCAAAGGGCGGACATAGCTTGTGGGAAGTCCCTTTTTGCATTATGTATGAGTTGCTTTTGTATTGTGTATATATAGCTGTATGCTCCCGGTCCGCCTTTGGACTCCGACCCAGGCCCGAGCTGAGCTTCGGTGCCGGGTTCCCCGCCTAAGTGACAGCAATGCCCAGGGTCCCCATTGCGGATGTGTCACTTTACCTTCATTAAAGCCAAATAACTCACAGTGTGTGTGGGCCTCGTTCTTGCAGAGCATCCAAGCACGTTACATTTGGCGCAGCGAGCAGGGTGCTCTGGAAGACGATGCCGCTTTGGCCGAAGGTAGAGGAAGTAGGGGAGCCGCCGCTGTCCCTACAGCGCATACCCGGGTGGCCCCAGACGGAATGCTGGGGGCCGGTAGCGAGGGTTCTGGCAGGGTGGACTGCCCCTGCCGAGTGGCCGGAATTCTGGCAGGTGGCCGGAGTGACTCCCGAACAGCTGACGGAGGCCTTACAGCGGCTGCGGGCGAACCGGCATTCTGGGATGGAACGGCGAGCGATAGGGGAGCTCGAGTGGCTCTTCCTAACCGCCCTCCGGGCCCAGGATGAGGAGGTGCTCTGCTTACAGCGGGCCCTGGAAGATTATCGCCGAAGGGGGGATTGTGAAAGCTGGCTGACCCCCCCAATAGATTACAAGCAGCCAGTAGGTGGGGGGGGGGGGTGAGTGCTGCTCATGGACACAGCAGCCTGAACTTTTACACTACCTCTTTTCCTCTGTGTTTTTTTTCCTTATCCCTGTCAGGCTGTTAATTGGCTCTCAGCTAGGCAGACCCGATATTTCGGTAACAGATTCTGGCGACTCCAGATGGGACTCTCCTAGCTCGGACATTGAACTCCGGACGGCTGCGGCAAACTAGGAGCTGCGCCACTGGGGTGCTTAACCCCTCTTCCTCACTTCCCCGCAGCTCCTGGGGTTCGTGCTCCGATAAGGTGAGCCCTAATAGGATAAGGAAATAGTATCTGGTTCTGGTTAGAGGCAGGCCTCTTATCTGGTTCTGGTTCTGTTTTGTTTAACCGGTTACTGTTGTTTTTTTCCTTTGTATACATTTGGGCGTTAGGAACGTGGGCGGAACTGAACCTCTCGTTCGTAATTCCTCGAGTGGAAGCCATGTGTGCGAGGAAGCTCTGAGGTCGAATTGAGATTTTTCTGTCCCGTCCCCTGTAGCGGTCAGTGTAATAAAAGTGGGAAAACCTGGATTAAACTGTAATTCCCTCTGTTCTCTGTGTAATTCTTTTTTTGTTTAAGTGTCAGCAGACAGATGGGTGGGTCTTATGTTAGGAATTATGTTTTGTGTTTTATGTTTTGTCTTGTGGTGTCTGTCTTGTGGCCGGCATTGTTGTGTTTAGTGTTTCTATGGGATGGTCTGGTTTGGAATCAGGCAAAAGGGTTAAATTGAATGAACTCCTCAAAGTGGGTGTGCTTGAAAAAGGAGAGGACGATATACATTACCAAAGGCAAAATAAAATAGGAACATGCCAAGTTCCCTAGAGCCAGTACAGTAATAAACTGAATAAGGGATAAATCACCCTCAAGATGCAACGAGACATCTATTTCAAGCCTTCCTAGTCTGGCACAATCCTTCCTCCTGGTACAGCCCTTTTCCCAGCGCAGGTGGTAGGTAGGGGATTCTCTCATGATGGCCCCCATGTTCTGTTCCACTCACTATATATCTTTTGCATAGGTGGGAACCCTTGTGTCCTCTGGGTTCCACCCCTCTTCTCAATGAGAAACACCAAGTTAAAGATGGATCCAGTTCAGGTGACATTGATCACATGTCACGTAAGACCCAAGCCTTCATTCCTCCCAGCCTGACTCTACAGGAGGCTGCCTGCCAACAGAGTCATCCACAGTCCAATTGTCCTGGTTGATGGGAGCTATCTAGAGTCCAAACCACATTAATGCTCACACTTTGCATAATTACAAAGGCCTCAGAGTTATATTTCATATTTCTAGTTCTCAGATACAAGAGTGATACATTTTATATAATAGGATGACCAACTCAGTAGATTATAAGCTTTGTAATGATACATTACAAGAGACCTTTTGCATGAAGCATATTTAGTTAAATATATTCACACTCAGCATACTTTCATAAAAATATATAGAGTGCAATGTCACACTTATAACTTCAAATACAAAAATGATACATGCAATAAGATAGCATATCATAACCAGCAAGTCATAACCTTTTCAATCCAGCCCCTACTTGACAATCTTGTACACTATTCTGCTGCAAATATATAACAGTGAATGCCCAATGCTCTATATGGGCGTATGTTAAAATAAGATAATGTCACACCTGCACTACAATCCACCCTGTTCACGAATTATATGTCTCTACTGCTTTATACACATGAAACTTCTGTCTTAGATTCAGGCTGAACTAAGTTACATGGAGTAGTCCATTGACTCAGTGGGACTATTCACATGCTTCTAACTTAAGCATTTGCTTGAGTGTCTTACTGAATAAGGCCGCAAGTGTAAGGCGCCATTACAGTAGATGGGGGCTAATTTTAGCTACAACTGAGTGAGGAGAAGATCTTGGAGTCACTGTGGATGTTCTCGTTGAAGATGTCACGCAGTGTGCAGAGGCGGTGAAAAGAGCAAACGGATGTTTAGGAAGTCATTAAAAAGGGGATAGATAAATCTGAGAATATATTATTGCCCTTATTATAAACCATCCGTGGTCCTCCCCCTCAAAAAAGAATATTCTAGCACTAGAAAAGGTTCAGAGAATGGGCACTAAAATGATTAGGGGTTTGAGAGGGTCCCATATGAGGAAAAGATTAAAGAGCTAGGACTCTGTCAGCTTGGAAAAGAGGAGACTTAAGGGGGATTTGCTGAAGGTATCTAAAATCATGGTGATGTTGAGAAAGTGATAAGGAAAAGTAGTTACTTATTCCCATATGGTAACGTGCTTGATGCTCTGCAAGAACGAGGGGCCCAACACACCTGTAGTTATTTGGCTTCATGAAGGAAGTGACAACATCCGCATGGGGACCCTGGGCAGTGCTGTCACTTAGGCGTGGGACCCGCACCAGAAGCTCAGCTGGGCCTGGTCGAGTCCAAAGGCGGACTCGGGAGCATCAGCTATAAACCAAACAAAAAGCAACTCATACAATGGCAAAAAGGGACTTCCCACAACATGTCCGCCTTAGTGGCTAGCCATACATCACTGTTTCAAACCAGTTAAAAGCAAGTTAACTGCATGCCGTGTCCTAACAGACCGGCACTAGCAAGCAGGGGCTTTTCAACAAGGCCGCCGAGAAAGCGGAGACACTAGCTAGCCGAGACACAGTCTTCCGCAGTACCCTACTTCCCCTCCCTAACTTCTCGATGTACGCCAGTGACCATCAGACGCCAACGGAGCTGGAGGAGGTTCTTAAATTAAAAGGTGTAATCAAAAAATACAGCATAGCAAACAGCAGCAGCATTCTTAATAGTCTGTAAATCTATTCAATTAAGCAAATATGACAAAAAACAGCATTTTCCCCACAATGCGAGACAGAGCCCCCACCTACTCAGAGAAGATGAACGGTACAAAGTAGAATGAAATCCTGTTGTCTGACAAACTAGAGAGATTGGGGCACTGACTATAAATCTAGTTAGTATACAGAGTGAATTATTTCCCGATGTCTGGTGAATAATCGCCGTTCCATATGCATACCTCCCAGTTGGACTCTATTCGGTTAATGTGGGAGCCACAACCACCTCTAACCTGGTCCCCGAATGACTTGGAAGAGACACTGTGAATATCACACTTCCACACCAGAAAGTGTCGCAAGATGTCCTCCATGACCACAGATAGATGATACTCCTGATGTGTCTGTAAGAGGCAGTGGCATGTCCTGGTACTCAAGATCACCTCCGAATGACCAATCAGTGGTCATTCAGGAGAAGTCCCTGAATTTCCCAAACATACTAAGATCCCCACTGCAATGCCTTTACCCAGCCTCAGTGATATTCAATACCATCTTTCCGGTGTAGTACTATAATTTACATCTTTATTTAGAGCTATTCCGAAGGTACTTCAAAAGGCATTATACATTAATAGCATAGGAGGGGGTTACATTTATTAGTCACTGGATGGTTTCAATATGGGTAAAATTTCCAGTGCAGAACAACTCTTTGGGTAATTTGTTATTACAAATCAGTTAGTAGGAGAGCATACATGCATGAAGGATTTATCCAGAACACAGGGCACAAGCCTGTAGAATGAAACCGCAAATACAAATCAGTAACCACATTCCCAAGCAGGTCCCAACAAATGTTCCTCCCCATGCCAGGTAATAAATCTTGTTTTTCTTACCAGGGTCAGTCTTAAATCCTTTCTAGTTCAGGAATTCCTGACTTGGAAGTTTCAGTGCAGTGAGTGTTCCTTCTTCTTTCCAACACGTCCGTGGTTCAGCATCCTACAGGGGAGAGGTTACTAGCACATTACCTGTCATGGTTTTGCTTCTAGAAAAATGCAAGGACATGAGATTGTCAGTGGACAAGGAAGGTTACTTAGCACTTCCCTTGTACTGTTCTCGCTGCTGCCAGAAGGCGCAAGCAGCAGAGAATCCTGTGGCACCTTATAGACAACAGACATTTGGAGCATGAGCTTCATGGGTGAAATACCCTCTTCGTCAGAAGGCATCGTGGAGCTGATAGAGAAATAGGCTAAGCATCAGTAGGAGAATCTCCCAAACAGGGAGGGGTCTTTTTGCAGTGAAGAAACATGGCTCATGCAGTCATCTGTGCATTTCACAGTGGGTGATAGTTAGCAGACTTATAAATGGGCTTTTCTGCATGAAGCCAAAGCAGTCTTCATTGGGGACCTTTACATCAAATCCATCTCCTGTTCCAAGGAGTGGCAGGGCTGCTAGGGTCTCGGGTAGTCGCTCTTACCTGTGTAGAAAGGAGCCTAACATTTCATTAGTGCCTGGCAGTGGTTTTGAAGATCTCCATAGCTGCTTCGGCACATTCAGCACACCACGCGACCCCCTTTCTGGTTATCACCAAGTCCTTAGCTGGAGCAGGTCCGTGAATGGACCAGTTCTTAATCTTCAGCCTACCAGCTATTATTTTTTTCTTTCCATGTTTAACCTCATTCTGTTCTTTGTTCCTTCTTCCTTTTGGCTTCTTTTTAACACTACAAAGGAACTTCTGCTCTTCACATCAACACCTTCCCAGCACGAACACATAAACATTGCCATTTAATACAGTACATATCTTAGTATTCAATGTAAGCCCATATACCCTTCATCTAAAAACCTTATTAAGACTTTGAGCAACAGACCAGGCAAGCA
>NC_133783.1:31450170-31725074 GCF_003597395.2 Chelonoidis abingdonii | reverse complement strand
GATTTTCAATAGTGAGAACAATGGCGTCCCCTCCACTTGGCAAAAGCTATAAAAGGCCCTGGAAACACCTCCATGTAGTCTTCAGTCCTGCTTCTTACCTCTGGAGGAACCTTGCTACAAACTGAAGCTCTGAACAAAGGACTGAATGACCCATCCAAGCTGTGGATGCACTCCAGAGACTTGACTTAGGCCAGCAGTTTATTCACTACAAAAAGAAGGATTCTGCATGGACTCCTCCTGAAGGTCAAAACAACAGACTGGACTTCTACATTGATTGTTTCCGTTGACATGCATGGGCTGAAATTGTGGAAAAGCAGCATCACTTGCCCCATAACCTCAGCTGTGCTGAACACGATGCCATCATCAGCCTCAGAAACAACTCTGACATCATAATCAAAAAGGCTGACAAAGGAGGTGCTATTGTCATCATGAATAAGTTGGAATATGAACAAGAGGCTGCTAGGCAGCTCTCTAACTCCACATTCTACAGGCCATTATCCTCTGCTCCCACTGATGATTACCAAAAGAAACTACACCATCAGCTCAAGAAACTCCCTGAAAAAGCACAGGAACAGATCTGTACAGACACATGCCTAGAACCCTGATCAGAGGTATTCTATTTGCTACCCAAGATCCATAAACCTGGAATTCCTGGACACTCCATCATCTCAGGCATTGGCACCCTAACAGCAGAATTGTCTGGTTATGTGGAGTCTCTCCTCAGGTCTATGCTACCAGCACTCCCAGCTATCTTTGAGACACCACTGACTTCCCGAGGAAACTGCAATCCATTGGTGATCTTCTAGAAAACAACAAAAACACTAACCCAGGAACCTACCCTTGCAACAAAGCCCGATGCTAATTCTGTCCACATATTTATTCAAATGACACCATCATAGGACCTAATCACATTGGCCATGCCACTGGGGCTCATTCACCTGCACATCCACCAATGTGATATATGCCATCATGTGCCAACAATGCCCCTCTGCCATGTACATTGGCCAAACTGGACAGTCTCTACGCAAAAGAATAAATGGACACAAATCTGACATCAAGAATCATAACATTCAAAAACCAGTAGGAGAACCCTTCAACCTCTCTGGTCACTCAGTAACAGACTTAAAGGTGGCAATTCTGCAACAGAAAAGCTTCAAAAACATACCCCAATGAGAAACAGCTCTGCTTGAATTCATATGCAAACTAGATACCATTAACTTGGGTTTGAATAGAGACTGGGAGTGACTGGGTCATTACACACATTGAATCCATTTCCCCATGTTAAGTATCTCACACCTTCTTGTCAATTGTCTGAAATGGGCTACCTTGATTATCACTACAAAAGTTCTTTTTCTCCTGCTGATAATAGCTCACCTGAATTAATTAGCCTCTTACAGTTGTTACAGCAACTTCTACCTTTTCATGTTCTCTGTATGTATGTATATCTTCTTACTATATGTTCCATTCTATGCATCTGATGAAGTGGGCTGTAGCCCATGAAAGCTTATGCTCAAATAACTTTGTTAGTCTCTAAAGTGCCACAAGTACTCCTGTTCTTTTTGCCATTACTGTATGTAATTGATTCCTTTAACCAATTTTAACTCTCACCTTTCTTTCGTTCTTTCTTTTTTTCGTTCTTTCTTTCTTTTCTATAAATAAACCTATAGATTTTAGATACTAAAGGATTGGCATCAGTGTGATTTTGGGGTAAGATCTAAGTTATGTATTGACCTGGGTATGTGGGTGGTCCTTTGGGATCAGAAGAACCTGTTATTTGATGAGGCTGGTTGTAAAGAACCATGCATCTGAATCCAGTGTTTTTGGTGGCGATATAAGAACTGGAAAGCCTGAGGAAACTGCCTTTATGTTTTCTTGTTAGCCAGTGTGGGGAAACAGGAGTTTACTTTTGTCACTGGTTTGGTATATCTTATAAAAGAATAACCACCAGTTTTGAGTTGTTTCCCCTATTTCTCAGCAGTTCGTCCTGAATTTGGAATCCTCAGTTCTGACCCAGTAAGGCACGGGGTTACAGCAGGTTAAACATCTTTTAGCTTCAGCTCAGAAGCATTAAATGATGTTACTTTCAGAATCATCATAAGTCTGGAGTTTGCTCCTTTAAAATATTAGTGAAAAAAGCTCCCTAACTCGCCCCTCCGTACCCCAGGTATCCAGAAGTTGGTCTCATTTTCTGTGGTATCGGTTTGCAGCACAAAAATCGTACTCACATTTTCTGGTTCCACCCGCAATAGAACGTTAGTTTTCTGATTTGAGAGCACAAATCATCTACTTAGCCACCCACTTGACCCTATAGTACTCATGGCAACAGTGCATTGTGGGCACAAGCTTTGTTGGTGTAAATTCCACCAATGAAAATGGAGAGAGGTTTGAGGCTTGAACATCTGGAACTGGCAGAATTAAATTTCTAACAATACCATCGCTTTAATCTAGTCTTCATTTTAATTAACGCATAAAACAATTACTTACATTTGGTACCTTACCTGCTTAACTACTTAAACTCAAGTAAATTATAGTTTAGAATTTTCATATGAAAGAAAACCACAAATCCTCAGCACAGGGGGATGGACTAAAACAGTGACTACCCCTTTCAGGAGTCTGATTTGTCTTGTGTACCCCAAGTTTCACATCACTTAAAAACTACTTGCTTACAAAATCAGACATAAAAATACAAGCGTCACAGCAAACTTACTGAAAAATTGCTTCCTTCTCATTTTAATTGATATATATAAAATTATAATACATGTATATAATTATATACATATAATTATAAAATAAATAAATATTGTACTTATATTTGTGTATGGTGTATAGTGCCATATAAATAATTCATTGTATGAAATTTTAGTTTGTAATGACCTCACTAGTGCTTTTTATGTAGCCTGTTGTAAAACTAGGCAAATACCTAGATGAGCTGATGTGCCCTGGGAAGACCTCTGTGTATCCCCAGAGGTACACGTACGCCTAGCTGAGAACCACTGGACTAGATGGCTGGCCAACCTCTTAAGATCCTTTCCAGCTCTACATTTCTATGTAATAGGCACAGTTCAGAGTTTCTATTGTTTACTTACCTCATGGCTTTGCTTTGCTGATCTGCTGTTGTAATACAGCTAGGCCTCTTTTCTTACTAACCTGGGATGTTGAGGCTGGCTGCTGTTCCTCTACTCTATTTTATATGCATCCCAGCATCATATGACATGGGCTGTTCCTCAGCAGTTTCCTGAAGTAAATGGAAACTAGAAAGTGAAAGCTATGCACAGCCCTCTGAACACACAACAGAAAAGCTGAACTAGCTGCTGCCAGGGAAACCGAAACTTAAGGGACTTGGATCTGTTTCTTCTGTTTGAATTTGGCCATTGATTTAACTGTTCTGCAGAGACTAAGGCAATAATAGCTCAGAGTGTTCAGGCAGGCCTCCTAATAGAAAAGAATTTAAGGCTCCACTTTGTTTAAAATATAAAGATTTGTGGAAATAGAGGAAAGATTTGTGGCTAGTGGATTGAACAGAAACATGGCTCAGTGGAGAGACTGGGAGTCAGTTTCTACCCCTGGTTCTTCCCCTGAACCGTGACTTTCGACAAGTCACTTTGGTTCAGATTTTAGAAGAATTTATGTGTTGCTCTGCTCAGTGTTGGAAATCCTAAGTGATGTAGGTGGTTAAGTCCTATTTTCACAGGTGACTGAGGTACTTAGGGTAGGATTCACAAAGATATTTAGGTATTTAATGCCTTTTGATTTCAATGGGAGGTAGGTGCTTACATAAATTTGTGAATCCCACACTTAGGAGTCTATGTGTGATTGAAAGTCAATGGGACTTAGACTTCTAGGTGGCTATGTCACTTTTGAAAATGGGACTTAGCCATCTACGTCACTTTGCTCCTGGCAATGCTGAGCAGAGCAATGCCTAAATACCTTCAAAAGCTGGGCCTTTCCTGTGCACTTTTACTGCACAACCACGCTGGGCGCTGTGAGATTTGTATTATTTAAAACACAAGAAGCCAGCCTGCTCCACATGCAGGACTAACCAGTTCAGGTGACACAGGAAACGGTGTGATTTTTGTGTTCCCTCTAGGTCATTACCATGAGGAAGAAAAGGAAAGCTTTGCTTGTCACAGACTAGGCAATCAGATATCTGCAGGAGGCTGAGACCATCTGCAGGAAGACCATGTGCCTTTTGGGAGTCGGGGGTGGGGCTAGAGCATGTCATAGAATCATAGAATGTCAGGATTGTAAGAGACCTCAGGAGGTCATCTAGTCCAACCCCCTGCACAAAGCAGGACCAATCCCCAACTAAATCATCCCCACCAGGGCTTTGTCAAGCCTGACCTTAAAAACCTCTAAGAAAGGAAATTCCATCACCTCCCTAGGTAACCCATTCCAATGCTTCACCACACTCCTAGCGAAAAAGATTTTCCTGATATCCAACCTAAACCTCCCCCACTTCAACTTGAGACCATTACTTCTTGTTCTGTCATCTGCTACCACTGAGAACAGTCTAGATCCATCCTCTTTGGAACCCCCTTTCAGGTAGTTGAAAGCAGCTATCAAATCCCCCCTTATTCTTCTCTCTGCAGACCTAAATATCCCTGTTCCCTCAATGTCCCCTATAAGTCATGTGCTCCAGCACTAATCGTATATTTTTGTTGACCCTCCGCTGGACTTTTTAGTTTTTCCACATCCTGTCTTTGAAGTGTGGGGCTCAACTTGACACAGTCTCCAGATGAGGCCTCACCATGCCGAATAGAGGGGACTGATCACATTTCCTTGAATCTGCTGTAATGCTCCATATTTATACAGCCAAATGCATTAGTTTCTTGGCAACAAGGTGTTGACTCATATCCAGCTTCTCATCCACTGTAACCCGTAGGTCCTTTTCTGCAGAACTGCTGCCTAGCCACTCGGTCCCTAGTCTGTACTAGTGCATGGGATTCTTCCTTCCTAAGTGCCTATATGTCTATACATTGTAGTGTCTATACATTGTGTATATTCTAAGTGTCTAAATATTGTAGCTGGGATCAAGCCTCCCACCCCATGGTGACAGATTTGTGCTGGGGGGCTCAAGCTAGTGCACTAAAAATAGTGGATGTTCTTCAGTGTGGATGTTACAGCTTGGGCAGCAGTTTGGCCTCTCCTAGTTTGGGTGGCTAGCTCGAGTCTGTGCCAGAGCTGCAACATCCACACTGCTATCATTAGCGTGCTACTCGAGCCCTTCTAGCTTAAGTTTGTCTGGCAGGCTGGCAGCCTCACTCCCCTGCAGTGTAGACATACCATGAATTACCTCCAGGACCTGCTGCCCCACCCTTCCCTTCCACAGCAGCAGATATCCACTGGAGTTGTGCTGCCAAGGCCTCCGCATTGGCCACTGCTCCCACAATCCCCAGAGGGGGTTCCAATCTGCAGAGGAGGCTCCATCAGTATTAATGCATATGAAGAACTCCCAGTGGCTTGTTTGGGACTAAGATGTGTGTGTGGGAGAATGCTTGTTTGTTGTCTCTCCCTGGTACCTTCCCACTCTCTCTCCATGTGTGGAACCCCAACATCCATGCGTATTTGTATGGGGATGGGGGAATTAAGGAGTTTTACATCTGAAATACAGCAACTTATGTCAACAGCTACATTTAAGTAAATTTAGCCCCAGATATGTGCCTTGATGTAACAGTAATGGGCACAGTAGATATGAATAAAACAGATCAAATGAAGGAAGGAGAAGGATTTTGAAAGCCCTCCTATGACATGTCCACAACACTTGCTGCACGGTGATGTGTTGATTTTTGAAACATCTGCATCTGGAGCAACCTGGCAGTAAGAGCGAGTTCTTATTGGGACTGAGAGAGAAGTGAGCACAAGAAGTCTGGAGAAAGTAGCACCAAAAGGCAGACTTTAAACACTAAACCACTCAGTGACACATTTTTTTTAAAGAAAAGAAATGGCAGAAAAGGGAGTAGAGAGGAAAAGGGGATGAGAACAATAAAGATGATATTCATATAGTTGGTATTTTAGCCAGGAGGGTTTGCTTCCTCACTAATCTTCTCACTTGTGTGTGTAGCAAAAATCTCTGCTCCCTCCTCTCCTACCATATTCAGGTGACATTTCGAAGGCCTCAAACATTTGCAAGATAAAGCTTACATCTGTATTGTACTTGAGAGCCGAAACGGATATCTGCTGACAATGAAATTTTCCCATGGCATCATCTGCTCAGAGATACTTACCTGAAATGTAGGTCACATTCTTTTCCATATTTGGAATCACTCCAATAAAATATTCAACCTGTCAGGATCATTTATCTATAGCTTTTGTTTTTTTAACTATTTTAAAGTCCTATCTTGTGCTTCCAATTAGCCTGGTTTAGCAGCCACTAGTTCCACCAATTTAATGACCATGTCTATCAGCAGCAATTGTGACACTTGTAACCTGGATTCAGCTCCTGAACCAATAAGAAAGGAGACACTATATTTCCTCCAGTTAACTTGGCAGCAAAGCCGAAGTCCAATGATACATTGAGCAATATTTTTACCAACTAGGTCATTCTAAAGAAAACATGATACTCAATGACACAGGCCAGAGATGGGAAACTTTGTATTGTATGGACAGTGTTTTTTACTGTAGGTTGGGGATCTGGTACACCTTTTTTCAGTGCAAGAAGAGTGCAGTTATACAGATTTTTGCACAAACGAAACGGCAATACTAACAAATAATACCCTTAAATAATCCTGGTGAATAAAAGCAAAATATAAGCCTTCACAACAAACATCATCAGTTTTCAAACAATACATTAGATAACTGCCACCTTTTCTGCTCCTACCAGTACTTGACTTTTTTGTCTTTTGGCCTCTCTGCTGGTATCACTACCTTGACTACCTGTCGTTGGATGTCCTTTTCCATTGCCTCTCTGATTTTCAACAGCTTCACTGCTGAAACTGGGAGACTGAATCCATTAACATGATGGTGTATATCTTCTTCCCCTTTCTCCAACTCACTGATACTGGGTTTCTGTGTCCTGCTCAGGGTGTCAGCTAACACCAGTAATCATTGTGGACAATATCTGATCTCTACCTGGAGATACATCAACATGTGCTGCAATGTCTCTGGAGAAAAAAGAAGGGACTTGGCCATGATTGTCTGTAGGCATTATCGTCTAATATCACCTTTACTTGGTGGCCATATGTGTCCTGATGGAACTCAGCTCTATCTACATTAATGGAGAAAGGACCATTTGTCCCTAGGATTACTATGGACATTAATGGTGTGAAGGTTGCTCCAGTTATCCTGGGAGACCTGGGTTATCCTCTGCTTCCCTGAATAATGAAGACATTCACAGGCTGCATGGACAAAAGGAAGAAACTTTTTAACTACTTCCCTCAGTAGGAGAATGGTAGCGGAGCGTGCATTTGGCCGATTGAAAGGAAGGTGTTTCTGTCTGCAGCCAGGGCTGGGGGTCAGTGCCCATGGCCAGAGTCTGGAGCTAGGGGCACGTGTTGTGCGGCCGGAGCTGGGTGTTGGAGCCTGCTGCCACATGGCTAGGGCTGTGGGTCGGTGCTTGGGGCCAGTGCCCACCCCATGTAGCCAGATCCTGGAGCTGGATGCTGGAGCCTGGGGCTGCATGGCCAGAGCTGGGGATCAGCACCCACTGGCTTGCAGCTGAGGATCAGCACCAGGGGCTGGGGCTGCACGGCCGAAGTTGGGGGTTGGCATCTGAATCTCTGCAGTTGGAGGCTAGGGCCACATGGCTGGAACTAAGGATTGGTGCCCAAATCCCCATGCTCAGAGGAAACTGTTGTGTGACTGGGGCTGGGGTCTGGGGCTAGTGCCTCCTGCTGCACAGCCAGAGCCCTGAAATGGAGTCAGTGGCCAGCACCTGCCACTGCATGGCTGGAACCAGGGGCTGGAGCCTGAAGCCCCATGGCTGGAGGCCAGGGCCATGTGGCTGGAGACGGGGATCAGCACCTGCCGGGGCTGCATGGCCAGGCTCCTGAAGTCTTGCTGCTGGAGCCTGCTGTCCAACCACCATAGGGCTGATGCCTGAGCTCCTCTGCCTCCCAGGTGGGTCAAGAACTCACCTTGCTCCTGCAGTGTTGCGCCTCATCTGTCTCCAGAGGCAGTACAGAGCAGCACATCCAGGAGGGGGAGGGGCCAATGTTTTGCCCCCCCCATTACCACCCAAGAGGTTGTTGTGGCTGCACAAAAAACCCCAGGTGACCACATGCAAGAAATGCTGCTCTAGAGAATCTGCGTCTGGCTGGGACTTGGGCTGCATTGCAGGAATCAGGTTGGCTTTCTACTTGGCTGGCATCAGGGTCCTGAGTTGCAAAGAGACCCTGACTCTTAGGGGACAGCAGGCAACAGGTTCAACAACCTCACCGGCTTGAGTGGTTGTTTAGTGCAAAATTCTCTCCAGTTCTTCAAAAAATGGACAGGTTGTGTGTCTTCTATCTGATTTCCCCCCACCCCCTGTCTTCCCTGGTTTTAATATTATCTTGCACTGCTCAGAATCCTGGACATCTGCTTTGCAATGTCCACAAACAGATCATAATTCTAGAGGCTGGCTACAAGAGCTTCTAGCACTGTTGTTTCACCAGATGGCAATAGTGTGACTAGACAGTAAATGTGAAAATTCGGGACAGGGGGTGAGGGGTAATAGGAGCCTATATAAATAAAAGGTCCAAAAATTGGGACTGTCCCTATAAAATTGGGACATCTGGTCACCTTAGATGGCAATGAGATCCATCTCAGCATGGCTCCAGGTGGCTGTGTAAGGCATGTTGTTGTGGGCCTTCTGGAGTAGCGTTTCAGCCATGCTGATACATGGGAACCCAGGAGCAAATGGGCAAAATCTGGCCCTCCACCAGCTTTAAAATGGCAGGGGGTCAGGGGAGAGATGTCTTGGCAACATAACACCAGAGCAGGGGAGGGTACATGGGTCTATTGGTCAGATGTGCAATCAGGCTTGATGATCACAGTGGTGCCTTCTGGCCTTGGAATCTATGAAAAATCATTGCTTCCCTGCTTGTCATCTGCACTTGTTTCACACCTTAAATGGTGTTAAATTAAACTAAGCTAGGCAAAGACTATGTCTTTCTGGGAAGAGCCCATTGTATTTTGGGGTGCCATAAAATAGTAAACATGGGCAAAGGAGGATTGGCATGTGAAGGGTGCCTTGATTTGGAGGGAAGTGCTCTGGGTGTATGTTAGGAGACAATATGTTTTTTGCATGTGTGGAGGGGTATTGCAGGGCTGAAATGGGATTGGGGGATGCAGTGTGTGTGTGAGTGTTGGGCTGCAGTGGGATGGGATTAGAGGATGCAGTGTGTGTGTAGGGGGGTGCTGGGCTGCAGAGGGATGAGACTGGCAGATGCAGTATGTGTGGGCGGGTTGTTGGGGGGGTGGGATTGGGGGATAGTATGGTGGTGGGTTGCAGTGGGATGGGATTGGGGGATGGTGTGCGTGTGTGTGGGGGTTGTTGGGTTGCAGTGGAATGGGATTGGGGGATAGTGTGGTGGGGGGGTGGGTTGCAGTGGGATGTGATTGAGGGACAGCGGGGGGTGTTGTTGGGGTTGCAGGGATGGGATTGGCAGATGCAGTGGGGGGGTTGTTGGTTGCAGTGGGATGGGATTGCGGGACAGCGGGGGGTGTTGTTGGGGTTGCAGGGATGGGATTGGCGGATGCAGTGTGTGTGTGTGGGGGTTGTTGGGTTGCAGTGGGATGGGATTAGGGGACAGCAGGGGGTGTTGTCCGGGTTGCAGGGATGGGATTGGCAGATGCAGTGTGTGTGGGGTTGTTGGGTTGCAGTGGGATGGGATTGGGGGACAGCAGGGGGTGTTGTTGGGGTTGCAGGGACGGGATTGGCGGATGCAGTGTGTGGGGGGGGTGGTTGGGTTGCAGTAGGATGGGGTTGGGGGACAGTGAGGTGGGGGGGGTGTTGGATTGCAGTGGATGGGATTGGCGGATGCAGTGTGTGTTGGGAGGAGATGGGGGCATGCCCACGTGGAGAGGGGATTAGTTTGGCAGGTGTGGCGAGGGCAGGGTTGTTATCACTGCCCCCGTCCCTGCAGCAGGCTCCACTCCCGCCCTCAGCACGACCGGTGCCCGCCGCCTAGGGGCCCGGGCTAGACGGGGAGGGGAAAGAGCCAGGCGGGCGGGGCGACCCCTGCTCCCGAAGCCGCTGATTGGCGCCGCTCCGTGGCCTGAGGAGGTCAGCGGGATTGGGCGGCGCCAGCGCAGCGTCCCGGTCCGCAGCAGGGAGTAGCCGCCCTGGTGTCAGCAGCGACCGCGCGGCCCCTTGCGAGTCCCCGGCAGCCCGGCCTGGGCGCTCGGCTGCAGCCTCCTTTCAGGTCAGTGCGGTCGCTGCCCTGCTCCGCCGGCACATCTGCTCTGGCAGCGGTTGGACGCCCCGGCAGCGGCTGGACGCGCCTGCTGCTCCCCGCCAACGTGCGGGTACCGCTCAGCCTGAGCAGGGCGTGGGCACGGACCGTTCCCCGCACCGGCAGCGCGGCCTGGGCGGTGACACTCTCAAGAGACTTGGCGGGTGCAGGGCGCCGTGAGGCCTGGGGCTGCCCTGGAGCTGATTCACCGGGGGGAAGCAGCCCCGGCCCGGGCCCCTGCCGTTGTTTTAATGCCTATTTCTAGTTGTGCCCTCGCTTCCCGAGCGCAGGGGCGCCTGATGCGTCTTCCTCTTTCTCTGTGCTGTGTAGTAGGATTGTTGTTTAAATGTTTGTACCGCACCTAGCACACTGGGGGCCTGAACTGTGTCTGATCCACCATCGAGTGCTACCCCAGCACAAATAATAAATTAATACTAATAGCTGACAGCATGCTGCCTGTTTGGGCCACAGCTGTGTGGCTTCCCCCTCCTCGCTAAAGTACTTAAATATCCCCCCTTATTGTAGGTATTTATCCCCATTTTACAGATGGGGGAACAGGCACAGCAAGGAGAAGTGAGTGGCCCAGTGTCACATGGGAAGTCTGTGGTGGAGCAGGAACTTGAATCCAGATCTCCCAAGTCCTCGGTTACTGCTGGAGCCATTTAGCTGCCTTTATGATCCTTTAGAGTTGTCACAAATATTGCTAAATCTCAGACTCTTAAATATGTTGCAGTGAATTCTGTCTTGATTCTTGTATGTAGTGTTGCTGTAGCTGAGTTGGTCCTAGGAGATTAGGAAGACAAGGTAGGTAATTTTATTGCACCAGCTTCTGTTGGTGAGAGAGAAAAGCTTTTGAGTTTACACAGAGCTGCTCTTCTCAGAAGAGTGTCAGCTAAAGGGAGCAAACTCTTTAGCATGAGTAGTTAACACACATTTCATGGGACAGTTAATCTTGAAATATGTTAACTACTTATGCTAAACAGTCTGTTTCATGTTGTATTTAGTGGTGACACTCTAAATTTCCCAGACCAGAAGAATAATTCTGGGAAGCTCGAAAGTTTGTCTCTTCCCAACAGAAGTTGGTCCAATAAAAGAGATTACCTCAGTCACCTTGATTCCTTCTTGCCAATGAAGTTATTGTTGTCTAGTGACACCATCAGAGGACCCAGCCACATCAGCCACACCATCAAGGGCTCATTCATCTGCATGTCTACTAATGTGATATATGCCATCATGTGCCAGCAATGCCCCCCTGCCATGTACATTGGCCAAACCAGATAGTCCCTATGTAAAAGAATAAATGGACACAAATAGGACATCAGGAATAGTGACATACAAAAGCCAGTAGGAGAACAGGTCAATCTCCCTGGACATTCTATAAGAGATTCATTTGCAAATTTCAAGCCCATATTAATGGTTTTAATAGAGACTGGGGGTGGCTGGCTCATTACAAAAGTAGCTTTGCCTCTCCTGGAATTGACACCTCCTCATCTTTTATTGGGAGAGGACTACATCCACCCTGATTGAGTTGGCCTTGTCAGCACTGGTTCTCCACTTGTGAGGTAATTCTCTTCTCTTCATGTGTCATTATATAATGCCTGCATCTGTAATTTTCACTCTGTGCATCTGAAGAAGTGAGTTTTTTACCCATGAAAGCTTATGCCCAAATAAATCTGTTAGTCTTTAAAGTGCCACTGGATTCATTGTTATTGTTGTGGGACACACTTAGGCTGTTGCCTCCTTCCCACAAGGTTTTGTGTGTTATATGCTGCCCATGGGAAAAATAACATGGGTCCATTGGGATGGGAAAAATAAAGTTTATAAACTATTAACGGCTACCATTCTTTTTTTTTTAGTAATAAAAATATCTGATCACATCAGTGAGTCCTGAGCGTTTTGGTCCTTTACTTCCTGTGAGCAGTGCTTATGAGGTGTAAAGGGGAAAGGGAAAGAGAGGTTATAAATAGTGGCAGGAGCTGCTATTTTCTTGTTAAAGACATTCCTTGAGTACGTATCTCCCTCCCCTCACAAAAGTCTGTTTTTTTGTTTTTTTTTTTTTTTTTTTGCATGTTAAGCTTTAATAGCATTGGATGCTGTGAGATGGTTAAGTCAGGGCTGAACATAACTAGGTGAATAGCATTGTGAGATGGTTACACTTCTTGGGCAGTTTGCACAAGAAAACTGTAGTGATTTTCTTAGTTTTTTTTTTTTTTTTTAAGAGCAAATCCAGGGAAACACATGCACAGCTTAATACAGCTGGCTCAGCTTTCGCCATTCTTTGTTTAAAATTAATGTGCCTTTACAGTGTTTTTGTTTCTGGTTTCTGTTTCTACATCACCGTTTAAAAAAATCTTGATTTTTGGAAGGGAAGAATATTTGATTTATTTGTATTAAATCCACTGGAAATCTTTATGAAAGGAAATAGCACTGCAGAAAAGTTTCTCAATTATAATAGACAAAGTGACTCTTTGTATAGTACTCCTACCCCGTTTGTCTTCCCTCCACCCCCCATGTATTTCTTCTGCAGAAGAAGCCATACAACTTAACCTCAGGGTCTCACTTTTTTTTCTTTTGCAGCATAAGTCTTTTTTTTTCTTATATAGTGTAGCTTTTGCAAAGCCTTATTTTCTTACACAAATAAAGAAATGTATTTCTACAGAATGAAGATGTGGCTCCTTATAATTGTGGCATGTTTGATCCAAGAAATTGTAAGTTCAGAAGCATTTGTCAGAAGAAGAAGAAGAAATGTGGATCCTGAAACATCTATGAATATTGTAAGTTACGTATTGTAAAATTCATTCAGTAGCTGCCATTTAAAAAAATTGATGTTTATCATCTGTCATATGGTTACTATATACAGGGAATAACTAGTTATCTCAGATATTGTAGTATAATTACTGTGGGAAGATGCTGACTTTTTAAAAATGATGATTACTTTAACTGTGGAAGGGTGTTTTGCCTATTAAACTTTAATTAATAATGCTCTCGTTGTAGATCTAGATTAAGGAACAGAGGGAAATTGCCTAACCTAGTTCTTTAAATTGCCTTAACCTGTTTACATGCCTGACAATAAACAGGAGTCTTGTCAGTGAAGTTCTATTTCCATCTCCCTACTTGCTTGCAAATTGAAAAAAAGGCTATGGGTTGATTGAGGGTATGGAAATGCGTGTGAGAAAGATGTAGAGCAGGGGTAGGTAACCTATGGCACATGTGCCAAAGGCAGCACACAAGCTGATTTGTCACTGGCACTCGTGCTGCCTGGGTCCTGGCCACCGGTCTGGGGGACTCTGCGTTTTAATTTAATTTTTAGATGAAGCTTCTTAAACATTTTAAAAATCTTATTTTCTTTACATAAAATAGTTTACTTATATGTTATAGACTTACAGAAAGAGACCTTCTAGAAATGTTAAAATGTATTACTGGCGTGCGAAATCTTAAAGTAGAGTGAATAAATAAAGACTCGGCACACCACTCCTGAAAGGTTGCTGACCCCTGATGTAGAGGAAGTAGCATATATAAATAAAATATATCTCTGGCCTATATTTTGTCTCATGTCTTATATGAAGGGGTAAATAACACACTCACTTTATATGCATCAGTCATGATTTTATAGACTTCTATCATATTTCCCCCTTAGTCATCTCTTTTCCAAGATGAACAGTACCAACCTTTTAAATCTCTCCTCAAATGGAAGCTGTCCACCACTCATGATGATTTTTGTTTCCCTTCTCTGTAGCTTTTCCAATTCTAATATTTTTTCTTGAGATGGGGTGCGCAGAACTGCACACAGTATTCAAGGTGTGGGCATACTATGGATTTATATAGTGGCATTTTGATAGTTTTTGTTGTCTTATCTTTCCTTTTCTTAATGGTTCCTAACATTCTGTTCGCGTTTTTGACTGCTCCTGCACATTGAGCAGTTGTTTTCAGAGAACTATCCACAATGACACCAAGATCTTTCTTGAGTGGTAACTACTAATTTTAGACCCCATAATTTTGTATGTATAGTTGGGATTAAGTTGTCTAATGTGCATTACTTTGCATTTATCGACATTGAATTTCATCTGCCATTTTGTTACCCAGTTTTGTGGGATCATCTTGTAACTCTTCGTAGTTAGGTCCAGAGCCGACTATCTTGAGTAATTTTGTATCAGCTGTAAACTTTGCAACGCCACTGTTTAGGCCTTTTTCCAGATTGTTTGTTTTCTGTGGCCCTGCTTCCACTCCAGTTAAAACTACTAGAAGGAACTGTACTTATTAAAACCACTTGTTGCTAGTAAGCTTCTAATAAGTTTTTCCTGACAATTGCTTTGCTCCCCCTTTGCTGTTCACTGTTGTCGCTTTCCCCTCTTTCTATCATAATAACCAAGTTTTTACCCTCATTGGGTAAGGACTTGCTGTTAATCACTTGTGATCTTATTGGTACCTTTGCCCCTCCTCTCATTTTCCCCGCCCTCTTTCTCATCTTCACTTGTTGCATCACATCTGAAACTAGCTTCTGAACTTTTTAGGGAAGGGAGAATTTGCCTTTTCCATACAACACCTAGCATATCTTTGAGTACTGTTTTTTAAAGGTAACTAGAGTTATTGCCAATGGGATCATGCAGTTGTACCGGTTAGGCATTTACGCGTCATCTAAACAATTCAGCTAAATGAGCTTTGTTGTTGTTGTTGTTAAGGTTTGTGAACTAACTCACTTGCAGGTGATGGAACAGAAGTGAGTTTTTAGAAGAGATGGTGTTTAGTAGTCCTATTTTATAGTATTTGTGTCAGATATTAAAAGCTGTAACCTAAGCAGATGAACAGTGTGTAAAACTTTCCTGTTCTTGCTGTGATGGTTAAGTCCTAATATAAATGACTTTATTGAAGCCACTGTTATACAACATATTGTTTCAAACCTGCTGTGTTGTGGGTCATTTAGACGATGTATTTAAGTATGATAGTGTTCCATGAGTGATAAATAAGAGTAAGGATCATGCCTCTAATATTTTAAATGTTTTAAAAATCTTACCCTTTAGAAGAGAGATGCATCGCCTCATCTGCCACTGATAGCACAATTTTTGGTAACATCACTTGTCTGTAATTGACAGACGTTTGCTGTTTTCAGTGAGCATTGTCTGTCTGTCCTTCTTTTTACCACTTCTGTCTTTCCCTTCTTTATCCTGTTGTCCCCAGTCTTCTTTCCCGTGCTCCCTTTTCCAACACTCTTGCCACCTGGTTAGTGATAAACTGGATGATCTATGTGTCTTCTCTATAGTGGAGACATAGACTACCAGCTTTAGCCTGGGATATGCACTAGAACTTGGATCTCTCTCTCTGTAGAGGTTGGACGTTGAGACAGATAAGAGAGATTTCAAAGGCACCAAGAATTGTTAGGTGCCCAACTCCTATTGAAAATCAATGGGAGTTGGGTGCCTAATTCCCATTGGTGACTGAAACACATGCAGGAGTGAACGCATCATCGCCTAGTAACAAACCTTTCCCTGATGGTCTCTCTCTACCACCTACCAGACATAGCCACAACAATGGAGACATCACACTTCTATATTGTCGTCTGTGGAAAGACTTCCAAGCATTTTACAGACATTTAATGAATTAAAAATGTCAACAGTTTCAATCAAAAGCTTTTGTTTTTCTTTTTGCAGAGTGAAATTGTTACCTACAGAGGCTACCCCAGTGAGGAGCATGAAGTAGTGACTGAAGATGGATATATCCTTAGCATTAACCGAATTCCTCATGGGAAGAAGAGCCATGGGACGAAGAAGGGTAAGATTTACTTCTGCCTGAAGAAAGGGAAGTCTTGAAAAAGATCACTTTGATTTGGAGAGATCTAACTCTTGTAATAAACCTGACCAGGATAAAATGTTGGTATCTTACGTGGTTTACAATTACTTATAAAGAAAAATAACAGTGCACACTATGTTAGAGTAGGTAATGTTGGAGAAAAACGGTAGATTATTGGAGGGGAAGGCATTTCCTCCCCAAATTCAAAATTTGTAAGTGGTTTGTATTTTGTAGGATCTAGAAGAAACACTTTTTTTTTGTGTTTGAAATTTTACATTTACTGAAAAAACTCAATTTATGATAAATGAGAAATAGTAATTTTTTTTTAAAGTAAGAATGTGCTGAAGTCTGTTTTGTTGCAAAAATTTCATTTTTTAAAACTTTTTGTTTGTTTGTTTTTAAAAACTTTGACTAACACTAAAGGTAGAGGCAGGTCTTGTTCCTCTTCTGTTGAAAAACAAACCAGAAAGACACATCCCCTCCCCCAAAACAAAACAAAAAACAAAGAAAAATCCCAGTGTTCTTCTGATTTCTGCATGGAAATAGGAATTACACTATGTTGATTTTAGATTCTAGTATGCTATTCTCCTTGTCTTTATAATAAACTATAAAGCAAAGTAGTAATTACTATAGCACCATATTGTACATAACTATTTATAGTATGTAAAATATCATTTCTAAAGAATACTAATCTGTGAAAACTAATATGCTTGTAGACCTGAATAGCAACTGATGAATTCAGTCAGAATCAAATTATGTTTAATGTCCCTTGGGGTAAATTCTGTCCTCTGAGGCATGCATGCCTCAGATCATTTATTTTAATGGGAGTTATATGCTTATATCTGAGGGTAGAATCTGAACCCATGGAGCTTAAAAAGCTGAAGATGTATGATGCATACATATGTACCTTATGGAAGGGGGGAAAAAGCAAATATCCTATAATTGCAGGTGTGAACAAATACTATGGCAAAAGACCCTCTTCTACCAAAGGCAAAAAAATCTGTCTGTCCTTAATGGTTGATTTGATCTCTCTTAAGCATGTTTGCCCTAACTATTGTCTCAAAGAGCCAAGGAACAGACAGTTTGGTGGACAAGGCAGGGTAGTCAAATTGGCTAGTTTTATATTTGTGGATTTCTCAGGATTTTTTAAGCACAAAGTGAAGATAGATTATGCTTCTGTGGGTTTTTTATTGAATCTTTCATCTGTAACGTAAGCAAATAGAGTGAAGTTTCCTGTCTCAAAAGAGTGATGAGGGGGTGGAGAAGGAAGCAGTATCAAAGGTCATGTTTTGTAAAGCACTTTAATTTTTAAAAACAAGGATGGCTGAGCAACTTTTGTCAAGTATGATCCTCTAGAAGAAGAATGAAGACATAAAAGTTCATTTTGACTTCAAGCTGTTACTGACCTGGTATTTTTTTTCCCAAACAGTGTTTATTTACTGCTGACAGAATTTATAGTGCATAATATTTCCTAATGTTTCTGTTGCAATATCTGACAAATGTGAATAGAATTAATTGCAGTTATGTATGACATTATCTTTTGGAGCGAAAGTCCACAACAGTCTATGGTTCCACAGCTAGAAAAACTGTAAGGGAAATTTTTTATGTTAAAGAAAAATGGCAATGACTTTCAGTTTAACGAATGCTGAAAATCAACATGAACAGGCGAATGGAAGGTATTAAAGTAAGTTTGCGTTCCATTCCCAGTTTGCATTCCCGTGCTCCTGTGCATTGTGAGAACCTGCAGCAGATGTTAATGTTGATACATAGTGAAAGGGGATCTGATGCTAAAGACAGTGGTACACCATCTTAGTTTGTCATTGTCTTAGCCTGAAAAGCCTGATCCTTGGAGTTCACCTATGGGAAGACCTTCCATGGCCTTGTGGTAAGAGGAGGGGAGCAAGGATAATGAAGAAAAGCTAGAATGCCTCCAGGATCAGGCCTCTTATCACCCAGAAATTATAAACGCTGGAATCAAATAGTTCTCTGTGTTCTTACTGTAGTTCCTGCTTTTCTTGGGTTTGCTTGTTTCAAACCTGCTTTTTTTTGTGTGAGAAATATTAGGTGCTCTAGTTAAGAACCTAATGTAATGTTTTTAAATCCATAACTACAATAAAATAACTCTTTAAAACCCTGCTATTGTGAAAGATTACAATACATGAATTTAAGACATTGTTAGTATCATAAAGGCTGCTAATCTTACAGTCCTATAGGAGTATAGGTTAGCCACTCAAATATAGAGATGAAGGAAATATTGAATACTCACTAGAGTTTGTCAGGACTTCAGTGTGAGGAGAACATGAAGCTTTGATTTTTAACTATGTAAAATGCTTTATCTTTCAGGTCCCAAGCCTGCTGTTTTTCTGCAGCATGGTTTGCTTGCAGATGGTAGTAACTGGATCACAAATTTGGACAACAACAGCCTGGGCTTCATGCTGGCAGATGCTGGCTTTGATGTTTGGATGGGAAACAGCAGGGGGAACACTTGGTCCAGAAAGCATAAACACTATACAGTGAAGCAAGAAGAATTCTGGGTTTTCAGGTAGCTGGATCTCATTTCTGAGGAGTGCTGTTTATTACATTTTATACATGCTGTCAACAGGAACCACTCTTTTCCCTCTGCCATTTCCTGTGTGATGCCATGCCCCCAGTATTAGTGCTGTGCTGATCACTGAATTTTTGGTTTGCTGGCCGTTCTTGGAGGCGAGAGGGTAGGGGGTTGGTTTGGGCCAAACTGAAACGATTTTTTTTTTTTTTTTTTTTTAATTTTTGGTGAATTGAAAAAGTAGGAAAATTTTCCTTTTGGGTCAAATGAAACATTTTGTTTCCAGGCATTTTTAAAAAATAAAAGGTAATGAAGGTCTCAATTCACAGTCGAGCCAGTAGGGTTTCCCCCTTAGCCCAGTGGTCAGGGCATTGTCTTGGAATGTGGGAGACTCAGGTTTGAATTCCTGCTGTGGTGCAGGGACTGGAACCCAGGTTTCCTCCTTCCCAGGAGAGTGCCCTAACCACTGGGATATAATCATTCTCTCTACCGCTCTCTGTCTGGCCCAATGGCTATTCATGTACTTTTATACAAAGTGAGACCTCTTCAAGAGGAGGGATTGAGACACCCCCCCAGAATAGTCCATAAGCGGGTGGTAGGGCACTCTCCTGGGGGAGAGCGGGGGAAGCGAATTGTTCCAGTTGCTGCTCCAGAGCAGAGCTTTGAAGCTGAGTCTCCCACATATCAGGACCGTGCCCTAAGCACTGGGATAAAGACTGTGAGGGAGGACTCCCTCCCATCCCTCCCCCGGAAATTCCTTTGGCCAAATCTGCATTTTTGGGGCAAATAAACTGTTTATCTGAAAAATTTCACCCTGTTCTCACCTCATCTCAAAAAAGATAAATTGGAATTGGAAAAGCTTCAGGAAAGGGCTGAAAACAAAGTAAAAGGAAAACAAAAATTATTAGGGGTATGGAACGGAGAGATGAATAAAACTGGGACTTTTCAGCTTAGAAAAGAGACGACTAAGGGAGGATATGATAGAGATCTATAAAGTTATGACTGGTGTGGAGAAAGTAATTAAGGAAGTGTTATTGATTCCTTCTCATAACACAAGATGTAGGGGTCACCAAATGAAATTAATAGGCAACAGATTTAAAACAAACAAAAGGAAGTATTTCTTCACACAGTGCAGCCAACCTGTGGAACTCCTTGGCCTTCACAACATCCTCTGGCAAGATTATAATAGGATTCAAAAAAGAACTAGATAAGTTCATGAAGGATAGGTCCATCAATGGCTGTTTGTCAGGATGGGCAGGGATGGTGTCTCTAGCCTCTGTTTGCCTGAAGCTGGGAATGGGTGACAGGAGATCACTTGATTACCTGTTCTGTTCATTCCCTCTGGGGCACCTGGCATTGGCCATTGTTGGAAGACAGGATACTGGGCTAAATGGACCTTTGGTCTGACCAAGTATGGGTGGTGGTGTGCTCTATCTACTACCCTACTTCAGTAACAGATTAAACATGATTGTGCCACTGCGATTGTTTATCCTGGTTATATATGTGCTAATATGCTAACAGTAAGGGAAACTATAAATTTGCTATAATGGCCTGATCCTGCCTTCATTGAAATCAATGAGAAAATTCCCATTGACTTGAGGGGTTCGGGATCAAGCCCTAAGTGAATCTTGGTCAGAGTTTGGCTGTTTGGAATCAGCCTTTGGAAGTTTTTATTCATTCTTAGCTGACTAATTTTCAGTGTACTAAAGTTCCATTCAGTAATTCTTCTCTCTATATGTTGCTATGGAAATTTTATAGCTTTATTTATATAGCTGTCGTCTTGTCTTTTATGTTATAGTTTTGATGAAATGGCTAAATACGACCTTCCTGCCACTATAAACTTTATTGTGAATAAAACTGGACAAGAGAAAATCTATTACATTGGCCATTCACAGGGTACCACTATAGGTATGTTAAGAGATTTAATTTAAATACACTGTTTTAAAAGAGAGAGATTTGCACATTTTTGGTTAAATAATGATAAAATACAGATTTACTAGTACAGTTTATTTTGTATCCTCATTAAAACTAAAAGGCAAGAGAACTAACTTTCACCTATTTATTTGAGGTGAAAACTTGTAAAACAGTAAATTATGCTAATAGATTACGTTATTCATCCAATTTCTGTAAAAACAAATATTCTAAAGAGTTGTGAAAATGTATATGGAAAATCATAGATTCATCATTCCAACTAAAATTTAAATTGATGCTCAGGTCAACCTTTAATTAACCAAACCAGTATTTAAAGACCAGTATTTAACCAAACCAGTATTTACTGATGCTAATTCAAATTCTTCTTTAAACGCATATACAATTTCCAAATTCAGAACTTAAAACTTACTATACTCTGTAATGAAAATATGCCTACCTAAAATTCTGATTTAATTTCTGTCAAATATTATCTTAAGAAGTCTTTTTTTTTTAACAGCTTTCATCGCATTTTCAACTATGCCAGAGCTAGCTAAGAAAATAAAAATGTTTTTTGCATTGGCACCTGTAGCCACAGTCAAGTTCTCCACTAGCCCTCTGACAAAACTCGGAGTGCTTCCAGAGCTGCTGCTCAAGGTGTGTATTTCAGTCAAGATATTTGTTTTAAAACAAAGTGAGCATGTTTATTTTCCATTTAAAATGGTTTTAGTAGAGAATACACCTCTACTCCAATAGAACGTGACCTGATATAACACGAATTTGGCTATAACGTGGTAAAACAGCGGGGAGCCCTGAACCCTTTAAATCCCCGCCTAAGCCACGCTGCCGGAGCTCCGGCGGTGATTTAAAGGATCCGGGGCTTCCAGCAGCGGCTGGAGCACTGGGCCCTTTAAATCACTGCCGGGGAAGCTGGTCCAGTCCAGCACAGCATAGTGGCTCTTGCCGGTATGCCATATTGGACTGAACCTGATATAACCTGGTCTCACCTGTAAGGCGGTGAGATTTTTTGGCTTCTGAGGACCGCATTATATCGGGGTAGAGGTGTATAAATAAAATTATGTGTAGAGTTAATGCATATGAATGTGCCTCTCTTGCTCTGTACACACTTGTATAGGAGATTAACATGCATGACATGCATTCTAAGCCAAATTTTGACCGTATATCAATATATGTCCAGAGTTGCTCTCTGATGGTTTTCCGTGTTGATAACTGTGTAATTGAGAGTAGAATTTGGCCCACTGACCACAAAACGCATTTGATGTTGCCCACTTCTCTGCATTTTTTTTTTTAAAAGTGAATAATAATGTAAAAGCAAACATTTGTTTTGATGTTGGTGGATCACATACTATCTGAAAATGCTTAATATTTATCTTTGATGTACTATACACAAGGATGTTGAGAGCCTTCAAAATGGGAAAATTGAACTATCAGGCTGAGAAATTTAAATACATGACAGGAGAAGCTAGGGGGAAGTTAAAACTTAAACTGTATCTTATAAATAGGGCTTGACCTGAAAGAATCTCAGTATTATATTTACTCATTTGCACATGGTTCTAGGACTTGTTTTGCCAAAAAGCCATGATTAATATATACATTAGTGAATTTTGGTAGGGTCATGTGATATCCTTTTCTTCCTTTTATATAGAGTATTTTTCATTTGTCATCAATTTCTGTAGATTTATTTAGCAATCACCTCTGTGTACTTCAGTCGTCTTATAGATTTTTCCATTGATAAACTCACATGTTCTATTCCACTAGATTGGAATGTCTCCTAGAGACGACCCTGTTTAATCTAGCGTCTGCTTCTTGGGCAGGAGAGTATTAGCATAAATGCTGCTCCCATTAAGGAGAGTTGGGCTGGTGAAAAATACTATGGGGCTTTTTCAGACTCGAAATTCTAAATTTTTCACATCAGTTGCCAAACAAAGAGTGAGAGGAAGAGGAGGATCCAGTGAAGATGTTCACTAGCTGTTGTGTGCTGTGTACAGGGGCTGGACTGCCCACCTCTATTCACAGCTATCCTTTGGCGGGAGAAGGAGGGGTAGCCATGTGAGTTATGGCAGATAAGGTTTTAGATATTGGAAGTATCACTCTATCTCTGTTAGGCGTAATGTACCTTTTCTAACCACAGGACATGTCTTGAATAGATATTTTTGTGTATTGTAACTGCCACTGGCTCTCCTTCTCCTCTCAGGCAGATAGAAATGAGGCCAAATAACATATGCCAGCTCCCTCTGTCTCTCTTCTCATAGTGAAAATGGCTGCTTTGTTAGAATAATAGGCTGATCAGGGTCCCCAGTTAAGAAGCTTTTATTTTATAGAAAAAATGCACCTGTTCACATGGTCCTGTGAAACTTGACCCAGTCACGGTGACTTGCACAGTGAGCTATTGTGGAACCACCCAGTTAACCACAAACCAGTGGATGGGTCATAGACTTTGTGCTGTGTCAGTGTGAGTAAAATGCACTCTGTAGATCATGTTCAAACCCTTGGACTTTTTAAAAATAGTATCTTGCAAGAGGAAACTGCCATCACAATGCAAGCTTGGTTTTATTCACATGGTTTGAATTAAGGAAGCTTCAAATATCAAACATACCAACTTACGCAGATGTAGCTTAAAATATTTAACCTTTAGCAGAAATCTGACATGCCCTCTCTGACATAATGAATACAAAACTGATAAGAACTTCTTTAAAAGTTTGAATTTTCATGGATTTTCTTTGGGTAACCATGAATAATTTATTCTGTTCTTAACTTGATAGCAAAGGTACTGATTATATATTTCACTTCAAATTAAATGGTCTAGGCTCACATGGTGAGAGAGTGTAATACGAAACAATCTTTCTTTTATGAATTGAAGTAGTTATCTCAAGAAACCTATAGTATGAATAAAAGCAAATAGCCTTCTGTTATGTGAATATGCTTATTTTTCAGGATATGTTTGGAAAGAAGCAATTCCTTCCCCAGAATTCATTGCTGAAGTGGCTTGCCACTCATGTTTGTACCCACCGATTACTTGATGACCTTTGTGGCAATTTCTTCTTTCTTATATGTGGCTTTGATGTGAAAAACTTAAACATGGTATGTTCTGTATACACCTAGCCATTATCTTCTTGTGACTTTTAAGAGTATAGACTATGATCTAAGAGTGTTTATATTCCATATGTAACTTAAAAAAAGTTTAATACCTTCTAGTTCTTGAGAGTTTGAATGAGTATCTCTTCTTGCTATAGACAGGAGTCCAGCTGCACAGTCTAGTTGATAAAATACACAGAACTAAATTTAAAAATGGATTGAAAGGATGAAGCAATTTTTTTGTATTCTGTGGGAAAAACACTGGCAAGATGGATAGATGGAGAAGAGAATTAATGGTTTAGAACATGGAGAGAAGGGAGAAGTAAAAATTAGACTTCACAGCTTGGGATGCATCCATGTGCAAGAGCTGCTGAGATTTCCAGATCTCATAGTGGACATATGCAATTGATTTCCTAGGAGTCAATTTGTACATTTTTAAGTCTGTAGCTGTTCTGTGTTCCAAATGAAGATTGAAGCACAAGAGACAGTGCAGGTGTGTTGTGGACAAATTGGTTAAGTGCATTTCTAGTCTGAAAAGTGATTTATGTAAAAAATCATCTACCAAGTCATAATTGATTACACCTGTGCAAATACATTGGAGAAAGTGTTGTTGCAGAAGTGTCGCTGAAGATGAGGTTTAAAGACTGAAGGGATTTTGATGAGAGCATAATTTGGCCTGCAGAACCTTTTGTTGCTGGTGATAAAACGTCAGAAGGAAAGAATCCAGCTTGAAATTTCCAGTCTCAAAGTTGAGTTTCCAGAGTTGGGTTTTTGTTTAAACAAACAAACAAATACCAAATAGCGGAACATCTCTCTACATTGCTCTGGATGTCTGTGACAGACAATAAACATGGAATCCCACAGTGCCACTTTTTAGAATCAGTTTGTGGAGTAGTACTGTAAGCTGGGGGCAGTGGTTGGGACACAATAGTAAGAATACAATGGGCAGGGATGGTGTCCCTAGCCTCTATTTGCCAGAAGCTGGGAATGGGCTACAGGGGATAGATCACTTGATTACCTGTTCAGTTCATTCCCTCGGGCACCTGGCATTGGCCACTGTTGGAAGACAGGATACTGGGCTAGATGGACCTTTAGGCTGACCTGGTATGGCTGCTTTTATGTTCTAATAGACACAAGGAAATTTGGGTTTGGTCAGCACGTGGAGAGAGAGAGCGTGAATCCGACTGGGATTCCAGTGGGATCAAGCCACCTCAAGAAGCAATGAAATGAGGACACTCTGATATGGGGAAGATTGTGCAAAATAGTCCCAACAAAACTTTAATTTCAGTGTTAAGTTTTTGCTTTTCCAAGCAGCTATGCTAAAATATTGTGGGAAAATCTGCAAAATTATTTTTCGTCAAAAAAAAAAAAAAACAAGAAAAGAAAAGAAAACAAAACCCCCTCCACTATTTGGGCAAAATCACAACTTGAAACTTGGCCCAATTGATGTCGTCATTAACTTCAATAGGGCCAGGATTTCACCCTCAATTTTAAAAAATAAATAAATCAGAATTTTGATTGAAAATGTGAATTTGGCATAAGTTATATGAAATAGAAAAAATGCTAATTTTTATGTTCAGAATTCCCCACTCTCCCCACACAATTTTGCATAGTTCTAAATATGGATAATACTTTACTCTGCCTGAGGATTCAGCTTTCAGAAGACAGTATTTTTAAACTGAAAATAAATGAAGCTTATTTGGAGCAACAGCCTATGTTAGTATAGGTAGGCTAAATAGCTGGTCAAAAATAGTATAGTGTAGGGAGGCATTTAAAACTTAGAAGAACTTGGAACACTTTTGGTAACATTAACATTTTTAAACTTGTAAATTGATATAAAATTATTCTGGCACATTACTGTTAAGTTTAAAGTTAATGTTTATGACAAAATCCTTGTATTAAGGACACCACAGAATATTGAAACTGAAGTGTCTTTTCTAAACTTAGTTTGCATTTCGTTCACCTGGGAAACAAAGCTAGATTGGTTAGTTTCACTTTTGCATCTAGTAACTTTTATTAACTTGAGCAATACTGTTCTTTGTTTTTTCTCAATGTGTTCAGAGAAGGCTTACATCTCTCCTTCACAACCATGCTTTTTTTGTGGAGGTGCGGGGTGGAGGTTGTTTTTTGGGGAAAAAACTCAGACTAATACATTGAAACATTCCTGGTCAGATTGTTTCTTGGTTTTTTAAGTGTAATTTTACAATAAATTAAAACATTAGCTTTAGATCAAATTTAGTTTAAACTAAGTTGAGAGTGTTATTCAATTAATGGCAAGACTCAAGCATCCTATCCAGTTTGTGTATACCAGCCTACTCTTAACTTTCTAATCAGAATTTATTTCTTTTAAACTTACTCTATTCAGTTGTGCAAAAAGAAATAAAAGATGGAACTGATGTACATTAATAGATGAAAATTGTAATTAATTATGTTGCTGTTGCAGAGCCGAGTCGACGTGTATTCAACACATTGCCCTGCTGGGACATCTGTACAAAACATGATCCATTGGAGCCAGGTAGAGCTTCTGAAGTGCCTGTTAACCTAACTTGTGTATAAAATACTGCTGCCAGTGAAATAGGGATAAAAATGTCAAAATGATTCTATGGTAGCAGTTAATTTAAGTGGCTGTATCTCGGTGTAAAGCAGGTGCAGTACCCCTATGCTGCGGGAAGAAATTTCTTGTGGAATCAGCAGCTGCTGGTCCCTGCATAGGTGCTTCAAAGTGAGATACTATGTTAGGTTATGTCTACACTACCCGCCGGATCGGCAGGCAGCGATTGACCCCTGAGCGCTCTCCCATTGACTCCTGTGCTCCACTGTCATGAGAGGGGCAGGCAGAGTTGATGGGGAAGCGGGAGCAGTCAAGACGCCACGGTGAGTAGGTCTTAGTATGTCGACTTCAGCTACATTATTCACGTAGCTGAAGTTGCGTAACTTAGATCGAATCCCCACCCCGCCAGTGTAGACCAGACCTTAGAGTCAACCTGGTTTTCTGCACAAAGCGTGTGTTGGTCTGGGAAGTGTAATTTGAGCTTCCATGGGTTAGGCTGAGTTGCAGTAAGGTACTATTGAATCTGAGCAAGTGTGGCAGAATTGAGCTCTTAAGATGGTAGTATATATAATTGAGATAATTTCAAGGGAATTAAATTGGGCTGGGAGCCTTAGGCCAAAGCAACAGAATGTATTAATATCTAAGGGTGTCTTGCATCACCAGCATTGCTTTTGTAACTCTCATGGCTAGCTGCATGGGGTTACCTTGCCAGACTTCACAGGTGTTTCTGTGTAATATTAGGCAAAAAAATGTGAGTGGTTGGCCTGGATGATTTTTTTTTCTTTTTGCTATGGTCCGTGCTTGTTCCCAAATGGCTAAGATGGCATTGTGAGACATGAATTAATTGTTGCTTTGCTGCAGTGCAAATGCACCAAAACAGCAGCTTTGGAGGAACAAACCTTTACTGCTTAAATAGTGACCTGCAGGCACTGAGCCAGATTTTCAGAAATATACAGTCCAATGTGTATGTGCAACTCCCAGTTTGGATTAAATCCAGCACACTTAGATGTTTACCTTTTAAAAATCTGGCCAACTGTGTATTATTCCATTTTAGTACATGTCTGCTCCTGCTTCTGGCCATAATCTGTAGATGAAAATATGAGATCTAAGAAACCCTGTGGAGAGGAAGTGGGTGTGGGAATGGTAGCATGAATATTTTAGAAGAACAAAGGCTATGATCAGTTTGGCTTTCCTTTGCTACAATTATCTTTGTCTTAAAACATTAATCACATGGCTGGAGAAGTGCCTTAATCCTAACCTTCATGTTCTTTCTTTACAATTCCTAAGTGCAGACAGTGACCTTCATGTTTTTGTGTGTGAATATTTGTTTTAGGCTGTTAAATCTGGGGAACTCAAAGCTTATGACTGGGGAAGCAAGGCTGAAAATTTGGTTCACTATAATCAGGTAAAGAACTTTTTAATGGAAGTCCTTACAATCCTTGAGAAACAAAAAAAGAAAACTTCAAAAACTGCCAGGAGACCATGTCAGGCTGTGATCTAGTCAGGCCTTGCAAATTAAGCAGGGACCTGCAGCCGGGATGCAAACATATAGGTGCTCAGAAATGATTAGGGGTAGGCAACCTATGGCACGTGTGCCGAAGGTGGCACGCAAGCTGATTTTCAGTGGCACTCTCACTGCCCGGGTCCTGGCTACCGGTCTGGGGGGGCTCTGCATTTTAATTTAATTTTAAATGAAACTTCTAACATTTTGAAACCTTATTTACTTTACATTCAACAATAGTTTAGTTATATATTTATAGAGTTCTAGAAAGAGACATTCTAAAAAGATTAAAATGTATTACAGAAAAATGAAACCTTAAATTAGAGTGAATAAATGAAGACTTGGCACATCACTTCTGAAAGGTTGCTGACCCCTGGACTAGACATAAGGTGGCACTGTTGTCTCTGAGTCAGTATAGAGTCAGTGCTTCTGATATGACATGGGGCGATACTTTGTTGCAAGAGGTGCAGTAAATCAGTCAAGACCTTGGTTAAGACCTGAGCTGGGTACAGGTTTTTCAGTAAATAGTAAATTCACACCAAAAAAAAAAAAATGCATGTAAGGGGCACTGAAAGTATTCACAAATTTGGAAATATTTTCAGCCAAAAGGAGAGAATTTATTTCAAAAATGTCAAAGCTATTCATTTTGACCATTCTGAAATGTTTGTTTTGACTCTTTTGGTTTTGAAATATATCTACATATTTAAAAAAATAGGACGAAACAAAAAAATACAAAAATTTCATTTTAGTGTTTTAGTTTTAGGGTGTGTTTTAGTCTGAAACAATTGTTTTTAAATGTCTTTAGCAAAAACGTGGGGAAAAAAAAATCTTTAGTTAGAAATAAACCAGTTTTCCTCCCAGATTTTTTGGTGTGGCTCTTCAATTGAAAAATCACTTATTTGTTCAGCTTTAGCTCATTAGTGAGAAGCGCTGTGAGATCATTAGAGTTGTATAAGGTTAATTATGCTGCCCTGGCCAAACTTCAGCCTGTTTAAAACCCCCGCTGCAGCTTCATTTGGATACCAAATTCTTCTCTAGATCTCTGTGCATAAGGTTAACAGTTTACCCTTCTTTTGCATTACTGTGACTGTAATCGCTTGCAGTAACCCTAGTCTGAGCAGTGCAATACAGGCTAGGAACATGCGTGCTTATTGGTAGGTGTAGTTTTACTTTCAGTGTAATAGTGACCTGTAAAAGCAGGTTTGGGATTTAAATTTTACATGGTAGACTCTCTGCACACACAACCCATCCACCATTACCTTCCAATGTCCAAAAATCTCATGCTTCCTATTGAGCAGGCTTTAACATGGAGTTAGTCAGGGCTTCTCTTGAATTGACTGCTGCTCCCCAGCAACTGCCACTCCAGAGCAAAGAAAGGAAACTATCCTCTTGCATTTGCGAGTACGTTGCAGTAGTGCTGGACAACCCCCTTAGCAGATTGGCTCTTTCTAAAGCCAGAGTTGTCTTTTTATATATATATATATATATATATATATATAATATGCTTTCATTTTTAAAAGATTGCAATCTTTCTCTCTCCCCTCTCCTTATAGTCTACCCCTCCATTCTACAAAGTAAAAGATATGACTGTGCCAACTGCACTGTGGACTGGTGGACATGACTGGCTTGCAGACTGGAAGGATATTGGCATATTGCTCACTCAAGTAACTAATCTGATTTACCACAAACACATTCCTGAATGGGAACATCTGGATTTCATCTGGGGTCTCGACGCACCTCATCGCATGTATAAAGAAATCATTAAAGAGATGAGCGCACATCTGTAAAGCTGCCTGGGCGGTGTGGGGTTAAAATCTTGCTAAATGCCTCTCTTGGAATGTGTGGTGTTGTCTTGGAAATAGCACCACATCTTTATTTATAATGCCTTTAAAAATGCCAATAATGGCTACTGGTTTGGATTAATATCTATTTTTGATGTAAACAGTGTTATTTCTTTCACCCTTACATTCCCTTTGCTATCCTGCTGGCTTCATGCAATGTGGTAATACTGTCAGAAAACAGTAATGTGCCTTTGCCTAGAGGAAATATTTTAAATCCATGTAGATTTATTGATACGTTTAAAAGACAAATTAACCCACTTTGCATGTCAGGAGCCTGAAAGTTCAAAAGATAAGCACTTGCCCCTGAATAAAATATTAACATTGATTTGAAAATCAAATACAGTTGAACCTCAGAGTTACAAACACTTGGGATTGGAGGTTGTTCGTAACTTTGAAATGTTTATAACTCTTAACAAAACATTATGGTGGTTCTTTCAAAAGTTTATAACTGAACATTGACTTAATACAGCTTTGAAACTTTACTATGCAGAAGAAAAATGCTGCTTTCCCTTTATTGTTTTTAGTAGTTTAACACAGAACTGTACTGTATTTGCTTTTTTTTTTTGCCTTTGCTGCTGCCTGATTGTGTACTTCTGGTTCCAAATGAGGGGTGTGGTTGACTGATCTGTTCATAACTCTTAGGTTCTACTGTAGATCTTTCCAGACCTTTAGTGGTGCTCTTGCTACTACAATGACAGTTTAAAACTGGCAGCACAGGAACCAAAGATACCTACCTATTTTCTCTTGTGCTTTAATCATAAGTTAGCCATATTTTTAAGAACTAAACGCCCAGTTTACTTTCTTCCTAATGTTACTCCAAGAAGAATTCTGCTGACATTGCACGCTTTCAGCGCCAGTTGGGGAGTCTCACATTCTGGGTCTGATTCACTGTTGCATTATTCTGGACTTCAGTGGAGTTGCACTGATGTAAAATTACACTAAGGCCCTTTATGTCTAAAATACAAAGTACTGATGAGAATTATTACTTGCAAATTGCTGGGAGAAGCAAACAGGTTAAAAGAAAACAATGTGTTCAGTAACTGTTACTTGTTATGAATTGCAGTGAAAAGGTGGAAGATGTATGTAATTTATTTTTGCTCTGATAACTACTGGAAAACAAGGCTTAAATACGTAGTACTGGCAGAGAAGGGGCCAGAGGTAACAATTCTGTAATTCAAGTATACTGTGCCTACACTTTCACTAGAACTCTGTCCATAATCAGCCGCTTCATTGAAGAGTTAGGAGATCACAGGATTTCTGTGGCAGAGCAGAAATTAAACCCAAGGTCTCCAGAGTCCCATTTTGTAATCCTAACCACAAAGCCATCCTTTCTCCTTTGGCTTCCTCCTCTATTTAATATAGATAATATTAGATGTTAAACTCTTGGTGGAGAATTATTTGTAAATAAACTAGAAAAAAGCCATATTTTGGGTTTTGTTTTTTTTTACTCCTTATTGAGACTCAGGGAGTCCCTTGCATTTATAAGTTCTGATACTTTTATTTTTTTTAAAAAAATTGCTTTTGATTAATATTCTAGTTGTGGCTTCTAGCAGAGCTCTGTGCTCTACACTCCTGGTATTGGCATTTGCTTTAAATTTCTTTAAAAATGAAGTCTCAAAGTGTGTGAAGTGGTCACAGTGCATGATGTTCATTAATGCTTTCAATATTTTTCAATAAATCAGGATGATCTGTCATAGCTTGGAATGGTGGCATGTTCTGTTATGTTGCATGTAGTTTTACATATGCATATATAATGTTTATCAAAGATACTTCATTGACATAGGTGTCCAGGACAGATACAACGTAGGGATAAGGTAGCAGACTAAACGCCCAGGGTACACTTTACCCGAGTCCTGAAAGGGTCATTCTCTAGAACTAATAGATCATTCATTTAGTCTCTAGCTTCTCTTGTGAGACTTTCAAGAAGGGTGCCAATTTTGGTAATGTGTTCACAGTAATTGGACCGAGAACCCAACACATTGCTTATAAGCCTTCATACAGTGGGTTATGACTTCTCCTCACACCAGTGATCTTGGAAAAAGCTTCCTGCTTCACACTCCTAGTCTCGTACACAATCCCGTTACCCAGTATTTTGTCCATTAATCTGATATACAGTGAATAACACCGTTGCTATGCAGGGACCTAATCTCAAGACTCTCTCTGTGATGGAGAACACAAATTTCATTTACTGTCTCCATACACTGAACACGAGCTGTAAATTTCATTTGTACATTAGTGTTTCCCCCTTTGGAACATGTCTGATATTTAAATTTATTAAATTCATGTTGTGATTTCCAGTACAGTAGAGGATGTGCATTTGCGTAGCTGGGTCCACAAACTATCAACTTTTCCCAGGCTGCTGCCCTGGGGGAGTCCCAACATGAGTGGAGGCAGCACAAAAGCATCATCCCATGTTCCACAGGAGCCTCTGCAACGTTTCTGTTCTTTCCAGGACTAGGATAGGGATTATAAACTCCACAGCTGGCTCTGTCCTGCTGGCAGCCCCTGACACAAAAACCCAATAGCTCATACAGGAGTTCTGAGACAAAAAGAATACTAGGCAAGGGAATGGGTACAAATCAATGGGCCAAAAGGGGATGGGGGACTTAGAGGAATTTAACAGCAATAGTGAAACAATAGCACAGTCCCTTCACCCATCTCCAGAGGTGCCCAAAACCTCCCCACCTGAAGCCTCTAATCCCACCAGTGGTGCACATAGAATTGAGAGATGCTAGCCTGGTGAGGTTGCTCTTCAGTTTGGACCAGTGGCCTGGTGGGGTGCACTGCTCAGTTACTCAACCTTCACCTTCCCTCAGGAAGCCTATGGCCAAAATGTTTATCACCAGCCCCAGTCTAGCAGTATCTATCACTATCCTTTTCCCTGGGCTTACACACACCCTCATCCAGGGCAACACAGTCCATCTTCCTCTTCACTGATGTCTGCCCATGCATACAATCCTGCTAACATGGTACACCCTCAGCTGCTCTCGACTGTCCTGAAATCCTCCAGCTTTCCCCTCTAGGCTGTTGTCCCTCCAGGACTTGGCTGAATGTCCTTAGGTGCTATCTGCTGGTTTACATTATTCCATCCCCTCACCCCCTTAAAAGGATGCATCCCTGCATCCTGCTGCAGCTTTTTCAAATAGTCTTTAAGGCATCCATTCAGTCTGCACCTGCTGTGATCTGCCCTTAGGGTTGAGACTGGAGCCAGATGTGATTCACGGCAATGCTCTCCTGCTGAGCCCTCCCTGATGCCACATCAAGCATTTACTCACTCTCACTATCCCTATCTTTGCTGAGCTTTCTGACCAAGGAACATGGTTTAGAGGTTGTGTGTTTGAACAGGGGCAGACTATAATACAAGATCCTTGTGAGTATCTCAGCTGAGACTGGGTGGTTACCCAGGGTTCCAGTGTAGGATCAGTGTCTGGGTACTGGGAAATAACAAAGGGCTTCAGCTAGTTGTAGTATACCACAAAAGATTGTTCATCCAGCTCTGGAGATGGCTCAAATAGCACTTTAGGCATTTTCCTGATGGCTGAAAAGGCATCATTACATTTTCTGTGTAATTTTTGACACTCCTAATCTGGTCTTGTAAAGAGATTTTGCTTTTAGCTGTTTTGAAAAACCTTGCAGCATAGTACATTAAATAATAGTATTAGATAATAACATTAACACTAAGGCCTTTGCGTATGCAGGGTCTGTATATGCCTATTACAGTGTAACTGCTATATGCTCTGTATTCTGTGATGGTGGGGTTTTTTATTTTGTTTTGATTCTTCGTTATGATTCTTCAAATGTAATTCTGTTGTGTTTGACTATGTTTTATGTTCTCTTTCTTGCTTTATTAGATACATTAACTACTCATTTCTTCTAAATAAATATTTTGTTTTTAAAGAATAACTGCTTGTGTTGTCCATCCTTGAGCAGAAGGCTATATCTGTGTTGTGACAGATCTGTTACCAATCTGCCCGGGGCATCAGGTGATCAGGCTGAGGCTGCAGGATCTTTAGGGGAGGAGATGGAGGAGCACACCAAGTGACTAAATTTTAAAGCTTTATTAATAAAATAACAGCAGAGAGTGCTGGGAATGCTCCCACATCACTCAGAGGAAGGAAGAACATGTTAGTACCCCAGCCCTAACCCACTTTCATACTCACACATGCGTGACACGAGGCTGGCCAAGCCTGGGTGTAACATAAGACAACAAAAGGGAAGGGTGGATGGGAGTTCTTGTCCCATGTACGGGTCATCCGGGGTCCGCTGTTGATCTCCAGTTTGCTTTGGCTCTCAGGACGGTTTTTAAGTCCTGGGTTCTTTTGGGGGCATCTCGTTCAGGGACCTCTGTCCCCCTTGATCTTTGTACCAGTCCAAACCAGCTTTCTGTGGCTTCCTCAGCATTCCCAAAACATACTGGCTTCATAGACGTGAGACCGTTTTCCCTCTCGCTGGCCTTCACCATCTTGCCAGTATTGCAATCCCCTGCAAGTCTGTTCACCTGAATCCTCCTTTCTCACAGCTGGTCAGGGTGGAATCCAGGCCCCCATCTTTGTTGGCAGGCATCCAAGAGTCAGATATGTGCTGTGGCCTTGAGCTGGTGGGAGTCTGCGTCTTATCTTTGGATTGAGCTAGCTAAAGTGTTGAGTTAATCTGTTCTCTGCTCTCTTCCTTCCTCCCCCTTTTGGCCTCTCGCAACCTGCAAAGGAATCCTCCATTCCACATTCACACCTTTTGACCCTCCATTGAAATGCCTTGCGATGCTTGCAACCACGTTAGCAACATGTAGTGCTGATCTGGCTTCCCAGGGACCTGAGGGAGGGAGCCATTGGGTTGTGACAGTGTCCTTCCAAGGGTTAGCTTGCTTTGGGGAGCCCTCATCAGATAGGAGACAAGCCCCCTGGTAACACCTTGGCAATTCCTCTACAGTGGATCACTACTTTATTGCCCCTTTAGATAAAGCAAATATTTGGGAATGCCTGTCCTAAGGTAGCACGTGCCTGCAACTATTTCTCTTTTGGTTGTGCAGAGACCCCCTTTGCTTACCTAGAGTCTGAAGCTCCATGACACAAAAACCTAATTGGACAGACACAAGTTCTAAAACCATTTATATAAGACTATTAGCCACAGAAATAGGTTCAGAACAACAGACTGAAAGGGTATGGGGGATCTTAAGAGAATTTGACAGCAACAGTGAAATAGTAAAAGAAAAAAATCCCAGTGGCATAATTCCTTTCTCCACCTCTGGAGGTGTCAAAATCTTTACCCTTCACCTGATGCTTCTAATCCCATCGGTGGTGCACATAAAACTGAGATGCACTAGCCTTTTGAGATGAGTGGTTCGATTGCTACTTAGTTTGGACCAAAGGCCTGGTGGGGTATGTTGCTCCTCGACTGCTAAGCCTTCACCTTCCCTCAGGACACAGGCAAGCCTAAGTCCAAAGTGTTTACCAGGCTCATGGCTAGAAATTCCAGGGCCAGGGCTGTCCCAGGTGAGGGTGGGGGTGGAAGTGACAATTTGTCACTTCTGAGATGCCATTACTTCTGGGACCAATTGCACCAGCCCACAGGGTTTAGAGCAGTCGTGTGCACCTAGGAGACCTGTGCCCCCCCCCACATGATTTGAAAGGGGCTGGGGCTCCTGGCTGCTGCTGCAGAGTGGTGGCTGGGGGCCCCTTGGCCTGGGCAATTGCCCCGTTTGTCCCCCCTCCCTCATCAGCGGGCCTGGTGTTCACCGCCAGCCCCAGTCTTGCAGTGTCCATCACAGTCCTGTTCCTTGCGTTCACACACACTCGCAGCCAGAACACCACCATCCCTTCCTCCTTCCACTAAGGCTTCCCCGCTGCCCCTGCACACATTGCTGCCAAGATGGTGCTCCTCCCAACTGTTGATTCTCATAGCTGCCATCTGCTGGCTTATTACACTTTTCTTTCTTTAGCATCCTGCACCCTGAGGTGCATAAGGCATCCACCAGTTTCCACCATTTATTTCTGCCCTGTGCTGATATGTTCAGGCTTCTGAGTGTCATGTTGATGGATTTTACTTTTCTCTGTTGTTCTGCATGATGTTTCTCTGGGTCGTCCTCCTTTTCACTTTCCAGGTAGTGTCCACATTATCACTTGCAGCAGAAGTTGTGTTAATGGCATCTATAAAGATATGTCCATCAGTGTCATCTTACCATGTTTGATGCTTTAAGTGAGTTTTCTTGACAAAGAATTTCTGATGTTGCAAGAAACTTTCCACTGGAAATGGAAGGTTTGGTTTTTTTTCCATGTACTACTTGTATAATATTATGACACTTGAGGGTTGGGGGTGTAAAAACTTGGAACTACATAAAAATGCATCAGTATGGGAACAAAGGGAACACAGTATTCTGTCTATTGTGGACTTGAAGACAGTAGAAAGTTGTGCCATTTCAGCTATACTTAGTATAGTTGAAGTGGTACAGTCCCTCCTAATGTGGATGCAGTAATATCTGTATAAAGGTGATTCCTGTATGTGCAGGAAATTAACTCAGCTAGTATAAGTGCATCCACATTAGGACTTGTATGAGTGTACCTATTTTAGTAAAAGTCAACTCCTCCCCCCTCCCACAACTGAAATAGTCATCATACTTGTAAAACTTTTAAGTGTAGAGTTAGGTCTGAGTTAGGCTTCTACTCCAACAAGGTAATCAGGATCAAGAAAGCAAGAGACTAGAGAGACAGTTAATCAATCAATACATACACAGGCTTACATTTTAAAAAAGACAAGCAACATGTGAAGCATATGCATAAGCCCAGTATTTGCAGACTCCAATGTGTGCACACATCAAGTGTTTTGTGTATACAAAAGGATGTGTGTTTTGTCTACACACTTTAAAACATTTGGGCCAAAAAGTTTCTGATTAGAATTGTGGGCTAAAGCTTTCAATGAAGCTGTCTGCAAGATGAATTTGGATTTATCTTCTTCTTCTCGTCCTCTGAAGGCATGTAGGAGTTTATTTAAAAAAAAACCAGAAATAAAAAAGGCATGTCCTATACTCAGCATCTTGCAAAACAAATATTTTTCTGATATTAAAGCTATGTTAGTTAGCATATAGACAGCACAAACAATTTTGCCATTACTGAATTGAAGGACTAAGTAAATCTTGGATTGTGATCAAAGTTACATCAATGTGTGGGGGTTTGTTTTTGTTTTTAAATTAGTTATTGGGATTAAGTTAAATTTTGAGGACACAATTTATTTTGATGGCAGCTTTGAGTCTCAGCAGCTCATGAAAATTCATCTGAATTAGAAACTGCTTTTAATGGTTTATTATACACTGATAAAAGCATAAAGCAAATATTTACTTCCAAAATAGCCATTATAACTAAGTCTTTCTGACACAAACTTTTATCTTAAAACCACTTAATCTTATGTCATTGATAAAGCCATTTGAAATCTGGTTTTGGCCACAAGGTGGTGCAGATGCACTTATGAATAATCCTCTGTATCTAGTTCCTGTTTTTTCAAAGGGGCTTTCTGAACAACCTCAGAACAAACCCATTAGCTATTAGCACACGCTGTTTTTACAGACCTCAACCACAGGGATTATACGACTTGTTTCACACAGCTTCTTGGAGGTGAGTCTTTATGTAAGGACCCAAGTTATCTTTTCTTTTTGTATCATGCTTTGTGGCATGTTCTATAATAAAAGCAACAGGGAAGCATTTGCCCTCCTTTGCTGTAGTATCTGTAGCTTAGGCAAGGCTTGAATGACACTCTTCTCCAGCTGCTGTCCTACAGAGCTTGCCTACCCTGCTCCCCAACTCCCTTTTCCGGTAAGGGGCTTAATGTGCAGTGGGACCTGCCCTCTGATCTATCCCCGTAACTGTGGACAGTAGGATGGAATTTGACACCCCTCCCCACCACACACTGCTCTGAGCGCTGATCTTGGGTCCCTATCAAAATATTCTGGGAAAACAAATACAGAATTTTCTTCATTGCCAACATTTCCCTCATCAAGCTGTTAGGCTTGTGCAGAGGAGCTTCACATTGTGAGCCTCACCCCTGGCAGCTGGGAGTAGGAGGGAGTTTTGGAGTCATGCACTCATATGCATTCTGTGGGTATTCAGCTGCAGGCCCTCATTCCAATAGATGGGTTGTTCAACCTAATCTCTTTAGCAAGACTCTCTGATTTTTGTGAGGTAACAATTTGCAATCCTGTAGCATATGGACACTTTGGCAGCATCATGAACTGAGTGAAAAAAGCTAGGTGTATGATGATGAGTTAAATACAGAGAGGCTATGAAAGTACCTATTTCAATAGTTGCTCAGTAACAAATGCTTTTCAGTTTGTTTTACACTGACACAGAAACCTTGGGGCTTGTCCATGTAGTGCATTAGTCTGCACCAGAGAGGTGTAAATTCTAGTGTGCACTAATGTGTTTTGTGCTAACTGGCCCGCGTGGACCCTGCTGGTGCATACTAAAAGCTCCCTACTGTGCGTTAATGTACTATTTGATGTGGACTGAGAAAAACACCTCAGTTTGGTGTGAGATGATGTATTTAAATAAAATAAAATAACCAATGGCTCAGTTTTGCACCCAGCTTAAGTCAATGTCACTTCCTTTAGTGGGTGCAGGATCACAACCTGAATATATGCTGTGAACTAGACAGATGTGGGCCAAAGGCACAAATTCAGCTCCACAGCTTGATTTAGGGGGTTGATTGTGCCCATTATGGAGATTAGGAGCGAGTAGCCTAAACCAGACTCACTGCTTTGTGCACTTTTTAAACATCCCCACACTGGACAAATTGAAAAGATAATTGATTGAGCACCAGGTGATTAACCAGTTAAAGTGATTCAGCTCATCAGCAGAGGACAGTGAAAAGAGAGGGGAGAGGGTAGGGAAGGCTGGAAGAAAAAGCCAGGGAAAGCAAGCCCCGTGTCTGGGCAGAAGGTAAAAGCCTTATGCTGTTAGGGACAAGCACTTGTCTAGCATATGGTAACTAAAGCACATGGTGGTGTACTTGGAAGGGGAGTGTGTCAGGACTTTTTACAGAGAGGAATCCGGGGTGAGGGAACCCTGCCCTAGAACGGCTGTTTGCAAGATATGTGTGGACCTGGGTTCCAATTTCTATCCTTCTCACCTCAAGTTTGGGGGGTCAAATGTGGGGTTTAAATTGGGTAAATCTTTTAGTATGAATTATAGAAAAAAATACAACATTTTGACCTGATTAATGTGTAGCTATGGGTGTTGAGGCAGAGCTGCCACTGCTTTAATTTACAAAATGATACAATGACAGTTCTTTAAAATGTATGGGGTAAAGTGGCACAGAAAATCCTACTCCAACCTTTTCTCCTGTTTGTAGTGTTCAGGGATAGCACACTCGTTTGTTTCTAGTTACCATTCATATAATCAGTGAGGGGGTTTTGGTATATTAATGATTGCCTTGTCCTGTAACTATTCATCAATTTACAAAATTAGTCTCCAGTATAGATGGGCTAATGAGACACATCTACCAGCTCTGACACTGTAATGCACTTTGTTGTTTTTGGACTGAGAGAGAGAGAGAGAGTTCCTTCTGGAGTGCTTGCGACCACATTTTGTATGATGTCACTAACTGGGTGGGGTAAAGTCTTACAAAAGCAGCACAATCACAGCAGCCTCAGACAGCATCAACATGAACTGCAGCGTGCACCACAGAGTGCTGCTTAGTTACGGAATGGAGAAGAGGCTAGAGCCAGTCACTCTGCAGCTCTTCTGGGACTTTGTCAAAGCAAAGGAGCAATTGCTGAAGTCACCTTACTTTCCGGTGCTGTTTTCTTTTACAGTTTACATGACTTTCTGTCTTCCTTACGTTGCACTGGACTTCTTAAGCACTAAAGTACCAGCTGTGAGAAAATACAAAATCCAGTCTCTGAGTTATCCAACTCTAGGAATGATGGTACCTTGTATGGTTCAATGTGTCTATCATCACATTGTCTTTATCTTCCCAGTGACACTTGCTCATTGGTACTGGAGACCAGTGGATTTACCAGTAATGGCTCCAGAGCTGCCGAGGGTCCTGTTGGATGTAACTGTTTGCCTGCTTCTCTTTGACTTCCAGTATTTTTTGTGGCATTTGCTTCATCATAAGGTGCCTTGGCTCTACAAGACTTTTCACAAGGTTCATCATAAGCATGTATCTACGTTTGCTCTTACCACACAGTACTCAAGTGTTTGGGAGTTACTTTCACTGGGATTTTTTGCTGCCATAAATCCGGTGTTGCTGAACTGCCATCCTTTGACAGAAATGATTTTCTTCCTTGTTAATATCTGGCTGTCAGTGGAGGATCATTCAGGCTATGAATTTCCATGGTCAACAAACAGACTGATGCCATTTGGCTTGTATGGAGGAGCTCCGCATCACGATCTCCATCACCTGAAGTTCAAATGTAACTATGCTCCTTACTTCACCCACTGGGACAGACTATTTGGAACACTTGCTCAGGCACATTCACAACGATAACAGGGAATTTGTCTGTTACCTAGCTAATTTTGTACAGCTAATAAATTAAGATTATATTTTTTTCAGAGCCACAGAAATATATAGTTATGGAATATAAGTACACTTCTACCTCGATGTAACATGACCCGATAAAACACAAATTTGGATATACTGTGGTAAAGCAGTGCTCAGGGGGCGGGGCTGTGCAGTCGGGTGGGTCAAAGCAAGTTCGATATAACACGGTTTTACCTATAACACGGTAAGATTTTTTGGCTCCCGAGGACAGCATTATACTGAGGTAGAGGTGTATAGTGTGAAAACATTTATAACAAATCTAATTTAATGTCTATATATATTTATGGAATTGCATACGTAATGTCTGTTACTACTTGTTTGGAAACAATGTCACATTATAAGGAAAGCATAAGAGACAATTGCTGTCTTCTTTCCTTTGAATATGCTAGCTTTTATAAAGCATATTGTGCTACTGTATTTTATACATACAGAAACAAATATTTTCTTGCTGTTATAAGAGGACTTGTGATATGAATAGAAACAACACACATAGTTTCTTAGACTTCTTAATGTACACTTATTTAAAAAAGGTTGCTGCTGGATGGCATTAAATGTCTAATCTGATTGTTTTTCTTTGCAAGAATTTGGATCTTTATATTGCATACCCCCATATATGCTCTATTTTTTTTTAAGTGGGAAATAAATCTTTGTTTGTTTAAAACTGTGTTTTGCTTCCTTATATTTGGTCCTCAGAAAATGATTCTGATTGGAAATGCCTGAAGCTGTCCTCCAACCAAATTATTTGCTTTTGACTTGCAAAAACCTGACTAGGAATCTGACTCGAATGCCCACAAAACAGAGGAATTTTTCCATTAATTTTCATGAATCTTGAAGAACATTGGTTGAAGAACAAGCAACTTTAAGGCTGGTAAGAGCTGTAACAGGGCTTCTTCTCCACCTCAGTGGGTCCCATGCTCCCTTCTAGGGGTGGGTCAGGATCGAGTCTCATCTCTCAGAATTTCCTGCCTGTTTATAGTTGGTGGGGAAATTCTGTCTCCCAGCAACCTTCTTGTTTCTGGGCCTCCTAGGCCCTTACTACTTCACTGGGGGGCTTCTGGCCTCAGTGGACATCCAGGAAAAGGAGGTGGGAGGGTCTAATCCCATCCTCTACTCTGGGCCCTAGCCCAGGGACCCTACAAGTAGAAGCCTCACACTACCTGTTCCAGGAAAAGCTGCTAGCTTCCCTGGGCTACTTCCCCATGCCCCTTGGCTTATTGCCTCCACTTTGCTTGGGCAGGATTCCTCCTAACCCTCCTGGCAGAGGAGGGAGAACCCCTAGTCTCTGGTAGCCCTTCTGGGCATGACAGCACCACAGCAAACACATGGCTCAATCTCTCCTCTCTAGAAGGGTCTTTTTCTTCAGGTCTTTGGACCTGGAACAGTCCTTAGCTCCTGTTTAGGGTAGAGTTTCTCCCCAATCTCTATACCTGTGGGGTTCTTCCCTGGTCCTTGTCAGCTACCACACCACACAATTCTCCAACAGCTCACCTCTTCTCCCACAACACCGATCATGCCTCTGACTGCCTGGGGAAGTCTTTTAACCTGTTCTGTCAGATTCTTAATTGGCTCCAGGTGTTAACCTGGAGTAACCCGTGCTCAGTTACCAGGTAAAGAGGGACTGCTGCTTATCCTGAGGCTAATATTCTTTCCTTTGGGTACTCTCCTGTAGCAGTCTGGCCTGCTCACAGAGCATAGTTATTGTCTGGATAGTCCAAAAATACAAGGCTCATAGAAGAATGTAAACATACAAGTCTAGAGACAAATCCCATGCTCCTCTCTCAGCAAAATCCCTAGTGATTTCTCTGGGAGTTCTATTAGTGAAGTAGTACAGCATTGTCCTCTGACTGCAAATCCTGAAAAGCTCCTGCTTTGGATTTCTGGTAAACCCCACACAGACACAGGTGAAGGTATGGTTTTACGGAGCAGGATGATAATTCTGTATACATATTGCATCATTCCAAAATGCACTTGTATTTAACTTTCTTTAGCAGAAGAATTTCACAGGCTCTTAAGAGGCTGATCAACCTGGAATAAAGGTCTTTGTTGCTGTTTGAGACTGTCAGGTTGTATGGAAAAGGTGGCAGCACACTTTTAGAAATATTTGGGGGAGGGGCAGAAGGCTTGGAGGAAAGCTATAGGGCAGTTTTAGTAGCTGTTTGGAGTGATTGTTTCATTAATGAAATATCTCCATATAAAAATCTATGAAACATTACAGTTTTGTTACCCTGAAAAGATGTTACCTACCTAAAACCACATTTTGATTTTAAAGGGGACTAAATAAGCTTAGATTTTTTAAAAGAATATAACCAGCTGATGTGTTCACTGACTAAGCAGAAATAAAGACCCGTCTAATCTGCCTGATTATAATAATCTGAAATATTGTGGGGTGCAGCGCAAGGAAAGGAAGTGTTCTCTTTTATGGCAAATGAGAAACAAATTACAAACTCTAATTTCTCTTTAACCAATATATCAGCTTTGAAGTAACCCAAGGCTCAAAGCTCTACTCTTAAACTCAAGAAAAATTTCCACTGACTTCAGAAGGCTAAATTCTTAACTTCTAGTGATGATGTTCAGTGTCTTCAATGGGAGTTTCGTATTATACTGGACATGTGACATTGTGATCTTGTCAGATCTCCATGCTAAACAAGGTTAAGCCAAGCCAATACATGGATATTATCTCTGTTTAAAAATAAAAACAAAAACCTATGAACAGATGCTACAGGAAATGAGACTGGTAATCCAGTAAGTGCTCTCTTTGAAGTGATACTGAGTTAATACTAGAGTACAGTGAAGACTCTGCTAGTGGAGGTGCTATGTTTTGAGCACCTGCCTACTTGGCTAGGGTTGCCAGGTGTCTGGTTTTTGAGCGGAATGTCTGGTCAAAAAGGGAACCTGGCAGCATCTGGTCAGCTGCTAAAGGTCTGGTTACCTGCAGTAACCAGCCTCTGCTCCCAGGGGGGCAGGAAGAGCAGCAGTTGCTGCTTGAGCCTGGAGGAGCGGCTTTGCTTAGCAGCTGCTGCTCTTCCTGCCCCCCAGCCTGATGAAGAGAACTGACTGGCTCCCAGACCAGGCTCCAAAGTCAGTACTGGTGCTATCTGGAGGGGCACAAGGGGGGAATCCTGTCTGCCTCCCTGGCCTGCTGTCCCTTGATTTCCCCACTCCAACCCCTCGCCACCCCACTGTGCCCTGATTTCCTCAGCCCTTCGCTCTGGGGACTGACTCCTGCTGTGCCCCAATTGGGCGGACAGGCAGGCTCCGCATCAGCTCCTCCCAGTCCAGCTCTGCAGGCAGCAGGTGAATCCTGAGGGATGGAGGTAGAAAGCGAGCAATGGAGTGGGAAGACTGGTGGAGCAGGGATTCAGAGATTATAAAGCAATCCTGTTAATGAGCTGCAAGAGGAGGAGTGTAAGGCCAAGTATTCTAGGCAAATGCTAAGTGAGTTGGTTTCACTCAGCCTTTCGGCTACCACGAGAGGAGAAGATGGCCATGGGATAGTTATTTCTCACACCCCACTGGGCCTCTGTCTATTAAGCCATCTCCACTATTCCAAAGCTCAGAGCAACTTCAAATAGCTTCCATATTTAATTTTTAAAAATTAAAATAAAAATATTTCCTCCCTTACTCATTTATGGAACTTCTTCCAAAATTACACTGTTGTGAAGCTAGTGTTAGGCAATCAGGTCTGGAACATGAGGCAGGATAAGGCATGGTATTGCATGAGCTTGCAAGGCTAGAAGTTTTGTACTATTGGAAAAGGGAGAGTTCCTCACTGCAGATCTGAGGCCGTGTCTACACGACGCGCGAAAATCGATTTTAGATACGCAATTTCAGCTACAAGAATAGCGTAGCTGAAATCGATTATCTAAAATCGATCTACTCACCCATCTTCACCGCGCGGGATCGATGTGCGCGGCTCGCCATGTCGATTCCGGAACTCCGTTGGTTTTGGTGGAGTTCCGGAATCGATGTAAGCGCGCTCAGGGATCGATATATCGCGTCTAGATGAGACGCGATATATTGATCCCCGAGCAATCGATTGTAACGCGCCGATACGGCGCGTCGTATAGACGTGGCCTGACACATAGAACACTCTTCTTGCCCTGAAGGGGCTTGAGATACATGATCAACTTGTGGCAGAGTACAGCAATCAGTTTAATGTTCTCACGGGTCTCACCTAGGGACCCTATGCTGTCAAAATTACCATTGGCCTCAGTACAGTAACTCCTCATTTAAAGTCATCCAGGTTTAGGTTGTTTCGTTGCTGATCAATTAGGGAACATGCTCGTTTAAAGTTGTGCAATGTTCCCTTCTAACGTCGTTTGGCAGCTGCCTGCTTTGTCCACTGTAGGAAGAACAGCCCATTGCAGCTAACTGGTGGGGGCTTGGAACCAGGGTGGACTGGCAGCCCCCCATCAGCTCCCTGCTCCCCTAAGTTCCCTGTGCTGCAGCTGCCCAGCAGGCTATCAATTGCAGCTGTCCCTCCCTCTACTGCCATGTGCTGCTCCTGCCCTCTGCTTTGGAGCTGCTCCCTGAGACTCCTGCTTTCTGTGCGGAGGGGATGGGAGAAAGAGAGGGGGTGTCAGGGTGTCCCTCTCCCCCTGCTCCTGCACTCCTCTTACCCCATCTTCCATAGAGCAGGGGGACATACAACAGAGCTCAGGACAGAGGGAGCTTTCTGGCAGCAGCTGTGGTCTCAGCAAGCTGATCTAATTAACAAGGCAGTGTACTTAGGGGGGAAATGTGCATCTCTCTCTCTCACGCGCACACACAGTGTATGTCTCTGTCTCTGATGCTGTCTCCCCTCCCTCCATTCCTGCTGCCTTGTAGAGTGTGAGAGTTAACCCTTAAGGGCTCAGCCAATTGTTAGTTCCTCATTTAGCAGTAAGGCTTTCCTTGGGAAATATCGCTCCTTCTGACTCCTCCACCTCAACCAAGCTACACAATCATCATCACTGTGTACCAGTATTAAAAGTTGAAAAGCCCTGCAGAGGGCTAGGCCTGGGCAAGGTAAAAAGGCTGGGCTGATTGGAGGAAGTGGCTGTAGCTGGGGCCACACCCCAAACAGACTCAGCTGGCCCTGTAAAGGGAGAAGGGTCTGGCTGTAGGGAGCTAGAGACAGGGTGCCTGAGTGGAGCAGGACTGGGGAAACAGGCTGAGGTGCTCTAGCCTGGCATAAGGCCAACAGGTACTGAGGGTTGCAGGGGGCAGCCCAGGGGTAGGCTAAGGAAGCAGGTCCAAACCCTCCTTGCCTGTGATGAGTAGCTGATACTGCAGTCTGCCCCAGGGTGTGGGGGCTAGACAATGGCTGGCATAACCTGATACTGAGGTGAGGTGGGAATAGTGGGTGGGGGTTCCCTGGGGAGGGGAGACCCTAAGACTGAAGGGTTACTACCAGGGGGCAGCACCCCGGGCAAAAGGGCACCATGTCCAGGGAGGGACACAGGGGCCAGAGGACAAGCAGATCACCAGCTTGCAGAGGGTGCTCCAGAGCTGAAATAAGCTAATTCCCACGAGTGTGTGTGTGTGTGTATATATAATGTATTTTGTCTGGTGGAAAAAAATGTTCCCTGGAACCTAACCCCCTCATTTACATTAACTCTTATGGGGAAATCGGAGTGGCTTAACATCTTACGTAAAGTTGCATTTTTCAGGAACATAACTAGAATGTTAAGTGAGGAGCTACTGTACATACTTTTCAGTGTTTACAGGGCCAATAGTACCAGAGGGGTAGCCATGTTAGTCTGTATCCACAAAAACAACAAGGAGTCCAGTGGCACCTTAAAGACTAATAGATTTATTTGGGCAGCAGGCCCAGAAATGGGAAGGGCACTTGCAGACAGAATTTCCCCACCAACTATAAAAACAGAGGGGCACTAGAGGATGAGAGCTGAGGAAGCATTGTTCTAAGTTAGCCATAAAAATGTTGGCATACTGTAAGGCCATGCAGGTATCCATAGCAGTACTGCTGACTTGTAGGTATAGGTTGTCCCCAAATCTGAAATGGTTTCTGAAATAACTCCTAGCTATCTTTGAGACACCACTTACTTCCTGAGGACACTACAATGGATTGGTGATCTTCCTGAAAACACCATCCTGGCCACCATAGATGTGGATGCTTTTTACAATAATATTCCACACGAGGATCGACTACAAGCTGTCAGGAACGGTATCTCTGATGTGCGCTACATTGATGACATCTTCATCATATGGACCCCTGGGAAGGAGGCCCTTGTTGAAAGCCAGGTGCAATTCTTCAATTTCCACTCCACCTCAGTCTGGACCAGTCCACACAAGAGATCCACTTCCTGAACACTACAGTGTAAATCAGTGGTGATCACATAAACACCACCCTATACTGGAAACCTACTGACCGCTATACTTACCTACATGCTTCCAGCTTCCATCCAGGACACATCACATGATCCATTGTCTACAGCCAACTCTTAAGATACAACTGCACTTGCTCCAATCCCTCAGACAGAGACAAACACCTACAAGATTTCTATCAAGCATTCTTAAAACTACAACAGCCTCCCAGGGAAGTGAAGAAACAGATTGACAGAGTGAGACGGGTACCCAGAAATTATCTGCTGCATGACAGGCCCAACAAGGAAAATTTATATAACACCACTGGCCATCACATACAACCCCCAGCTAAAACCTCTCCGCATCAATGATCTACAGTCTATCCTGGAAAATGGTCCCCCACTCTCACAAGCCTGGGGGAGGGGGGGCAGCCAATCCTCGCTTACAGTCTCCCAACCTGAAGCAAATACTCACCAGCAAATACAACACAACCACAGAAATGCTAACCCAGCAACCAATCCCTGTAACAAACCCCATTGCCCTCTCTGTCCCCATATCTTCTCTAGTGACACCATCATAGGATCCAGCAGCACCATCAGAGGCTCATTCATCTGCACATCTACCAATGTGATATATGCCTTCATGTACCAGCAATGCCCCTCTGCCATGTACATTGGCCATACCAGACAGTCTCTATGTAAAAGGATAAATGGACACAAATCAGACATCAGGAATGATATCCTACAAAAGCCAATAGGAGAACACTTCAGTCTCCCTGGACACTCAACAGATTTAAAAGTAGCCATTCGTCAATAATAATAATTAATAAAAACACTTCAAAAACAGACTTCAAAGAGACACTGCAGAGCAACAATTCATTTGCAAACTTAACACTGTTAATTTGAGCTTGAATAGGGACTGGTAGTGGCTGGCTTACTACAAAAGCAATTTCCCCTCTCTTGGTATTGACACCTTGTCAGTAATTGGGAGTGGACTACATCCACCCTGACTAAACTGGCCTTCAACATTGGTTCTCCATTTGTAAGGTAACTCCCTTCTCTTCATGTGCCAATATATATTTATGCCTGTTTCTGTAATTTTCACTCCATGCATCTGAAGAAGTGGGTTTTTTACCCACGAAAGCTTATGCCCCAATAAATCTGTTAGCCTTTAAGGTGCCACCGGTCACCTCCATTGTTTTTACAGGGTTAATGTTTTTTCCTCACATGAACATCAGGGAGAGGTGACTTGATCTCAGATGACTTGCCCCTTAAAACACAAAGGGTCTGTTGCCCCATTCACAGATCAATTAAGCAATCAAACAGTAATCACTCTCTCCATCCCAGAACCAAGCAGCTAATGGCAGCATTACACAGAGTGCAGCCCAGACAGTGAAGAATACACAAACAATTGGAATTACAGGAGGAATCTCATGTAAGTCAAGTGTCTTACCTCAACGGAAATTTGTCCAGGACCATGGGACTAACCCTCCTAACACTAGAAAAATGTGTCATGGAATATTTAATAGCTACAGCTGTCAGGCTTTTAAATCTCTCTCCCAAAAGAGGGCACTATGCTGTTGGCATAATGCTGAAGGCAACTCCAAGGTATTGTCACAGACTCAAGGTATGTCTACACTGTAGTCAAGAGGTGTGATTGCAGCACGTGCTGACTATTGAGAATATTGTACTCTTCCCTCTCAGGGTACATCTACAATGAAATCAAGGATTGCTGCTCCTTAGGCACCCCAAAGAGAGCACTAGCCCTAGTACTGGCAGCAGGGGCAACATCACCCACTAACCTCCCAAGTATAATCCTGCCCAGGGTGCATACTTGGAAGGTTAGCCCATGCTGCTGTCCTGCTGTTGCAGCTGTACTGCAGTTACTCAAGCTAGTTTTGCTCTAGCTAGATTAAAGCTGACTTCAGTGTGCCTAAGGAACGGCAATCCTTGATTGCATTGCAGACATCCCCTGAGACGGAAAAGTGCCACATCCTGAATAGTCAGCACCATTTCCTGTAACAGTTGTTCGAATTTCTTACATCCACTAATCAATCCCAGTCCTAGTCTCTGAGATTGGGTAAGAATACAAACTAAAGTTGTACTTTTGCCCCAAGTGAAATACAGATTCCTGCAGTGTCAAATTAAAAAGCAGTGCCTTGCATTTCTAGAAGTTAATGCTTTTGCCTGCTTTCCTTTTCCTTAAGTAACCCCTCTGCCAAGTGCCAATGGCAGCAACAAGGCCTAGATTCCATCTGGGTAGATGTCCTTTTACTACAATAAATAAAAATATAGTCAGAGCCCCCATCCAAAGCTGTATTCCTACGTCTCTCTGGGGTACTAAAGACAGTAGCAGCGGATAGGTCCTAGTGCCTGTTCTTCTCGCCTGGTTGGGCAAGGTGAATGCCTTCAAGACCTATCCTTCTAAAAAACAAACAAACAAACAAAAAAAAACTACTTGTACAAGGCAAGAGAAAGAAGACCTTGCAGCCCTGACTAGTGAGATCCTGATTTCCTAAGTCTGCTGTATTGGAGCAGTCCAAAATGATGTATGCTGAGGTAGATGCACCAGCTTCACTTGGTTTGAGAGGAACTCTGTTACCCAATAATGGTAGATAATAAGGATAGTCAGAGACATTTTTAAAGTGGTCTTGAAATATTCAAGGGTTCAGTATTAATAGCCAGAATAAATGCTGACAAAGAAGTTTTATAGATTTCCTACAGGAAACTCACTTAACTGCAAAAGAACACAATAAATTATAAACAGAGATGTGGAGAAAATTGTTACTCATTAAATGGGAAGAGAAAGAAATATATTAATTCTTAAGAAGCTGCATGGGTGACACAGAACACATGCACAGAGTAGGCTCATGGAATTCTGTTTAGTTGTATTGCTTTTATTAAATAGATTTCAAAACCTATACCAGGGTGCATAAGTATCATCATCATCTTTCAAGGTGGGGAGAAATTAAAGTATTTGCCCAAGGTCACAGTGGATATTGGTGATATTGATTAAAAATATAACTCGAGTCTCCAGAATTCCCAGGTGAAGTCCTGGCTTGCTGGTCAATGGCAAAACTCCAGCTGACTTCAATGGGGCTAGGATCAAAGTCCCAATCTAGTTCCCTGAGGTACACTTAGGCCATGTCTACACTACGCGATAATATCGAATTAGCTAAAATCGGTTTCATAAAACTGATATTATAAATTCAATTTCACGCGGCCACACTAGGCACAGTAATTCAGCGTTGTGCATCCATGGTCTGAGGCTAGCGTCGATTTCTGAAGCGTTGCATTGTGGGTAGCTATTCCGTAGCTATCCCATAGTTCCCGCAGTCTCCCCCGCCCCTTGGAATTCTGGGTTGAATCATTGTCGCGGGTGGTTCTGGGTAAATGTCGTCAGTCATTCCTTCCTCCGGGAAAACAACAGCTGACAATCCTTTCGCGCCGTTTTTCCCTGGATTGCCCTGGCAGACGCCATAGCACGGCAACCATGGAGCCCGTTCAGCTTTTTTTTTTTCCGGCACCGTATGTGTACTGGATGCCGCGGACAGAGGCGATACTCCAGCGCTACACAGCAGCATTCATTTGCTTTTGCATGATAGCAGAGATGGTTACCAGTCGTTCTGTACCGTCTACTGCCGGAGTAAACTGGCAATGAGATGACGGTTATCTCTCCCCCTCTGTACTGTCCACTGCTATCATGAGTGCCCTGGCTGAGATCGGCCGGGGGCGCAAAAGCAAAATTGGGAATGACTCCCCGAGTCAATCCCTCCTTTATGGTTTCTAAAAATAGAGTCAGTCCTGCCTAGAATAAGGGGCAAGTGTACTAGAGGACCAGTGTATCAGAGCACAGCTGCTCCGTGTCAGTATTCACAGGGGGTGCCCCTGCAACAACCCACCCGTTGCTTCCCTCCTTCCCCCCAACCTTCCTGGGCTACCATGGCAGTGTCCCCCCCCCCCATTTGTGTCATGAAGTTATAAAGAATGCAGGAATAAGAAACAGAGACTTGTTAGTGAGATAAAATGAGGGGAGGCAGCCTCCCGGGCTATGACAGTCCAGGCAGGACAATAAGCGGTGCGGGGGAGAGGAGCCCAGCATGCTGCTGCTATGACAGTCCAGGCAGTACAGAATCTTTTCTTTACACAGGAAAGGGAGGGGGCTGATTGAAGCTCAGCCGCTCAGCCCCAGTTGCTATGATGAAGACGGTTACTAGCCGTTCTGTCCTATCTACTGGGAGTGACTGGGAATCATTCCCATTTTTACCCAGGCGCCCCCCAGCCTCACCTAAAAGGCATTGGAGCACTCAGGGGTTCATGAGGACAGTTACAGTCCTATTGCACCGTCTACCACCAGAGGGGGAGGGAGCGAATACTGCTCTTCACTGCTGCAGCATCGCGTCTACCAGCAGCATTCAGTACACATAGGGTGACATTGAAAGAAGTCAAGAAATGATTTCTTTCCCTTTTCTTTCACGTGGGGGGGGGGGGGGGGAAGAAACTGAGGAGCTATTCCCTGAACCACGCCAGACACTGTGTTTGAACCTACAGACATTGGGAAATCCGATATGTTTATATCGATTTTAGCGCTACTTCTCTCGTCTGGGAGGAGTACAGAAATCAATATAAAGTGCTCTTTATATCGATATAAAGAGCGTTGTAGTGTGGACGGGTAAACACATAGTGTAGACGAGGCCTTATTCTGGCCAGCACGTCTTTAAGTATATATTAAGCACACAATTTATAGAAAGGAACACTTACCTTTAGAAAATAGCCACCTTTTCAGGTGTGGGTCAATTTCAGTTGCCACATAAATGGTAGGTGGGACAACCTGACCCCAGTTGTATAAACCCAAAATGTAAAAGATGGAAATGGAGAAGAATCATTCACTAATTCACTGAATGTGTATATGGAGAAAAAAGAATGCATTTGGTTGCATGTTTATCTTTTATGTCCATTGGGTTTTCCTATTACACAAGGATTGATTACATTTTGGTTTCCTACACGCCTGTTGTTATATTAATAATACCAGACAAAGCAAGGGCAGAAATAGCAGTTTGGATTCAACCTTCCTTTGCCTAAAGCCATGCTAAGGTGTCTATTAGCTGATATACCAATCTACAATGACCATAAACACTTAGTGTCAGAACCTAGAACTCTGAATTATCCTATGACAACATGGGAGACATCTGGGCATGCTTCCTCTGTCCCAACACAGGACACTTACAAAAATGAAGACACTGAATAAACAGGGTAAAAGCTAGACCTTTGCTAAAAATAGATGTATACATATTAAAGAGACAATGTGGGAGAAGTAATATCTTTTAGTGGCCCTACTTCTGTTGATGAAAGACATGCTTTTGAGCTTCGCCGAGATCTCCAGGTCTGGGAAAAGTACTTAGTGTCACCATTAACTACAAGGTGGAACAAATTGTTTAGCATAAATAAACACATATTGCAAGAGACCATTCAAGGTGAAATGCCCAGTTAACATCTTTGCAGTCATGGACAAAGAAGGTGGGTTAATGAGTTACAGATTGTTGTAATAAGCCATAAATCCAGTGTCTTTTTTAAAACCATGATTTTTAGTGTCTAGCAAAGCTATGAATTTAAGCTCCTAGGCTCATCTTTTGAGGGTTTTGTGCAGACTTCCTTTGAGGATGACAACTGAGAGGTCAAATATAGAGTGATTGTTCTGTGAAAAATATTAACCCGCAGGTGATATTGTGTTTTACCCTTATCATTTTTCTATGTGAGTTTATTCAAGAACATAGAAATTGCTTGGTTTCACCCACACAGTTGATATTGGGGTACTTAGTGCACTAGATGAGGTCCTCATGCCTATCACAACAAGTGATGTAGGATGCATTAATCTTGAAAGGTGTGTTTTGAGGGGGGAAGGGTGAATATCGTAGCAATGGAGATATTTCTGCAAGTTTTGCGTCTGTTATGGCAGGGTCTGGTCTGTGGGGACCTTGCTTCTGATGATGAGCTTGTCAAGGTGTGGGTGTTTGAACACCAAAACAAGGGATTCAGGAAAGTTCTTTCAGGATGTGGTCCCCATCAAGTATGGGTTGTAGTTGCTTAATGAAACCTTGTCCTGGTTCCTGTGTGAGGTGGTAAGTATCAGCTAAGGGTGTGTGATTGGTGGGCTTTTTTTTCTGTATTGAAGCAGGTTCTCTTGGGGTATCTGGGCCCATTCCATGATACAATCTACTTCTCTGGTGGAGTGTCCTTGTTTGGTAAAAGTGGTTGTAAGTGTGTTAAGGTGTATATCCCAGACTTTTTCCTCTGAACATATTTTGTGGTATCTGAGTGACTGACTGTGGATAACAGATTTCTTAGTGTGTTTAGATTTGTGAAGGTAAAGGTGGTGATTTGTGCATTTCTTCTATATAATTGTCTGTAGGGTACCATTGTTAACGCTGATCTAGGAGGTTGATGCCGGAGTGGCAGTGTTCTAAAGAGAGTTTGATGGATGAGTGCTGATTGTTGAAGTTGTGGTGGAAATCTGAGGAATTTGCATTGTCTCTCTAGAGGACGAATATATCATTGATGTTTCTCAGGTTTATCATTGGTTTTATGGTGTTTTTGTCCAGAAATTCTTCCTCAAGATGGCACATGAAGAAGTTGGCATACTGGGGAACCATCATAGTATCTCTGGCTGTTCCCATAATTTGTACAAAGTATTTGTTGCTGAATGTAAAATTTGTATGGGTGAGGATGAAATGGATGATTTTGGTGAAGTGTTTGGAGTGGATATCTGAGTGCTGTCAATTGTCTTGTAGATGTTTGAGGCAGGGAACAATGCAGTCATTCTGAGGAATGCTGATATATAGGGAGCTTGTTAATGTTGAGGAGTTTCTGGAGGAAGTTGGTTGTGTCCTGAAGAAAGTTGGCCCTTTATGTGGTGAGTGGTTTGAGGATGGCTTCTGTGAGTCCTGCTGTTCCTTCAGTAAGAATGCTATGGCCAAATATGATGGGGCTGCCTGGGTTTCCTTGTTTGCATATCTTGGGAAGCATGTAGAAGGTCCCTGGAGCGGGCTTGTGGGGGATAATGTAGAGTTTTTCTTGGGGTTGTTTGAGGAAGGGTTTGATGATATCCTTAAATTCTTGGATGAACTGGCATGTGGCGTCATCTCTGAGTTCTTTATAATAGGAAGTGTTGGAAAGTTGTTGGTTGGCCTCATTAACATGTTGTACTCAAAGTACTATACGGGATCTTTTCAGGGGGATTAAGGCAAAACGCCACATTTATTAGTAATATAGGTATTAATTAATACTCTATCACATGCATATGATACATTACAGTCATGCATTCACACACACACACACACAGACACAAACACACTCCGTCTTGCTGTTGTTACCAACTAGTTGCTCCCCTTAACTGCACTGGCCAGGTGAGTTAGATGGGGGAGGGGTGGAGCCGGGCTTCTGCCGATCCGGATCGATGCTCCGATGGTGACAAGACGAGACCCAGGGTCCTTCTGCAAGACACCTTGTATTTATAGCAGCTTCCCTCTTATGCAAATCCAGACCAGATTCAAAATCTGGGTCTGTGTCCGTTGGTCTTTGTGCTGCTTTTTTTCTGGGTGTTGTCCCAATGCTGCTCAAAGAGGGCGTTTTCTAAAGAAGGTGCTTGCTTCTAATCCCTGAGGTCGTCAATATGTCTGCTTTTCTTTATTGGGCCCACTTGACAAGTTGTATTGTCCTTTGCTCTGGCTTCCATTCCCTCTTCAACTGTTGTAGCTGTCTGGAGATGGGTGTCTTCCAAGCCTCACTCATTCACACCTCATTCAGTCAATGGGGCAATTGATTACAGAGTGGGGGGAAGATCTTATTCTACTTCTAGCAAAAAGGCACATGTTTCTTTCACTTTAACTATACTATTTTTAGGGGCTATAACATTTGATACAAAGTTTTCTACCAATTTTCTAATACAAAGTTGTATGAGAGAGGCACAATGCCAGGTCATATGAAATACAAAATCAAACAGTGAACAGAAGTTACAATGCAGGCAAGTATAGTGAATGGTGAACAGAACTTACATTAATAAAGTGAACAATTAAAAACAATTTCATTTATCAGTTCTACAAACATAGGCATCATGGTTGAGAAGTACGATGCCACCCCCTTTGTCTGCTGGTTTAGTCTTTTCAAAGTTCAGTTCATGCAACATATTTCAGAGATTTAATACACCTTCAGTAAAAGTATAAAGTAAAAGGGAGCATCTCTGAAGCAGAGGAGAGGCAGTTGGAAGAAGCTGTGAGAGAAGAAGGACTTAGATGCTGAGCTAGTGGATGAACCAGAGCTGAGGTAAAAGCTGAGGTGAAAAATGGAAGAGGAGAATAAGAGGAGGGGACTGGGAAGTGAGAAGGAGGAAAGAAGAAGCAGTAAAAAAATAGAATCGGGCATGTGAACAGACAGTATTGGAGACGGGAAGTAGTAGAGTGAATTCCCTTGTAATTCCCCTTGTAATTCCCTTGTGAATTCGTCTTGTAATTCCCACTTGGCTATATGGCACTTTAGAACTGTTCTAAAGTGCCTTATAGCCAAATGGGAATTACAAGGCGAAGAAATTAACAGAATGTTAGGAACCATTAGGAAAGGAATAGATAAGACAGAAAATATCATAATGCTTCTTTATAAATCCAAGGTATGCCCACATTTTGGGTTCAGATCTGGTTACCCCATTTCAAAATATTATATTGGAATTGGAAAAGGTACAGAGAGGGGCAACAAAAATAATTAGGGGTATAGAACAGCTTCCATATGAGGAGAGAGTAAAAAGACTGGGACTGTTCAGCTTGGAAAAGAGACGACTAATGGGATAGGATAGAGGTTTATAAAATCTTGACTGGTGTGGAGAAAGTAAATAAGGAAGTGTTATTTACTCCTTCACATAACATGACAACTAGGGGTCACCCAATTAAATTAATAGGCAGCAGGTTTAAAATAAACAAAAGGGTGTACTTCTTCACACAATGCACAGTCAACTTGTGGACCTCTTTGCCAGAGGATGTTGTGAAGGCCAAAACTATAACCGGGTTCAAAAAAAGACTAGATAAGTTTCTGGTCTGTCAATGGCTTAATCAGGGTGGGCAGGTATGCAACACTATGCTCTGAGTGTTCTTAGCCTCTGTTTGCTAGAAGCTGGGAGTGGATGATTGAGGATGGATCACTTGATTGCCTGTTCTCTGTTCATTGCCTCTGAAGTTGGCATTGGCCACCGTCAGAAGATGGGTTACTGGGCTAGATGAACTATTGGTCTGACCTCATATCGCAATTCTTATGTTCTTAACTCTGCTTGTAGAGAAACTTGCTGAAAAAAGAGAGAGACACAGGAACATTGAATCTAAGGATCACATCAAGTCAAACAGAAGCAAAGAACAGAACAGCAAGAATGGAGCTGGACTTACAACCAAGGAGACTAAGAGTTGATTCTTCTCTGAAACAATAGTGGATAACTTGAGTAATTTCTTTTGTTCTTGTTAGTAATGATGCCTTTGGTGTTTACTCTTCCTTACTTTGTGCAGTTGTTTGTACACACTTGTGAAGGTTAATGTGCTGGTAACGTACAGTTTATTATTATTATTATGCTCTGGTCCAATTTTGGGTTTCCCTTGTAGAGATCAAAAAATTTAAAATGATCCCTTTTGTCTTGGTTTGCCTCTGCCTCTCCTCACATCTAGCATAGCCTAGTTTGGGGTCACTGTCCCAGCACCATAAATCAGCTAGCAGAAAAATATTGATGACTTTGGTGATATATGGTGGAAGTCGCTGGAAAAGGTGGAAGAAAATTAAAATGGGAGAAAATGTGTGGAGGGGTGCAGGGAGGGAAATGAAGAAAACTTCCTCCCCCCCTTCACTCTCTCTCTCTATTTTAATTCTCTTTTACAAAGAGGAAAAAAAGTAGCGGGGGCGGGAGAGGTGGGAAAAGGAACAAAAAATAAAATATTAAATGTGGTCAGCTTTTGAAAACTGAAATGAAATGTCAAATTGAAATTAAACACGTATTTTCATTTGAATTTTTTTAATCAAAATGGAAGCTTCTAAATGGAATTGTTTACAGAATATTTTGATTTGGATGAAACTGCATTTTTATTTAACGAAAATTTGCTTAGGTCTACATTTTCCATCCTCTGATTAATGGAAAAAGCTGTTTATTTTCACTTACAAAAAGCAAATCCAATTAATGCAACATGATTTCACCTGCACCTGGGTACTTTTTGCTCAGTACAACACATGCTGTGTTTTCAGTGTCAGTCACTACTTCCTTGATCTGGAACTTCTCCCCAAATTTTGAGATGTTTCCTGAGATCCTTACATGGAATGTGGATGCTGAATAAAAATGCTGACATATCATGCAGTATCTAACACCACAATGTACGTACAAAATGTCCACTCGTTTTGCTGCCTTTGCATTTTAAGGCTCCTAAACTGGGTTTCGGTCAGAATTCTGACTGAAGAGAATCCTAAGAGAATTTGTGAAAATCCTGCTCAACCGATGACATGTACATTGTCCCCTTAACTGCTTGTTATGTCATTTGTGTGAGTCACCATCCTTACAATTATAATAATAAATGTGGAGGAAGTATTCATTTTACTAAGCCAAAATTAGATGTGTGCCAAGCTTCAGACTTGTACAGCTAGCTACGTATGCAGGAAATCCAGTTTCCATAAACGTATTTCACTGCCTTTGTCTCCAAAGACTTCCCCAAAAGATCTTTCTGTCACGTGCTGAGAATTCTTCTAAGTGTACAGTGTATATACACAAATTCTGGTCTATGCATTTTTTCTTCAAGTCCCACATTCCATATAAGGACCTCAGGAAACATCTCAAGTTTGGGCAGAAGTTCCGGATCAAGGGAGCAGTGAACAAAACTTAGCCAGTTACAGAGTTTCTGTACATGTGAAATCATTTTGCAGTAACTGGATTTGTATTTTCAAGCTCCTTCTGTTAGTCATTGAGTTGGGAAAATGTAAAGCTGATCAATTTTTTTTAAATAAAAAAGTTTCATCAAAATAAAAATACTTTGCGCAAACAGTTCTATTTTGACTTTCATTTTTTAGAAACTTCCATTTTTGATGAAATAATTGAAATGAAAATGTGTTTAATTTCAAATTGATATTTTTATTTCATTTTTACAAAGCTGACACCATTTCACTTTTTGTTCCTTTGCCCCTCTCAATGTAAATGTAGAAAAGGAGAGAATGGAGAGTCCACTCAAACACTCATTTTCCCTCTTTCTCTAACACAGATGCGCCCCCCCACACACACACCATTTTTCCTGTCTTTACAGTGGCCAATGTTTCTCAAAAATGAACATTTTTACAAAAAATGTTTCTGCATTTTTTCAACCTGCTCTACTGTTGTGTATTGTCTAAGGGCACGGCTTCACTGGCAACGTTACCGTGGCTTTTGTAGTCGCAGCACAGTGCTGGAGAGCTATAAAAAACCCACCTCCACAAGGGGCGTAGCTCCCAGCACTGGTGTACTGTCTATACTGGCACTAAAACTTGCAGCGCTTGGGGTGTGTTTTTTTCACACTCCTGAGAGAGAAAGTTGCAATGCTGTAACATGCCAGTGTAGACAAGCCCTAAATATTAGATTGGAGGGACTCTTTGTGGTGTTTGCCTGTACAGAGCCTACTAGAAGAGATCCCTCCCTCCTGTCTGAAGTCGCTTGTGGTGCTACCTCAACACAAATAATACACAAACAATAGTTAAGTATTCTGACTGTTTTTTCTAGCTTTGGGAGGGGCTAATTGGGAGTTATTATCGTTGAGATCTGGAAGTGGTGATCTGCAAGAGTGGATCATGATTTCGTTAGCATTTACTTTTTTAATCCTCTGTGATTTTGTGGTAAAGGGAGTATTTGATGCTATTGTTGAGATAGAAGCAAAAATTTCTTGTTCTTTCTTAGGAGGGGGAATTGACCCCTTTCTGCACTGTAAGCATTATTGCTGGAGTTCCTGTGACATTTGGAGGCAGCACTCTAGGGTTTCTTTGGGGTATGTTGGTTATGGTTACCATACGTCTGTAGTTTCCCGGACATGTCCGGCTTTTTAGTTCTTAAATCGCCATCTGGGAGGAATTTTTAAATATCTAAAAACGTCTAGGAAAATACAGATGTATGGTAACCCTAAGTCCAAAGTCCTAGGGCTGGTGGCGCTTCCTGGGGCAGTTCCCAATGCCTGCCCACCGGCAGGACCCTGCAGTGTGGGTGGCCTGTAGGCACAGAAGTGGAGGGGGGGTCTCCGTGTGCTGCACCGACTCCCTCCTGCCCAATCAGAGCTGCGGGAGCGGGGCTTGCAGACACCGGCAGCAGGTAGAGAGCCTTCTGCCCCTGACCTGACCTTACCCTAGGAGTCAGAGGGACCTACCGAATGCTTCCCGGGAGCTGCCCCAGGTAAGCACCGCCAGGACTCCCAACCTCGCCCCCCAGCAGGTCCCTCTGGCTCTTGGGGTCAGGTTGGGTCAGGTGGATGGAGGGCTCTCTGTGTGCTGCCAGTGCCTGCAAGCCCCGCTCCGCAACTCCAGCAGCTCTCATTGGCACTTTTTCCCAGCCAATGGGAGCCATGGAGCTTGCGCATTTTGGTGGGCACAGCACGTGGACACCCCTCAGTTGCCTCTGATCCTAGGAGCCAGAGTGACCTGTGGCAGGAGGGATGAGTAGGCGAGTGGGGCGGGGTGAAGAGGCAAGTGGTGAGCAGCGGGGGTTGAGTAGGTGAGCGGGGACGGGGGGGGTGAAAAAACCAGCAGCGGGCAGTGGGAATTGAAGAGGCGAGCGGCGAGGGAGCCAGCGGCGGGTGGGCAGGCAGGGGTGGGGAGACAAGAAGCAGTTAGCCAGCAGCAGGTGGGGGTTCTCGGGGTGCGCATGGGGGTTTCTGGCAGGGGAGTGAGGAGGTTAGTGGCAGGTGGGAGGAGGCGAGTGGTGGGTGGGGGACTGAGGAGGGAAGCAGCAAGCCAGCGGTGGCCCGGGGGTGAGGAAAGGTGCGGTGGTGGGGCTGAGTGAGGAGGGGGCAGGACCTGGGGCGGAGCATGGGAGGAGCAGAGGTGGACTGGACAGGGCTGATACCCCCCGTGGAGTGTCCTCTTTTTTGAATGTTCAAATATTGTAACTCTAATGTTGGTGGTGCGTGTTGTTGGAGTTTGGACCTAGACCTCACTTCTGTATAACAGAGTGGATTGAATTATACTGTCAGATAGTGTTAACAGAGGTTTTATTGCCGGTATAGGTAATATACTGTGGAGATATAACTATATGTACTGTAGTTATCCACCCGTTACTTTGTGGCGTAGAAGGCCAGCAGAGTCTTTTAATATTTTTATAGCCAGTCTGAAGCTCGTTTAATGTGGTCCTATTAAGCCCAAGCATTTGTTGTTTAGGATATGGTCAATTTCCATGTCTTCATAACAGTGCTAACCTCAATCCAGTACCAAATTTAATGACTTGGTCCCACCTCTATACTGGGCCAAAGGCTTGATCTGAACACATCTGCACTTTGGGAGTTCAAAATCTGAAATTTGCTGTTTAGGCCCATCTCTGCAAATCTACTATCAGAATAGCAAATGCAACATAGAAATAACAACACTTTAAAATTGGAGTCTGATTCCACCACTAGTGATTAGACACTAGTTTAAATCCTGTTGGTAAAATTTTCAAAGGGAGAGGGCCTCAACTTAGCCTCTAAAATAGCCAACACAATGTTGAGTATGTGTATACTTTATTGCACATATGCTTTTCAACTTTGCACATGCAAAATCTCACTTGTGTACGCACACCGTTTGCTCCCACAGAGCAGCTAGTCAGATAGCTACATTACTGATTTACATTCACAACTGAGTTTTTGCATATGCAAATTCTTAGCACTGCAAAAACTGCATGTACAAATATATACCCATTCAGATTTACAACTGAAATTTCAAAGCCTGCTTTTTTGAAGGTTTTACACTTGAGGGGTTTTCTTGTTTTGTTTCTATTTCTTGGGAGGATTATTATTTTATTTTAATTTGAAATTTTTATAAAGCTATGATAGAAAATCAGATATGGACAAAGGTTAACATTTTTCAAATGTGCCTAAGTTCTAATTTAAAAAGTGCCTTAGAAACTTAGGAGCCTAAATCCCATTTTCAAAACTGACTTAGTCACTAAGGGATGTCTAAACTGCAGTTATACACCCATGGCTGGCCTGTGCCAGCTGACTTGGGCTCACAGGGCTCAGGCTATTTAATTGTGGTGTAGGTGTTCGGGTTTGGATTGCAGCTCGAGCTCTGGGACCCTCTCACCTCACAGAGTCCTATAGCCGAGGCTCCAGTCTGACCCCAAATATCTACACAGCAATTAAACAGCCCCTTATCCTGAGCCCCACGAATCTGAGTCAGCTGGCATGGGCCAGCTGCGAGTTTTTAATTGCAGTGTAAACATACCCATAAGGGCCTAAATTCCACTGACTTTCAATGAGACAGGCTCCTAAGTCACTTAGGTGCTTTTGAAAAATGTTATCCCAAATCTTTAACAACTTTGGAGTCTGCGCAGTATGATAGTAATTAAGTACTAAAGCTTTGCAAATACTCCCAGCTGTAACAAAGAGACTGTTTTTATCCAATGCTTGCTAGATGAGCAACTCTTTTGGCATAGGTTCAAGAACTGTATTAAAACATCATATAAAGGCTTTAACATTTCTGAAATTGATTACATATGTTCTCATGGACTTTAAACTTGAAGTGGCAGAGCCTAAGATTTCTGTGATAGAGGATCTGTGTAAAAGCAGCTCATAAGGTCAAATCTTTTAATTTATTTTATGAAAATCTCCTTAGATTTAGCTATGTCACAGCTGTTATGAATATCGTGGATTTTGTGAATTATAGTTTTATAGAGAAGAATCAAACCAAATATCTGGATAGAAAAATGAATCAATTCAGAAAAAGAAATTCATAGCTAATATGAATGTTGCAGATTTTAAGGATTTGAACCTGGGCCTGCAGAAATACAAGGCAATGATTCCCCCTGTGCCACCTGTCTGCAGCTGTAACCTGACTACTCTCTGCAATCCACAAAGGTTTTACACCACAGGAAGTTCTGTCTTGAGTGATCTGCCTGACAACGGTTTTAGCAATCCCTGATTGGCTCCTTGATCCTAAATAAGCCCATGGGGCATAGTAGGAAGTGTCTAGGAAACAATATGGATCCCTAATTAGCTGTCATGACTCCCCTGCTTCTGAACTCCTGGTACTGACCTAGACTCTGACTTGGATTCTGACTCCCCATTGACCTCTGCAACCCCAACACAGACCTTGATACCTGGTATTGATCCTCGGCTGATTCCTGACTTTATCTCTGGCTTTGGCCCTCTGCTTCACTCCTGACTCTGAGTCTGGCTTAACCCTCAGCTCTGCTCTTGACCCTGATACTGGCTCTGACCACTGGCTCAGATGCCAAGCTGCTGCCACTAGTCCTGCCTACTTTCCCCCAGGATCTTGACCATAGGTGCCAACTTACTTCAGGGCTAGTGGGTGCCCATGCCCCCCCACCCCTTTCCCTGCCCCCATCCCCATTCCAACCCCACCCCAAAAGTCCCCACCCTAACTCCACTCCCTCCCTGTCCCTATGGTTCCCTTCCCCAAATCCCTGCTCCAGCCCCGCTTCTTCCCCCTAGTGTGCCACATTCCCCCTCCTCCCGCCTCTCTCCCTGCCCCACGAATCAGCTGTTTCTTGGCGCAAGCTCTGGGAGGGAGCGGGGAGAAATAGGGCACAGTGGCACACTCATGGAGGAGGCAGAGGTAAGCTGGAGCAGGGGGGGTAGGGAGCTGCCAGTAGGTGCTGAGCACCACAAATTTTTTCCATGGGTGCTCCAGCCCCAGAGCACCCACAGAGTTGGCGCTTATGCTGTTGGCACAGGTAAACCAACTCTTTTCAAGAAAGTAATGCTGCTAGGGAAGTTCCAGGAGTAAACCACCTTTCCTTGTGAAGGTTAACCAACCAATAATGTAGGGCCTGATCCAAGGCCCACTGTAGTTAAAAGTTTTTCCAGTTCACTAAGGAGCTGTTTTTATTTTGACCATCTCACACTCCATTTGTGAAATTGAGAAAGTTTGCAAGCTCCGGGGTAGTCTGTTTAATTGAACTTATTGATGGAACAAATCTTGTCCAGCTCTCCTCCCTTCTCTTATATAACTCTCCCACAGCACACTCTTGTTTCTTTGAGCCTAAATAAACCCTTCAGCTGTTGTTGAAAACTTCCTCCAAAGAAAGTTGGCTGTAACTCAAAGAATGAGTTTGCCAACTTCTGCACTGTTTATATCTGAGCAATAGGATAATTGCTTTCTGATGTCTGAAACATTTGCTGTGGTTGTATTTTGCAGCCTAGAAGAATTAATATGCTTAGGGAGACCTTAGTGTATTAAGTTGCTTTTGATTTCATGAGAGAAGGATCAGACCTATATGCAAAGGAATGTTTACAGAGACAACATATTAAAATCAATAATGTGTTTACCTTAAGAATAAATGTACTTGCTTAGAAAGAGCTGTGAGGTAACTTGTAACTATGGGCAATACACTGGCCATCGCTCTCAGAGAGAAAGCAAAACACAGGCGCTGGCCTTGTTAGGCAGTCTGGCTTGCAGGGAATATCATAGTGTAAGGCAAGGAACTGTGTATCCTTAAAATTCCTAGTCAGGAGGAAGTGAGACATGGGTCTCCACCCAAGAGAGATGATAGCTGAGAGCTGGAAGCCTAAAGTAGGTGCCCTTTGTGGACCCTGGAGGGGAAATACAAGTGTTATTGCCTGTGACAGAGGATTTCTATAGTGAGGAGAGCAGCTTTCCACTCAGGAGGTGCCTTTTCTCCCCACTGTCACTATCCTGCTGCAGCTTGTCTCTCATCCCTGCTCCCTTTCTCTCACCAGAAAAGGGGGTTTTAAAGGTCTTTAATTGGTATCTCTAGTTCATCTCAGGGGGGAAAGGGCCTTTACCATTCTAGGGCTGATAAACTGACCTTCCTCCATTCTCTTATAGTTGTCAGGTCTGACTTTGTCAAATTTCCTACACATACCATGACCATCAGCTCCTCCCCAGCACTGCACATAAGTCTGTATAAATGTCTTGGGAGATCTGAAACATTCGCACCCAGCAGGCAATTCACTATGCGGTTCTTGAGGTTTTAACAAACCCAACTATCTGTATTTCTAATAATCAAATCCCCCAGTACTATTGCTGGTCTCTTCTTAATACCTGGGGTCCCCTCCCCTGGAGGGGTATCCTCAGTGCAAGCGTATACCATGACGACATCTGGAAGGTGGGTCCCAACTATGGGATTATTTCCCTCTGCTCCAGTTTGAGATGTTCTCCTTCCCTAAGACTCATCCTCCTCAGAAGCACAGAGGCCGTCAAACTGGGGATGAGACCGTCCTACTATGTCCCATAAAGTGTTCTCTCTACTTCTCTGCCTCGTTAGCAACTCCAGTTCACCCCGTTTAGTCTCAAGAACCCGCACTTGGATTCTGCTTGCACTGAATGGGCACACATGCCACCTGCCTACAAGGCATGTATATCAAACATGCTGCAGTCAATGCAATAAAGTGGTTAGCCTCCACTCTGCTCCTGGATTTCTGCCTGCATTGTTTTTATTCTTGCGGGGGTGGGGGCGAGGGGGTTGGAGAGGACATGGAGTTTATTGACCTAACTTTAGAGAATGTTAGGTGTAGCTGGCTCTCATGCTCCTTCTCTAAACTCCCTGTTTTCTGCTCCTATTCACTAGTTGCTCTGGTTGCTTAGTGGCTGGCTTTTTTAACCCCCTGTTCTTCCTGAGTAGCCCTGCCTTCTTGTTAAGGGATTCTAAGGAGACGGCTCAAAGCATAGCAGGCTAGAGCCTCATTAGGAAACTCTCAGCTTTTCCTAACAGTAGGGTTGCCAGGTGTCCAGTTTTCGACCGGAATGCTTGGTCGAAAAGGGACTTGTTAAAAGTCCAGTTTGCGGCACAGGCAAGCTCCCTACCTGGTTCTGCGAGACTCCTGGGAAGCTTCCAGTATCTCCTTCTGGCTCCTGGGTGGAGGGACAACTATGAGGGATCTATGCACAGCTCCCACCCCTAGCACCAGCTCAGCAGCTTCCATTGGCCAGGAATGCAGTCAATGGGAGCTGAGGGGATGGTGCCTGCAGGCGCAGGTAGCATGCAGAGCCACGTGGTTGCAACTCTGCCTAGGAACTGGAGGGAGATGTCACTGCTTCCCAGGAGCTGCCTGAGGTAAGCACCGCCTGGAGTTTGCACCTCTCACCCCCTCCCATGCCCAAATACCCTGCCTCACCCATGAGCCCCCTCCTGCACACCAAACCCCTGACCCACCCTAGAGCCCACAGCCAGAGCTCTCACCTCCCCCTGCTCCAGCTTGGATCCCTCTTCCACACCCTGAACCCCTCATTTCTGGCCCGACCCCAGAGCCCACATCCCTAGCCAGAACCCTCAGCCCCTCCCACACCTCAACCCCCATCCCAGAGCCCTCTCCTACACCCCAAACTCATCATCCCTGGCCCCACCCCAGAACATGCAGCCAGAGCCCTCACCCCCTCGTGCACCCTGCCCCAGCCCAGTGAAAGTGAGTGAGGATCGGGGAGAGCCAGCGATGGAAGGAAGGAGGAATGGGGTGAGCGGAGGTGTGGCTTTGGAGAAGGGGGAAGGGGACAGGACAGGGGTTTTTAGTTTTCTGCAGATAGAAAGTTGTCAGCCCTACCTAGCTTGGTGCACAGCCCCCCAACAGACTACACTATAAACTTCAAACAAGCAGGTACACAGTGCCTTGTTAATAGCTAGTTGCTATTGATTTCAGTGAGTGCAGGAGCAGACCCAAAGTACTTCATCTTCCTGGACAGGAGTAGCATCAACGTAACTTGTTCTGTTTTCACCAGACTGTTTTGTCCTTCTTGTGGTTTCCGGGGTGGAATTTTTTTGTTTATGATGTACTGGCTCTGTTTTCTCTTGAGGTTTAATATTATGTAACACATTAGGTTTCTAACCTTACCACATGCTGGCAGTGATCTAAAGCCAGCAACTACATTCACCTATTCCCATCCTGTTTCTTGTTTTCTGCAATAAAGTTAATATTCTGCATGCATCTCTTTCGTTTAATGGAACTTCACCTGAATTTCTGTTTCCTGTACCCACTCGTTGGACTTTCCTCTATGATTCAGACTTCATTGTCTTGTCATAGAGGAAATCTTCCCCTCCTTTCACTAAAGGGTATTTCATAATCATCCCACACTTGGTACAAAAAGCAGATTTGTCTTTAACAGTTTATGCAAGTATTTATTCAGTTTATCATCATAACTAAAAGAGCAGAGCATGTAAAACCCAGTCTAAATTTAACCTGTACTTCCCATTTTATTTCTCCGCATATTGAGCAACAGACACTGGTATGTTTCTAAACATGTTAGTTTTAAAGACTTTTGGGGTTACATTAATGGATACTTTCTTGTTCTCCTAAACCAGTATCAGGATCATGTCCAAAAATAATCCTTACTGAGTAAATCGGCAGGTAATGGCAAGAATAGAATGTGCAGAGGTGGACTCTTAAGTAACTAAATTTAGTTGTATTCCTTCAGGAAGTTTGCTGAAAAATAACATCATTCTGAAATGTGATGGAATAAAATGGAATGCAGCGCATTCAGGAAATAATCCTAAGTATCTCTTAATAAAAGAAGGCCACATGTTGTAATTAATAGATGATAGTTAAACTAATAATTGTGGACACAGTAATTAGTGCTAATGAAGGTAAGGTACTAATATTATTATTTATATTAATGTATTGCCCAAGAGTTCCAGTCATGGACCAGGAAGCCATTGTGTTAGGTGCTGTACAAAGATGGAATAAAAAGATAGTCCTTGCCCCAAAGAGGTAATAGTTCTGCCTTTAGTTAGGTGTCATAAGGACCCCATGTATTCCATAGCAGTGGACTCTATATTTTTCTGTATAACTGAGTCCTGTATCTAAGGATTAATTTAAAACACAATATGTTTCTAGCTCTTATAGATACAAATAACAAAACAAAATCCTTCAAAATACAAGCCAAGTGTAAACCATTGCAGTTTTTTCCTGAGTCTGCAGAGAGCCTAAAACTACAGCTGTAAGAAATACGAGAACTCCTCTTATAATATCAATGGGCTGCTAACTCAGAAATGTATTGAGATTAATTTAAATGTCAACATTCACTATTTCACTGCTAATCTTTGTAACATAAATGTTCACTAATGGGCTTGTATCTGACTCCAAAACAGTTGCCAATGCCTTTCCTGGTGTCCAAATGTCCCTTATCCAGCTGCCCACATGTTCAAATCCCTCCTGCCTCCCTGACAGTTCCTACAATGGAATTATGAACTGTGTATGTACAGAAATCTGCAGTGTAGTTGTGAAGCTTCCTCACAGGACTGTGAATTACCTGTTACTCTCATACCTCAGTAAGAGAGAGCTTCTTGTGCTAAACTGGCTGTCATCTCCCTGTCAGTCCAGTTTGCTAGCCGCCCAAACAATCTCCTTAGAAGTTCTGCCAGCCTTTACTTTGCCCTGCAGGTTAATTGAAGGTACACCCCACTCCCTGGGCCTCCTTGAAGAGTGTTCCCTTGTAGCATGTAGTCCCTGTCACTGGACAGGCACAGAATTAACAAGTTCGCTGTTTCCACAGAGACATTTTATATATCAGCCTGTTTGGTTCAGCTGAGATGGGGTGGGGGTGGGTGGATGAAGAAACAAAGTGACTCTCAATCCTGAGTGTCCTGAGAAAAGCATCACAGTTGGGAAGTCAGGCAGGATTTACACACAGTTTGATGGCTGGCTGAGGTTCATACGTCAAGCACTCATAAACTAGATTTGGCGAGATTCACAAGTTAGGGGGGAGGATTCCAAGAAAAGGTTACAGGGCAAGTATAAAGATGAGCAAGATAAATAAAAAGCCAGAAAACCAGGCTGGGGCAGGCTGCAGTGAATCACACATGAAGTTAGAGCTGGCCCAATTAGAGAGAGAGAAAGCAGACACAGAACATTAGCACCAGCAAGTCTCTGTCTTGCTGAGGCAGGTGGGTAACACAGTGACCTCCAGCTCTGGCACCCCAAGAAAGTGTCACAGTAATGTAAGGGTAGCAGAAAATAAATTTAATTTAGTATCAAAATAACACAGTGCATGGTTTGGTATTCATTTTCACACTTACTTCAATAAAAATCACCATTATTTATTTACCTGAAGCTGCTACCGTTATTTTGCCGTCTTCCACAGCAGAGTCTCTCAGGGTATATCTACGCTGCAATTGGAGGTGTAACTGCAGCATGTGTAAGCAAACTTCCATTGAACAAGCTCAAATAACAATAGCAATGAAGCCGTGATAGCACAAACTAACTGCTTGAGAACATCCCCAGGGTCCTGGGCAGGTGGAACTAGCTGATGCTGCAGCCCATGCCGCAAAGGTTTCACTGCTGCGGTTGTTTGAATTAGCTAGATCAAAGTTAGCTCCGGTATGTGTATCCATGCTGCAGTCACAACTCTGATTGCAGTGTAGACAAACCCTCAAAGACTTGCAGGTCTTGCCATAGAATTTAGGACTCGCTGCACAGCACACAGGAACGTAGGCATGCTGTAGCTTTGTGCAAGGTTCCCCAGAGGGTTATAGTAACACAACTTTTACATGGCTCGTAGTTAACGGCCCTACCCATTTGTGTAGAAATTCTCAACTGTGGCAAATGAACAAAAGTAGGATTTGAACGTGGCCCACAAAAGGTGAAAGATAGTTTACTAAAGCAGTGTTCCATCCAGCTTCCCAGATCTGCGCCTTTCAGAAAACAGTCACATTTTCGTCACAGAGGTAAGTGAGTTCATGATGGAAGGTGGATAAAATGCAGGTACACAACAGTTTTTAGACAATAGTCCAGCATTGGAGCTCAATGAACAGGTAGTTTTTGACACTGTCAGTATTTACCATTAGTTATTGCTGTGTGATATTTAAGGTGCTCATATTTCAGTGGGGTGGTAATTTTTAAAAAAAATTTTTTTTTTTTTAATGACAGCCATTGTGTGCTTATTCTGATTCCCACGTACTTGTTTACTGAAGTCTTTTTGACATGAAAGTTTACTGAAGTCTTTTAGAGCAGGATCCTTCCTATCTACAGCCTTCGCTACAAGATGTTAGGAACGGCATTTCTTATATATCCACACAGTTAAAACTCTTGTTCAAGCTCTCAGATCCCACCTCAAAACTCTCTTTTGCCATGACACCTCCAAAAAACTTGACAATGGTTAGGCTGTTGGTATGCTGAGACCACTGCTGACCAGTATTGTCTCATTGTTTTCCTTGCGCTCCACCATCTACCTGTCTGTCTATTGTTTCTTGTCTTACACTTAGAATGGAAACGCCATGAGACAGGGTCCATCTTTTTGTTCTGTGTTTGTACATCATCTGCCACAGTGGGTCCTAATCCATGACTGGGCTCCTAGGCACTATGGTAACACTACTACTAATTAATAAATAGTCTGTCTAGCTATCCAGAGTTCAAGTGCTGTTAGGGTGGATCCCTGTGTGCTTTTGTGTTTATTACGTGATTGATCATCAGATCACTTTGATAACAAGGTCCAAAATATGTAATAAAATGATAGTGTTCAAGCTCTTTAGTGAATTTATTCAGCTGCTGTTGGCTTATGGTAACTCTGACATTTGTTTATTTCCCAAGCTAATATACAATATGCTGTCTTGGGAAGAAGCTTATGGGAGAAGGTGAATAGAAATGAATACTGGAATAACAATTTTCCACTGTCAGTCAAAGTCAAGTGCAACAAACATGTAAAAATAGAACGAAATGCAACCTATGCTGTAGGGAGCTCAAATGGAGCCTCTGTTCATCGCCTAGCTGCGAGAGACAGTAATAGTTATTACTGAAAACCCTGTCATTGTTGCAACCTATTTGTCCTATTGGCGATCGGCGGCAGGCAGCTTCTACCTTTACAAAACAATCTGTGCTCTAAGGTCCTGATCCAAAGAATCTTGACACCAATGGCAGGAAGGACTCCTTAACAGAGGATGTACCAGTGCCCTTTGTCTGCAGTTTGGCAACATTTTGTGTGAGAGAGAAAATCAACCATTTCACTTACACTGAATTTTAAATCTTCCTTCTATTTTTGTCATCACTGCCCATTTTCTTAAATGATTAAAAGTCATTGTCTTCAATTTCTTGACAATCCAATAACCATATTTGTTTGTTTTATACAGTAACTCACTTTAGATTATTTTAGGATGTATGGCCAGATGTTAATGATACAGTCAAAATTAAACACTGTAGCAGAGACCTTTGCCATCAAATGAAGTAGCCTATTATGACATCAGTTTAGCCCGGGGTACTCTGAACGTAGCATACTTGAAATGAAAGTGAGATCACTGGAAATAATTTTCCCTGCCAATTGCATGCATTGTCCTCTTTAAAACTGTAAGAGACCTCTTTAAAATTCGGTCTGTAAGGTCAGGCAGCCACCATGTAGCTTTAACTGGGGTGTCATTGTGCAGGATTAACTGGTGTGTCATAGTCCATAGCTATGGTATTATAGTTCAACTAGTTTGGTCTGTATAATAGGGGCCTTTTCTTTATTATCAGACATGCTAATTTCCTGCTTCCACCAGTAATTTGCTTCAACCAACATTCCTCTTGTGGCAAAGCAAGAAAAATCCATTTTTCTTCAAAATCCCTCTAGTTTCCTTAAAGTACCTATGATTAAGTAAGCAATGAAGCTTTTCTGACTGAGTTCCTTTACGTATAAGACTTTAGTGCCTGTCTTAGCAAACAACTGCTAGTTAGAATGTATTGTTACTTTGTCTAGCACCACTTCCTTTTTTCAGAATTATATAAATTTATTACGCTTGTTTTGGCTTGTCAACATCCAGAAAGCAGTCCTACTTGCCAGGAAGTGCGTATTTGGCACTCACAACTGAGGGCATGGAAGCTACGCAGCTTGTCTTTGCCTGCATACAGGATAGGTGCCTTAATGAAGGAAAACTGAATAGGTATTAATGAACACTCCCAGGAAAAGGCATTTTAATATGGCAAGATCAGTATCATTAATTTAAATCAATCCCAAAGGAGGAAGTGCTGATGAAGAATTTAGCAATGCTCCCTAATTGCTGCTCTCTGAGGCAATGAAATTTGGAAGAAAAAGAAGACGGTGCTTTTGCAACCTTACAGTACAGCAATAAGGGGAATACCAGACTAGTGGGATGGAGAAGTTGGGATTTTTCTTGTGGTGAAGGAAATTCCACCTACTTACACAGTATTAGATTGGACCCTGAGAGGTGCTGAATCTGTCTAAATTGATAGGCAGACATTTTTAACCAGGGTTTGTGCTATCTTCCTCTCACATGTTTCTTTTTATGGATCTTAAACATTATTTAAGATTTTGGGAAATAGATGTGCTATGCTTGAAACATTCACGTTCTTGCCGCCCTTTCTAGTCCTAGGAATTCTCACTTGCATCTCCTTTATCTTTTCATCCCTCTTGCCTTTTGCCTTTCTTCACTAGCTCTACATTTCCCATTCTGCAATTCTATCGTTACCACCACCATCTTTTAAGCTCTTATTCAGTTAAATTATTGTCCTTCTGTTAGGAAAAATATTCAAAAAGCATCAAAAATTAGAAATAACAGCAAAAATATAATTTTGTTATGCATTATCAGCAAACTAATGACTGGAGACAGTGCACTAATCAATGCCTTTTATCTCTATGTTTCAGCTATCAGGATTTGTGGGAGTCAAATCCTTAGCTTGTTGAAGGCCTCAGGCTGATGGTCAAAAGGATTTCAAGCATGCTGAAAACGGGTAGGGTTTTCCCCTCATGAATGGATGAGTTAACATTTTGTATGGCATGTTACTCTAACTCATGATAGATGGAAGATTGTGCAGAATTGATGGGAAATGATGGAGAATGTAAATGGTGATTTTTAATCATGCACATTAAATACACTAACTACTTTGATAATATTTAAGAATAAGTTTATCACATAATTATTTTTATTTAATATTTTAATAGCTTAGTTATTATAAAACTCCCTTATGTGGAATGGACATGGCAGAATCAAATCTTGGTAGTGTGGTTCTGATGGCAATGGGGTTCAGATTATTATGAAGAATGACTGATGATTTAGAATAGAATAACTAAATAATATGAGTCTGGATAAAAGATTTTTTTTAAAAGGAAAATCACAACTGCACTCTTCTTCTCTTGTCTTTTGTGGTGGCTTTCAAAAGACCTAAAAAATGAAACTTAAATGGATATTGCTGTTTATCAAGAGGTAGACTGAGAAATTGCAATGATTTAAAAGTTCCATGCACACTTTTTAAAGTAAGTGGAATCTGGTGATATCAGAAATAGGTAGAGAAAAAGGTGTGCTCTGTTGTGATTTACAGCAGTGGGTAAAAATAATCTTGTAACTAATTCAGAATAGGATGTATTTTAGCCTATCCAGAAAAACCTCCAAATTATAATAACTTTATAGGGGTGTCACTCTGGGTAGTGATTTCCGACTTTGAAACTGAAAAGCATCCAGTGTACAGTTTCAAATCAAAGACCAGAAATATGCAAATGATACAAAATTAACAAGGCACACATAAAATGTATTAAAAACTGGCTAAGTTCTCAAAAGGTAATTGTAAATAGGCAATCATCATCGAGCAGATGTGTTTCTAATGGGGTTCCACAAGGATCAGTCCTTGGCCTTTGTTACTTAACATTTGTAGCGCTCCCTCTCCACCCGGTTACCTTCTTTAATGCCAATCTGCTTACAGGTTTTGGTGGACAGGTCTGGGTTCTTCTGGATCCCACCACCCACTCAGCAGGGTGTATCTTCTTTATTTTTCCCTATGAATTTATTTGGCGATGCCTTCACCTGCCTTGCTTCTTCCTAGCAGGGTCACCAGGACAGCTTGGGAGAAAAATTCTAAGGACAGGGTAACCACCACTTACTTGCCAGATGGTTGGAGATGCCCAAGAAATAACACACAGATTCATACAATATATTCAATACAGTAATTATATTAAACAGGAGACAAATATAACATAACAGGGTAAAACACTATTCTTAGGGTCACCGGTGCCCACGCTGATAATACTGGTGACTTTCCCCAGTCACGTGACCTGATGTAGCAAATGTAAGATCAGTGTCCCGTTGGTACACGTAATTTGTTGGGGTCCTTCATGACCTATGACCATGATAGCTTCTCTGCAGTGGTTTAGCAGTGTGGCTGGCTGACTAGGTTCAGTACAGCCCAGAGGACTCACAAGTGGGAGGAGGTGGTAAGTCCCTCCACAGGTTTAAGAGGCAGCAGGTTATGAAATCCCCAAACCCTTACTTCCTGGCTTGAAGATACAGTTCGGGGAGTAGGGGGTCCCCAAAGCAATTTTCCTGACTGACTAACTAAAAGATGGTGCACTCACAAACTCCGTGAATGATCCTCAGGTTCAGAGATAAATCTGGACTCCTCAGTCACTGCAGAGGGGCTGATCTCTGCTGGCTGGGATCCCCTTCAGGCAGGAGTCAGGCTGCTTCTGGTCCCAGGATTTCCCCTCACCACAAAGGGGTGCAGGGCTCAAGGTGCAGATTACACAACTAAACTAAAATCTGAACTGTAGTCTCCTACCCCAGTGTCCAGACACACTCACAGCAGGCAGCAGCCCTGAACTAGTCAGAGCAAAGGTGACCATGTGGTGACTGGTGTCACCTTGGGAGCTGGAGGGCCAACTCAGCCTGGCTGGGGAAGTTTCCCATCAAACTCTATAAGCTGGGAGTCATCAGCGCAGAAGGAAAAGCCCATCTGAGGGATCTTGCTTTCAGGTCCCTAGAGGCCAGTTCTCAGGGGGAACCCTGCTTGCAGGCCTGGGACTCACCAGCTCCCCACACAGCCAGTCCTGCCCTTGCCCTGACTGGCTCCAGACTGTCACCACAAAAATGGTTTCTTCCCTCTCCTGAGTTCCCTGGGAAGGGCATTTCACTCCCTATTGGTTGCCGGGCAGACTCTGAGTCTGCCTTGGCTCCCCCTCCCTACAAGGGACAGTGTGCCTCTCCCTGAGCTGCCAGCAGCCAGAGCCCCAGGAATCTAGGTAATCTCCTTGGGAGTTACACATTTTTATCTATGACCAGGAAGAGAACATAAAATCATCACCGATAAAATTTGCAGACAGCACTAAGATTGAGAGAGTAGTAAATGATGAAGAGAATAAGTCACTGATAGAGAGTGATATAGATTGACTGGTAAACTGGATGCAAGCAAACAATGTGCATTTTAATATGGCTAAGTGTAAATATATACATCTAGGAACAAGGAATATAGACCATCCTTACAAGATAAAAGACGCTATCCTGGGAAACAGTGACTGTGAAAAAGATTTTGGGGTCGTGGTGGATAATCAGCTGTGAAATCCATCAACCTCATGAAGAAACTTGCACAAATACAGACAGATATCATCTTCCTTTCCAAATGCAAACGGATGGACATCATACCAAATGGACTAAAGGTAAAAAATCCACTGCTATCTACATACTACACAGACCACAGTGAGAGTTGCTGCTTTCACAGATCCAGACTAACACGGCTACCCCTCTGATACTTGACAGCTGTACATGAGCTCCCAGTGCAATGCTGTAGCCGAAAGGGTTAATTCAGTCCTAGGATGAGTAAACAGGAGACTCCTGAGTAGGAGTAGGGTGGTTGTTTTACCGTGGTATTCACTGCTAATGTGACTAATGGGGGAGTACTGTGTCTAGTTCTGGTGTCGACAATTCAGGAAGAACGCTGATAAATTAGTGACATTTCAGAGAAGGACCACAAGAATGATTAAAAGATTGGAAAACATGCCTTGTAGTGATAGACTCCAGGAGCTTGATTTGTTTAGCTTAACAAAGAGAAAGCTTAGGGCACTTGGGGAGGCAGAAAACCTGGCACCGGCCCAGCTTCCAGATATAGTTAATATTTCGAAAGGGAATCTAGCACCTGCCTTCCAGATTTGAACACCCTCAAAATTCAGGAGTGCTCAAGCTCAGTTTGGGCAGCTGTTACTTCATTTCTCCCAGATCAAATCTACTGATCCACTGTAACTTGCTGTAGAAAATGTAGGATAAAATTGAGCAAGAAATGCTTCCCAGTGGTTTTTAGGACTGGAATTGCTATTTTCAACAGCCATTGCTTTTTTTTTCTTAGTTTTAGTTTTATTTGTTTAAAAGGAAGACAGTGATATTGCATTGGCAAATTCCCCACAGAAAGAAAGAGTGGAACAAAAGAATAATAAAGGCACCTCAGCTTTTCCTCATTTATGGAGGACAGTCTTATAATATGCATCCAGATATCCTCCAATCACACAAGCTGAAAATTGTTCCACTTTACTGCAGTTCTGTAACCATATGGGAACCAATCCTGTCTGTGTTCTGTGCGCATCCAAAATTCCTGCTCAATGACCCACCCTGGGACCAAGTTACCAGTGACCCAGGGCTGGGACAGCAGGAGGGTGCAGGTTGGGGGGAAAGCCCAGGACTGGAGTTGCAGGTGGATGGAGAGAGGGCACTTGTGGTGAGGAAGGGGGAAAGACCAGCGCTGAGGCGGCAGGAGAGTGTGGGGGTGGGGGAAAGCCCAGGACTGGGATGGGGGGCAGCCGAAATTTTTGTTGCTTGGGACAGCAAAAAACCTAGAACCGGCCCTGTTCCCTCTGCAAATTTGTGTACACAGAGTCAACCCCTTACCTCTCTTTAAAAGGGAAAAGTTTCAAAAAGTTCAATGAATAGAAGATTATTGGGGGCAGAATAGATCTGGACAAGAGGAAGTCTGGAGATAAATGTGAGAAGTGAGGGACATTTTTTTTGTTAAAATACTATGTTTGCTGTTGAAGAGGAAAAATTCAGAATACTTAACGTTATTGTTTTAGTTAAATAAAACAATTTAAATGTCTGTCTGGTGATGTTCTCCTCCTAATATGGCCTGGCAAGAAAATCCACCAAATATTAATGATTAACCTCTTGAATTGGAGATACTTCACCTCCCAATGACTTCATAAATATCAGTTTCAGTTACCTTTGGTAAATGAAATAAACAAACAATCATTCATTTTCTGATATAGCTGTAAAACTCATCTGAAAAGTTTTCAAAATGAATCATGGTTTAAAAATGTATAGTGTGTACCTTCTAAAAATGAAATCTACATCTATCTCTGAGTTGTGAAGAATATGTATTAAGGTTATAACAACCAACAAGAATAGACTTTTATGTGGAAACCCAGATTAAACTGAGTCTTTCTAATTAGTGATTTAAATCATGATTTAAATCAAATCCACCCTGCCCAGTGTGCCCTGGCCTCGTCCTCTTTGTTCCCCAGAGGAGCCCACAAATATATTTGTCGCTGGGCCCACAAAAAGTTAATCCAGCCCTGCACTTATCCGAGTCGTTCCTTTGAATTCAATGGTGCTACATACCTGAGAAGTCAAAGAAGCTACTCAGATGAGTGAAGCTATTCATATGCATAAGCATTTGAAGGATCAAGCCCTAAAAAGAAGTGCTGATTGAAGAAGTAACTGCAGTTGATTCATATCTTAACAGATACCATGATATAATTAAATGCAACATCCCTATTAAAGGGATCATTTCACACTCTAGCCTCCCCACTCTTGTTTGTATGGCTAGAGGCCTAGTAGTGCACTTATTGGTAGAAATATAAAACTGAATTTATAGGTACTAAAACTGGGCCAACTCCTGAAGTTCTCATTCCGGTCTCACTCAGGCAAGTCACCCACTGAGTTCAGAGAAAGGATTATCAGAGTAAGAGTTGAAGATTTGGTCTTCTCATATTACTCATTGTTATTTTGTTTAATTATTTCAAATGACAGTGTTTGTAAACTGGAATTGCCCAGCTTGCCCCCCTTCCAACATTTAAAGTAACATTGGATGAATCTGTTATGCTTGGAAATAATTGGCAATAATTTGGAAAGTACTGGGAAAAAAGAAAGAGATTAAATGTACACCGTACAGTGGGGATTTTGTGTTTTTATCTTGGCATTAAGTCTACGGTCTCTGATAAGAATTTGGAATGTGCTTGGGGCCTGTGGTTCTGCAGGTTAGAACTTGTGTTTTATTTTCCATGCATTTCTCTTATTATAAACATGAAACCAGTAGAACAAATGTTTCTTGTCTAATATGGAGCTTCTCAAATGTCAGAAGGTGCTCAACAGGATTCTTTGTAATAATGCCATCAATATGTTTATTTCAGTAGCTAAATTCTTTCCAAATGATACCAGTTCAGATAGTCTGCCCTCTCTCTCCTGGAGTGTCAAGGAAAGAGTAGTGCACTCAGAATCTCAGAAGAGAGGGACATCATTAAATTCATGGCTAAAGTATCTCCTTTGCTCAGCATAAAGTGAGCTATATAACTTGTCAATGGTTCCTCCTGCTTTGTCTATAATTAAGGTTGCCCATCATTCTCCATTAAAAGACCCCGTTTTCAGTTGCTTATAACTTTGCAAAACTTCAATTGTTTGCATTGAAATTTTCCATTCTGGGTGTCTACCTCAAGCTGACTTTTTTTTGAAAGTTTCATCTAAAACAGTTCAGCCACTTCCAAGAATAAGGTTAGGAAAAATCAGTTGCTTTCCCCATGATAAAAAATTCTAACTGTTTCTGTGGAGAACTCTAGCACCTGCATGATTTGGAGCAGGGACTTGAAATTTGGCAGAGGTATCAAGTATCCCTGGTGTCAGGGAGATGCCTTTTGTTGTCCCCATAGCAATTTACACAAATGTGGCTAAATTATAAGATGAAAAATCTCAGTTCATACCTGCTCAGTAGAGATGTGTTAGAGGTTGGCAGCTAAATTCCCTGAAGATTCCATCTGAGCTGAACATGCCGTAGTGATCCTTCACCATTTCTATGTGTCAACTGGACTGTGTTTGTGGCATCACTACAAAAGAAAAGAGAATGCTCAATCCTGGGGCTGGACAAGAATTTACCTGGGTGCCAGGGGTCTCAGTGGTGCTGGGCACTAGAATGGAGAGCATAGAGACTATATTTCCTGTGCTCTCAGTGACCACTCCTGCCCCATCCCACCCTTGTTTGCTCCAGGCAGCATGGAGGAGAAAGAGGAAGCAACCTGACTCAAATGCAGAGGGGTGAGAAATGCTGGGAGGAAGGGAAGAGATGCAAAGGTGTGGAGACAGTGACAGGGGCTTGTGAAAGAGAGAGGATAGGAACCTGGGGAAGGGGGCTTAGGAGCAGTAGCTGGGAGTGTGGACTGGGGCAAAAAGACTGGGTGGGGATAGGAACAAAAGTGAGGGAGAAGGACAAAAACTGGTGATGGGGACAGAACAGGAGTGGGAGGCAGGTAAGGGCAGGGTTTGCAGAGGGGGGAGATAGAAGCAGAGAGGAGGAGGAATATGGGCAGGAGCAGAAGGGAGAGACCGAGCAAGAGCAGGAGAGGGATGGGGCAGGGGCAAGAACAGGAGCTGGGAGGACGATATGGGGGAAGGGATGGGGCAGGAGTTAAGTGATGGTGGAGGATGGGCAGGGTTGGGAGGATTGCAGGAGAGGAGGGAACAGGTAGGAGCAGAAGGGGAGAGGAGCAGGCTGGGAAGAATGGAGCAGAAGGGTCTATAGAGAGCTCTGTCCTGTAGAACCTGGAATGGAACCTGTTATCCATGACTTTCAGCAGCCCTTTGTGGTCTAGTGAATAGCTAGACAAAATGGTAAAATGTGTGTCTCCATCCTTCTCTAGCTGCCGATCCACAGAGAAGATAACAGTCTGGAACTGTGGCCAGTTACTCCATTAGCTCAAATAGCAGAGAAGTGTGTGCTTTGGATCTAAAGATCGATACAGATCAGGGGTTGGCAACCTTTCAGAAGTGGTATGCCGAGTCTTCATTTATTCGTTCAATTTAAGGTTTCGTGTGCCAGTAATACATTTTAATCTTTCTAGAAATCTATAATATATAACTAAACTATTATTGTAGGTAAAGTAAATAAAATTTCAAAATGTTAGAAGTTTCGTTTAAAATTAAATTAAAATGCAGAGCCCCTAGACTGGTGGCCCCAGGACCTGGGCAGTGTGAGTGCCACTGAAAATCAGCTCACGTGCTGCCTTCAGCACATGTGCCATAGGTTGCCTACCCCTGATATAAAGGATACATATGAGAGGTAAATATGGTTCCATGTATGAAATTTTTATTTCTTCTATTTTTAAGTTTTTATATATATATATATATATAGGACATTACATCCAGAAACCTATGATAAAAGAATGTTAAAGTTGCAAAGTCAAGCACTGAAAAGTTAGAAAATGCCAGGATTATGGTTGCCTTCCATCAGCAAATATAATTAAAGCTTTTCTTCTATTTGTGCAACTTAAATTTCCAATTTCCTTTTCTCTTCTTACAGGAGGAGGCTAGATTTGAAGGATTCTGGTGTCAGGGCAAGAGCCCAGCAGGGTCAAAGTTTATTTATATCAACCTTTTTTCATTTGCAGACCCCTAAAAAATTTTGAATGGAGATGTGGACCCTTTTGGAAATCGTAGCCATATTCTGTGGGCCCTTAGGGGTCCATGAACCACAGGTTGAAAACCACTATTCTATGGTAACAACAACCTTTCATGAACCCTTTAGACATAGTCTGCAGACCCCCCAGGGGTCCGCAGACCAGAAAACCACAAATTTATATTGATCTTCTCATGTTTCCTCCAGAAATGTTTTTTTCCTTTTGGACTCTGAAAATGAGCTGTAAGTCACTGCACTTTCTGTGTTCATGTTCTTGCTTTGCATTGCCCTGTTTGGGAATTTCCATTCTGGTTGTGTCTAAGACTGGGGAAAGAACGCAGGAAAATTACCTTCTGTGTAATGCTATAAATATTTATTTTCAAACTTTATTTATGAAAAGATTATTAACAATTTGTGTTAGGTTTTCTGACCTCCTGATTTCTTGATAGGTAAAGGGCAGAATCATGTGGGAATGCAGAGTGAGCCCTACTTTATGGGGGCTGTCCCTGAGTCTTTTCCACCTGCAGCTACACTGATTTGGATTTAAAGGTCAAAGTGATCACACAAGTGTGAAAAGTAATGTCATTTCTCAAGCTAGGTTCTAATGCTTTGGGACTGTTCAAAATTTAAGCCTAGAATCAAATTTTGCAGGAGTCTCTGATCTTTCTAACAGGCCAGAGCAAAACACTGATTCCAAACACTCTCAAATTTGGTCAAACAGATCCAGTTCTGCATTTTAGAACTTGAGCATATTCCTGATGTATTCTTCTTATCATATATGAAACACACTCATCTGTATTAATCCATTGTAATTATGTCTCTGGTAACTTAACAGAAGCAAGTAACTTTAGTTAAAAAAGGCCATAGAAATTGTACTGTTGTTGGGCTGAGAATAAAAACTAGTTTCAGTCCTCTGTGTTAGTATTTCTCATAAAGGGGGCTCTAAAGTTTGTGAGAGTTTCTTCTTTTTTTGTTGAAATCTCGTCTCTCCTCAGAGTCAGATCTTAATGATGTAATGCACATATAGGACCATATTCACCAAAAAAAACACAGTAACCTTATGTGTGGAGTTGGGTGTTGAGAGGTGAAGAGTGCGGTTTGTGGCAAGTTGGGATCCAGTAATGGGAGGACATTGTGTATTTCGAGGAAGCACTCTAAGAAAGAATTAAAGACTGTGGTGTGTAATATAGTTTCCTTAAAAAGGGTGTGGTCAGAAGTGACAGAAGATTCCTTGCCCACTACTTCCAAACAAGATTTTCAGTAGATGTGGGAGCAAAGGAGGAAAGAGCATTCTGGTATTAATGACTACTACGCACCAGCAAGAGGCTTCTGGTTTCCCATGGAGGAAGACTTAGTAGCACTGATTAACTCAAAAAACAGATCAAATATTTTTTGGGTGTAGAGAAAGAGAGGGAATTACAAGGTGCTACTGGTTCAGTGGAGGTTGTGGGATCCTGAAGAGTAATATGGGCAGAAAGAAGGGACATAGTTACTACTGGAGCATTGTGGGGAGGGAAGTTGAACCGTAGGGTACAAGAAGCCTATGAAGGAATCATAAAGACAATGAGGAGTTGATCAGATTGGGCTGTATATTTGTACCAAGGAGAAGGGGGTCTGGGGTATATTGGTAGAATGTGGCTGGCTGAGAGGGAGGGAGGATGGAACCAAGAGGGCTTGATTTGGGGTAAAAAACTGGATAACTGGGAGGATATGGTAGTACTTAGTGATGAAATCTTTCAGTGGGTGCTGAATAGTTCAGAAATAATTATCTTTCTCCATTATAGCTTGGCCTTAAAAAGAAGGGAAATTAAAACCAGAGTGCAAACAATGAACCATATTTGTTTTCTGTTTTTAAAGTATTTTCACATTTAGCAGAAATTACGTACGTGTCCAGTAGTAGCTTGAGCTAATTAAATGTATTCCACTTGTAACCTAAGGGTATGTCTATGCTTAAAATGCTACAGCAGCACAGCTGTGCTGCTGCAGTATTTCATTGTAGACACTATCTATGCCGATGGGAGGGGTAGTCCCGTCAGCATTGATAATCCACCTCCACAAGAGTATTCTTCCTTTGACCTGGCACTGTCTACATAGGTTGACTTAATGACGTCGGTCATGGGAGTGGATTTTTCACACCCCTGCCCAACGTAGTTAAACTGAGCTAATTTTCTAGTGTAGACTAGGCCTAAGACACATTTTAAAATCATTACAATAAAAAAGAAACCAACATCTTCGGTCACTTTATCCTCCTCCCAGCCATTGTGTGGGATTTTCTTGGCAGCAATAGACTAATTTTTCAGATAAAAGGACCAATAAATGTGAACTTTGGTATTTAAAAGACATGGCTTCTTGTTTCACATGAATAATGTACTATTATGTGAATTCAGTCTAGTGTCAATGAATGGCAATCATTGTTTGTTAACGATGAAAATGTCTTGTAGAGAAATCAGAGTTGCCATTTTGGTTCTAGTGAAAGGGGCTTTAAAGGACAGACCTGCTAGCCTCCAGCCTGCTGTACACCCTTGTCTGCACTTTCCTTCTCAGCCAACATTATCAATGCCATCCCACAGAGGAGCCTGTCTGCAGGCAATGAATGCCTGGACAAAATCCAGCTGTCTGAAGAACAGTTCAGAGAAGTCAGAAGTCAATGATGCTGGAAGGGAAAGGGAAATGCTTTGAGCTCATGCAGTCACTGAGAAGACATCCAGGGGTGACAGGTTTGTATAATTTTTGGTGGTGCCCAGCATGGGTCCAAATCCCGCCCCCCTCATCCCCCCCCCCACATGCCTGCCTATGGCTCTGGGAGGGAGCTTGGGTGTGGAAGGGGTGCAGGCTCTGGGACGAAGTTTGGGTGCTGAGTGTGGGCTCTGGCTGGGGCAGGGGGTTGGGGTGCGGGATAGGGTGAGGGGTGCAGCGCTTACCTCAGCTCCCAAAAGCAACCTGCACACCCCTCTAGCAGTGGCTCCTAGGCGGGGAAGCTGTGTGTGGGAAGTTAGCCTGGACATGTATGACTGAAAACATTTATTTATCAAAGGCATCATCAGTGTCGTCATCTTCTAGGACACCATGACTAGGCATGTTGTCACACTGATCCTTGTACGCACCACACTTGTCTCTGTGCCAGGCAGGCTGCTGGCCAAACATTTGCAGGGTGGTGAACATCTGGTCTTTGCATAGGAGCATTCAGTTAGCTGAAGGATTGATTTGGGAGTGCATGGTATTTCACATATGACTGCTGTGATTAGTCCATCCTCCAAGACTCACCCATGCCCAATAGGGGGAGGATAGTTTTGGATGGCCCTTAGCAGATCAGAAGTGACTACAGGGCTCTGGATGTAAGGGTGAGGGAGTTGAGAGTGCAGATGGTGGTCTCTTTGATCCTTCTGGTTAAGGGTCAGAGCCCAGGCAGAGACAGATGCATGTTGGAGGTGAATGATTGGCCGTGAAGATAATGTTTCACCAGGAAACTTCAGCTTCCTTGATGATGGGATGCTGTTCCAGGAAGAAGGACTGCTAAACAGAGATGTGGGTCTACCTATCAAGGAAAGGGAAGACCATATTTGGATTCAGACTGGCTAACCTAGTGAGGAGGGCTTTAAAATAGAGTTGAAGTGGGGATGGATAGCTCAGTGGTTTGAGCATTGGCCTGCTAACCTCAGGGTTGTGAGTTCAATCCTTGAGGGGGCCATTTAGGAATCTGGGGCAAAAATCTGTCTGGGGATTGGTCCTGCTTTGAGCAGTGGGTTGGACTAGATGACCGCTTGAGGTCCCTTCCAACCTTTATATTCTATGATCTCCCCAGACCCCTTCCAACTCTGATAGTCTATGAGTCTCTGAGGTGACCAAAGCCCACAGGTAAGCCAAAAACATGGAGACCTGGGAGAAGGGTCAGAATTTGGGGAGAGCATGAGCTATTATAGCAGGGATAAAGGAGAAGCAAAACAGAAGTGGGGGTGGAAATAAAATCAATATCTTAGATATCTGTATACTAATGCGAGAAGTATGGGGAAAAAGCAGGAAGAACTCAAAATACTAGTAAATAAACACAACTATAATGTAGTTGGTATCACAGTGGTGGGATAATATGCGTGACCATAATATTGGTATAGAAGGGTACAGCTTGCTCAGGAAGGACAGGCAGGAGAAAAAGGGAGGAGATACCTTATATATTAAAAATGTATACACTTGGACTGAGGTTGAGATGGAAATAGGAGAGAAACTTGTTGAAAGTCTCTGGGTAAGGATAAAAGGGGTAAAAAACAAGGGTGATGTCTTTGTAGGAGTCTATTACAGACCTCCTAATCAGGAAGAAGAGATGGATGAAGCGTTTATTAAACAACTAACAAAATGATCCAAAGCATATGACTTGGTGGTGATGGGGGACTTCAAATACTCAGACACGTGTTAGGAAAATAACACAGCAGGGCACAGATTATCTAAAAATTTCTTGGAATGTATTAGAGACAATTTTTTATTTCAGAAAGTGGAGAAAGCTACTACAGGAGAGGGAAGAACTGGTTGAGAATTTGAAGGTGGAAGGCAGCTTGAATGAAAGTCATCATGAAATGATACAGTTCATGATTCTAACGAATGGGAGGAGGGAGAACAGCAAAATAAAGCCAATGGATTTCAAGAAGGCAGACTTTAGCAAAGTCAGTAGGAGGTGGTAGGTAAGATCCCATGGGAAGCAAGGGGGAAAACAATTGAAGACAATTGGCAATTTTTCAAAGAGACATTATTAAGGGCACAAGAGCAAACTATCCTACTGCATGGGAAAGATAGGATATATGGCAAGAGAGACCATCCTGGCTTAACCAGGAGATCTTCAATGATCTAAAAATAAAAAAAAGAGTCCTACAAAAAGTGGAAACAAAGTCAAAGTACAAAGGATGAATATAAACAAATGACACAAGTATCTAGGAACAAAATTAGAAAGGTCAAGGCACAAAACGAGTTCAAACTAGCTAGAGACATAAAGGGTAACAAGAAAACATTCTACAAATACATTGGAAGCAAGAGGAAGACCAAGGGTGGGACAGTTACTCAATGCGGGGGAGGGGGGGAAATAATAACAGAAAATGTGGAGCTGGCAGAGGTGCTTAATGACATCTTTGTTTCAGTTTTCACCAAGGAGGTTGGTAGGGATTGGACGTCTAACATAGTGAATACCGGTGAAAATGTGGTAGGATCAGAGGCTAAAATAGAAAAAGAACAAATTAAAAATTACTTAGACAAATTAGATGTCTTTAAGTCTCCAGGGCCTGATGAAATGCATCCTACGATACTCGAGGAGCTGACTTGGATACTCAAGGATCCTAGGATACTCAAGGAGCTGGAGATATCTGAACCATTAGCGATTATCTTTGAAAAGCCATGGAAGACGGGAGAGATTCCAGAAGACTGGAAAGGGGCAAATATAGTGCCCATCTATAAAAAGGGAAACAAGTACAACCCAGGGAATTACAGACCACTCAGCTTAATTCTGTACCCTGAAAGATAATGGAGCAAATAATTAAGCAATCAATTTGCAAACATCTAGAAGGCAATTCTGGATTTACCATGGTGCCATAGCGCCAGGCCCACACTCCAAAGGGGCCCTCCACGAAGCTTGGTGCTGCTGTGCCTGGGGCTCTGTCCTGCTGTTGCATGGCATCTGGCAGCAAAGCTCCCCCTCCCCTGCCTCTTCCCCCAGCGTGTTGCATACTCGCCCCTTCTCCTCTCACTCTCTCTCTCTGCTCCCGATCAGCTGTTGGCTGGGGGGGAAGAGCAACAGCCACCACCGCCTGGACCCTGGGCAGGGTGAGTCCCCACCTCAGCTGCTTCTGTGGAAGTAAATGATTTTTTTACAGACTGCCCCCTTTTCTCAGATCATCCTCCCTGTCCTCCTCCTGCTGTGTCTGGGGCCCCCTCTCCCCCTCAGCTCGCCGCTCCCACTTCCCCACTCCTTGCCCTGGTTCTCCGTCCTTGCTCCAACTCCTAATGGGGGCAAAGGACCTTGCACAGCAGCGCCCATGTCCTTCCTCCTAGCTCCAGCCTGGGCTAGAGTAGCAGCCACACTGTCTCTCCAAGTCCTGGGAGCATCAGGCAGCTTAACGCTAATAAGGGAAATGCCCCTTCCAACAGCAGCTTCTGTCCCATCAAGTGTGCAGGAATTGGGGGTCGAGGACCTTAACACTGCACCCCTACCTTTACTGATCCCCCACCGCTATAATGGGGACAGCAGTAAAGAATTATTGCATCACCAGCACTCACAAGTTTTCTTTAGCTGAAAGAGGTCACAGGACTTTGCAAAAAGAGAGAAGTGCCCGGTTTTCCCCTCAAAAGGATAATTATTAATGGCAAAGTGGTGATATATTTTGTGAGAGAGGCCGTGGAAAATTCAGTCCTCTACCTCATCTGTTTCTTGGCGTTGAACATTTAATAACTTTCAGGAGAGAGAGAGGAGGAAGTGGAGAAGAGGTGGGGGCAGGGCCTTGGGAAAGGGGGTGGACTCGGGGCATACCCCCTCCAGCCCCCTGCTGTGAACTGCTCAGGGTAGGGGGCTGGGAGCACCCCCACAACCCCAGCTCATGTCCCCATCTCTGACCTCTGCACCCCCCTCACAAACTCCCAGCCCCCTGCCCTGACTTCTGCACCCCCCACGACCCCAGCCCTGACTCCTGCACCTCCACACATACCCAGCCCCCCACACCCCATGCCCTGACACCTGCACCCCCCTCACATACTTCCAACCCCAGTCCTGACTCCTGCATCCCCCCACACACATATCAAGCCCCACCTACACCCCATGCCCTGACTTCTGCACCCCCCACGACCCCAGCCCTGACTCCTGCACCTCCACACATACCCAGCCCCCCACACCCCATGCCCTGACACCTGCACCCCCCTCACATACTTCCAACCCCAGTCCTGACTCCTGCATCCCCCCACACACATATCAAGCCCCACCTACACCCCATGCCCTGACTTCTGCACCCCCCCATCCCCATGCTCAATCTGAGTATCAAATGGGAAGTCTCCCACATTCCCACCTGCATCCCTCACACCAAATGGGAGCTGCCCCAGGTAAGTGCTCTACATCCCAACCTCCTGCCCCAACCCTGAACCTCCTCCCTCATTCTAGCTCCTGGCCAAACCCTGAAACCCAACCCCAGCCTGCTCCTGCATCCTAACTCCCTCCCAGACCCTGCATCCCACCCTCAGCTTGGTGCAGAGAGAGGCAAAGAAAATGGGCTATAACCAGGGAGAAGGTAGGTACCTGCTCTATGTGGGCAGCGGTGAGGGGGGGATCCTGTTTACCCCCTCCCCAGCCCTGCTGTGCTTGCAGTTTACTCCTGGCCCCTCTCTTACATCAACGACCAACCCTAGCTCACGCCCCACTGTGTTTTTGCCCGGAGCCCCTGCCTTGCTCCAATCAGCAGGAACTAATCCTCCCCTGATGCCCCACTGTGCTCATCTTGCCCCTGGCCCCTCCCTCAGTCCAGCTGGGGACCAATCATTCCCCCCACTCACACCATGCCCAGCTGTCAGGGTGGATAAAAATCAATGACTTTAAAAAAAAAATCAGATTTTTAAAAATTTAAATAGTTTTTTCCCCTCAAAAATACGATCTAAAGATAGTTTTAATTAAGATACATTATATCATGGAATAGGGATTATAAAATCTGATTCTTTAGTATGAGACAATATATTCATATAATGTTTAAGAAAAGTTTTGTAAATGAGTTCTGATAGTTCCTGGCTTGTTATGCAAACAAAACTGCACAGGATCTTTTCAGGGGGCAAGACAAAGATGCCACATTTATTATGATAACCACTAGCTAATACCTTAATACTTACGCACACATACAATGTTCTGCAGCTGCTTATAGTTACCAGTCCTGGACATAGCTTGAGTCCGTGGCTTGATTTTGCAGCTTGGGTTTGTAGCTCGTGGCAGTTAACTGGCCAGGAAAGCCAGGCACAAGGAAGGCCTGGGTCTGCCCTCCCATGTTGGTAGCAGAACGGTACCCTTCCAAGTCTTCCATCTCACCCATCCTTTTTGTAGGCTTTAGTTTGAATCCAGAATCTATAGGTCTTGCTGTGTCATGCTGCCTCTGGGTTCGGTGTGATTGGTCACCCATCAATTGCAGACATGACTTTCAGGCTCAGATCGGGCTTTGATCTTCCTTCTATTGTACCTTTGTTCTTTTCTTTTTAGGGTGGACTGTCCTTACTTTGTTAGGGCTGTTGTCTGCATCTTCAGCCGTTGGTATTTAAACTCTGTTTCATCAGGACAGGCTGGTGCTGGAGGTTGATTCCATCATCCATACATACCACATTCACACATCTAAACTAAACTAATAAGATTACAGCCCGTTTTTGCAAAAATAAAGGTTGCAGCAAGCTTTTATAAAATGGAGAAAGTGTTGTAAAATGGAGTTTGAATTACAATATGGCAAACAGTGAACAGAAGTAGACAAGTGTAATGAATGGCAAACAATGAAAAGAAGTTACAATATAGGCAAGTGTAATGAATGGCAAACAATGAACAGAAGTTACAATACAGAAACAGTGCAAGTCTCAGTGATTTAAGCAGGAATTGGATTGACAGTGAAACTTACAAGGGCAACTGGCTGAACAGTTGTGGCTCTTAACAAGCATCTTAATTGTCAATTAGCCAGCTACTGGGGTCACCGGTTTTCTGAATGAATGTTGTTTCATTCATAAAACTTTACTTATGAAGTTACATTAATAAAGTGAACAATTAAAACGATTTCATTAATCAGTTCTACGGGCTTAGGGACCCAATCTTATGGGATTCCACAGACTTCTATATAGATTATTTAGGTTAATTTTTCTATCTACCCAATGCGACTCAGTGCTCCGTCTAGAAGATACCGTCAGAAATGTTTAGTTTTGCAGTTCTCAAACTGCGGATTTGTATCTCCAGAGGAAACATGCTTGTTAACAGCAAAAATGTTTTAAAATAAATAAATAATATATAGAGGTGAGAAATAACAGACCTCAACTCTATTGTCCCTCTGCAAATTTGTGTACACAGGGTCAACCCCTTACCTTTCTTTAAAACTGAAAAGTTTCAAAAAGTTCAATTAATAGAAGATTGTTGGGGGAGGAATAGCTCTGGACAAGGAGAAGTCTGGAGATAAATGTGAGAAGTGAGGGACATATGTTTTTTTGTTTGTTAAAATAATGTGTTTGCTGTTGAAGAAAAAATCCAGAATACTTAACATTTTAGTTAAATAAAAAAATTTAATTGTTTGTCTGGTGATGTTCTCCTCCTAATACAGCCTGGCAAGAAAATCCTTCAAATATTAATGATTAACCTCTTGAATTGAAGATAGTTCACCTCCCATTGACTTCATAAATATCTGCTTCAGTTATCTTTGGTAAATGAAATAACCAAACAATCATTCATTTTCTGATAAGCTGTAAAACTCATCTGAAAAGTTTTCAAAATAAATCATGGTTTAAAAATGTATAATGTGTAGCTTCTAAAAATGAAACCTACATCTATCTCTGAGTTGTGAAGAATATGTTTTTAGGTTACAACAACCAACAAAAATGGACTTCTATGTAGAAACCCATGATTAAATCAAGTCTTCCTAATTAGTGATTTAAATAATTATTCAAATCAAATCCACTCTGCTCTCTGTGCTCTTGCCCCTGGCCTCTTCATTCCCCAGGGGGGCTCACAAATATGTTTGGCGCTGGGCCCACAAAAAGTTAATCTGGCCCTGCTTGAAGGTGAAAAGTAACAGATAGTATGAATTTGTCAAGAACAAATCGTAACAAACCAACCTGATAGCTTTCTTTGACAGGGTAACAAGCCTTGTGGATAGAGAGGAAGTGGTAGACGTGGTATATTTTGACTTTAGTAAAGCTTTTGCTGTCTCGCATGACCTCATAAGTAAACTAGGGAAATGCAACCTAGATGGAGCTACTATAAGGTGAGTGCAATACTGGTTGGAAAACAATTCCCAGAAAGTAATCAGTGGCTCAAAGTCATGCTGGAAGGACATAACGAGTGGGGTCCGCAGAGATCAGTTCTGGGTCTGGTTTTATTCAATATTTTCATCAACTATTTAGATAATGGCATAGAGAGTACACTTATAAAGTTTGCAGATGATGCCAAGCTGGGAGGGGTTGCAAGTACTTTGAGGATAGGATTAAAATTCAAAATGATCTGGACAAACTGGAGAAATGGGCTGAAGTAAATAGGATGAAATTCAATAAGGACAAATGCAAAGTACTCCATTTAGGAAGGAAATCAGTTGCACACATACAAAATGGGAAATGACTGCCTAGAAAGGAGTACTGTGGAAAGGGATCTGGGTTGTCATAGTGGACCACAAGCTACATATGAGTCAACAGTGTAACACTGTTGCAAAAAAAGCGAACATCATTCTGGAATGTATTAGCAGGAGTGTTGTCACCAAGACGTAATTTTTCCACTGTGCTACGTGCTGATTAGGCCTCAACTGGAATATTGGGCACCACATTTCAGGAACGATATGGACAAATTGGAGAGAATCTTGAGAAGAGCAACAAAAATGATTAAAGGTCTAGAAAACATGACTGATGAGGGAAGATTGAAAAAATTGGGTTTATTTAGTCTGGAAAAGAGAAGACTGAAAGGGGACATGATAACAGTTTTCAAGTTTATAAAAGGTTATTACAAGGAGAAGGGAGAAGAAATATTTTTCTTAAGCTCTGAAGATAGGACAAGAAGCAATGGACTTAAATTGCGGCAAGGGAGGTTTAGGTTAAACATTAGGAAACCTTTCCTGTCAGGGTGGTGAAGCACTGGAATAAATTGCCTAGGGAGGTTGTGGAATCTCCGTCATTGGAGATTTTTAAGAGTAGGTTAGACAAATACCTGTCAGGAATGGTCTAGATAATACTTAGTCCTGCCCTGAGTGCAGGGGACTGGAGTAGATGACCTCTTGAGATCCCTTCCAGTCCTATGATTCTATCTCAGAGCCATTTCATTACTTGATAACTTGCCCTCTTGATAGCAGGAATAAATGCATCCCTTGTCGGTAGCAATTTTTCTCCATTTGTCTGCCTCTTGAAAAACATCCACCAACTTAGCTCTGCAAATATCGTAATGTTGATTTTCAAATGATAAACTCAGCATATGAATGTCTTCAGTACATTTATGACCTCGTCAGTGACAGTCTCAGCCATTCTGACCACCACTCTGAACACCTTCAGCATGAGGAAAGAGGTTTTGGAGGCTAAATCAAATGCCTTCCAGTAAGATAATTTGGTCTTTCCAGCAAGCTTTTCAAGGATGTGACACGTCTGGAAGAGCATGGAAACCTGGCAATGTGGTGGCTTTTAATGGTCCAAGAGACAGGAATGTGTCTGTGAGGGACATACAGAAATTATGTTTCCCCAGCAGCAAGCCCAAAAACAGAATCTTGAGGAAGTCTTGGGTAGCATCTCACAGAGAGCACTAGAATGGCTGTGTCTTGTGTGAAAATCCAGAGTATACTAGTACCTCTTTCTATGGAATTCATGCCATGCAAGATAATTTTAGTGTCAGATTGCTCTTGGGAACTACAAAGAAACTCCACTGAACAGTGCAAGACAGCAGCTTCATTATGCTATGCGGCAACAAAATTCTTTGAGCAATTCTTTGCATACTGGAGCATTTTTCATGCAAGATATACAGTTAACTCATTCAGCATGAGAGTATGGGACAGTAACTTCTTGATTGTGACTTTGGAGATGTTTGTGGAGTCAATAATTTTGTACTAAATGTGCAACACCATGGAGTCTTTTCTTTCTGGTAATATTTTTAATTAATTTCTTTGCATATGTGTCAAACATGAGGTGGACTTTGTCATAGTATTTTCTCTGTAGCCTCATTATGAAGTGTTCAGCCAAACCTTGATCGGCGTTAATGGTTTTTGGTTTGTTGCGAGCTTGTACCTCAACCATACCATCTATGACTGCTATATTGAAAGGCTTCTTCTGGCATAAAGTACTGGTTACATTGTCATGCTGTTTAGGAAGACCATGCAAGATGCACATTGGTTTGCTTTTCAGCTGACACATATACATTGTTCTGTCAATACTCTAACACTGATTGTGGGCCCATGGAAAATAAAGAGCAGCGAAGACTCAACCATCTTCATGTATCGCTGCACCAAAAGTTCATTTTGTTGCTGATTCAGCCTCATTGAATTACTTGTTCCATTCTGTGATATTGCAGCTCACCACCATGCACAATAGGTCATGTGTGAAATTGGTCTTGCGAGTCATGTATTTTTTGAGAAATGACTTCAAACACATATGTGTGCTTTTCAGAGAAGTCAAGTAGGAAGCATTTTTGAAGGGCAACAAGTATTCAGGTGTGTGCTCCTATTGCATGTCGCAGCTTTTTCCTTGCAAGAATGTGTCTGTACAAAATCCCCCAGATCTGCATACAGTTTGTAGATGGATTCCAGTACTTTCTGGCTGGATGCTGACCTCTTAGCCAGTGCCTCATAACAACTCTTTTGGCATAATGAACAAAGCTGGTAATCAATGCCATTTAACTGTTCCTTTTTCCCGATGATGGCAAATAAACTTGAAGCCTCCTTCCATTTATAGTAATCTGCAACACTGAAAAAAATAATCAGGTATCATGTTCTGAGCATTAAATTATGTTAGTCTGACATTACTGCCAGTCGAGGACTACAGTTTAACTCTATGAAAGCTGCATGTTTGACATCCTTGTGTTAAAGTAAAAGTTGATTTTTAAATATTTTCTTGACTATATGTTTAGATAATGGTCCTAGTTTTGTCATGTTTGTTACCATTGTGTTCCTAGGGGAAAGGCTTTTGAATGATACCCACCTCGACCCATTTCTGATGACATTGTATTATCAAGATTTCCATCAGCTGGAGGACTTGAAGCTGGGAGCCAGGGGGGCACTGAGTTCACCCTGTCACATTGCGGAGTGTGACACCAATGACATGATTCTGTAGATTTTTATGAATCAAATATTACCCCCACTTACATTTCTGTCACTACCTTTCTACAAAATGAGATTTTACTACATGCTGCCATTAGGCTTTTCTCTCTCTTGCTAGAAGCAGAAGTACATTCATTGAGTTTTGGTTTGAAAGCTGTTTTATAGCTTACATGCAGCAGACATGTGTGCTGTGATTTGTCGGATTGACATCAGCGCTCACATTCAGTTGGGGAAGTAGCTACTAGCTCTAATAGGAATTTTCTAATGGGTACCGTTTGGGGTGGGGGCGACTTGCTTAGATAAAAAGTTCAGTGTGAATGATGAAAACATGCCATTTTCAGACAGAGTAATTTAAAAAGTCTAACATTTATTTATAGATTATAGTAATTCGGTTTAATGATGTCATTTGTTTGCTCTTTTGATCAGATTTCATTTGCCGTTTGATCTGTCTACTCCCCTTCCCTTTACAAGTTACCTTAATTTTCTCTGTTTTTCTAATTTAGATTTTAAACTCTTTGAACAGGCTTTTTCTCTAATCTCTCTAAATTGCCTCACACATTTATGGTGCTCTATAAATGATCATAATAATGCTTGGGGTCAGAGGGAAAGAAGCCAGATGGGAGGGAGTGACTGAGTAGGGGGGGAGAGGGACAGCATGATGCAAGGCAGAAGAGAGGTCAGATTAGGAGGGAATAGGGACATGTGGAGTCAGTGTCTGAGTCAAAGCCATAAGGTAGGGAGGAGATAGTTTCCTTTCAGCAAAAACAATGAGGAGTATTTGTGGCCCCTTAGAGACTAACAGATTTATTTGGGCATAAACTTTTGTGGCTAAAACCCACTTAAGCAGTTGCATTCTGTGGAAAATATAGTATGCAGGTATATGTACACGGTACATGAAAAGATGGGAGTTGCCTTACAAGTAGGGGGTCAGTGCTAATGAGACTATTCAGTTAAGGTGGAAGTGGGCTATTCTCAACAGTAGAATACCAAGGGAGGAAAAATCACTTTTGTAGTGGTAATGAGGCCAATGTAATCAGGATGGCCCATTTCAAACAGCTGACAAGAAGGTGTGAGTAACAGGAGTGGGAAACTAGTTTCCTTTTAAATGGTTTCAGTTTTTTCTTTAGGTCACTATGAGGAAATCCCATTTCTCCACTAAAGAGCAGTAGCAGAGAGACGGTCTGGAGCCAGAGACAAAATTGCAGAAGGGTTGATGGGAGTTGTAAGCGTCTTAAAGTCTCAGACCCTCAGAGAGTCAAGTTTTAAACTGATTGGAATGTGTTGACGACAAACAAAAACCATTACAGTTCATGTTGTACATCACCAATACAATCCAAATGTCAGGGCTGCTGTTTGTTCATTCAGCTGAGATACCACTTACAAGAATAAAATAGTTGAAACCATGGTTTATAAGAGTTAACTCCTATCAAATCTTATTTTCATAGCTTAGTACTAGCATTTTTGTGGAAATAAAGTGAAACGAAGTTTTGACTCATCTCTTAGAGAAATTGAGCCTGAAACTCCCTTGGCCAAGTGGGGGAGGAGGAGAAAGCCAACCTATTAACATTTTGGCAAGCTGTGTTGCAGTCAACTGATATTTATATTCCAACTTCATGTGGTGCTGTTGATCTGAACTGATGTGCACTAGAAACTACAATACCAAAGGCATTTCATTTGTAGCTTAAAGCAGATAAGAATCTAAGTAGACCAAGAGGAACAGATGCTGAATGACATGAGATAGCAGGAGGAGACGAGGAGAAATGCTAAGATAAGTATTTCTTTGGTAACTATAAAGTATTGCTCATACAGGATTATAACATTTGCCATGAATAAACATGCTTAGACTTCTGTACATCTGCATTACAGAAGGCAGTTGGAGTTATCAGTAGGCTAACAGGAAATCTGTGTTTAGGTGAATTAGAATAACTTGGAAAATATCCCCACTGCAAATCAGAAATGACACTCTAGTGCTTAGTTTTCATGTAAAGATATTTATTGTATTTAATACTTTGTAACATTGTTTTTAAGCCCCACGTAACACAGTGGGCATGGTTCTGATTTCACATACACTGGAGTCAATCAAAATATCTCCACTGATCAGAATCAGGCCCAATACATTTAGATTTAATCAGTCTAATTAAATGGAAGCTGCTTATTAAAGTACAAGACACTGACAGTTTGTTACAGGCCAGATTTTCAAAAGTGCTCAGCACCCAGCAGTTCCACTGAGAACGATGCAAAAAGCAAAACTGAAAAAATAGATAGCTCAGGCACAGAGAGGTTAAGGCCAAGAATTAAAAACATGGGAGCAGGGCCGGCGCTTTCATTTAGGCTACTTAGGGCACCAGCATTATGGGGGAAGGGGGGGCAGGCGGCTCCGGTGGAGCTGCCGCAGTGGTACCTGCGGAGGGTCTACTGGTCTCGCGGCTCCAGTGGACCTGCTGCAGGCATTTCTGCGGACAGTCTGCTGGTCCCGCGGCTCCAGTGGACCTGCCGCAGGCATGCCAGCGGCAGCTCCACCAGAGCCACGAGACCCGCACGTGGGGCGGCGAAATGGCGCGGCGCCTAGGGCGCCAGAAACCCTGGCGCCGGTCCTGCATGGGAGTATGACCTTACCTTCCTAACTCTATATTTAGACACCTAAATAGGCAAGCAGATTTTTGAATGCATTACCAAGAAGCTGCCACTGAAATCAATTGTGATTGAGACTGTCTACCATAGAGATAAGCAGAAAAACAAGTGAACAGCTTAACAGGATGCCATTAGCTCAAAAATCACAGTGGTGTCTGAAAAGGATTGTTTAACTTACTATGATAAAAGCAACCACTAAGATTACTGTAAATAAGAGACATTAGATAACCAAACTTTCTTTTTTTTGTTTATTTTGTACATTTGACAGCAGATTGTGTGCTATCAGTTTAACAATTTCCCCTGTCTAGCTAGTCAGTTTCCTCTGTTAAATGTGTGGTTCTGTTGATCAGCAAAAAGAGAGAGAGTTTTTAAAAGGAAAATATGATTGTAAAGCCACATAAACTGTCAGGGGGACTTCAGCAAGTATAATACCCAAAATTACTTTTCACTCATTTTTTCCTTCTTTCTTTTTTTCAAATTGACTAGATTTCAAATTGACTGTGTCCTTTTAGTGTCACATTTCCGGCTGCAAATGGAGGTGCACAAGTTATAGGAAATTTAATTTTGTTTGAAATTTTCCAGTAAAACCAAATCCTCTTTTAAAAATTTCATTTAATCTTGTGACATCAATACTAAAGTGAGAACGGGATCTTTTGAGAGCTGAATTCCATTTACAGTGTGTGCTATTTATGGGTCAATAGTATTCTATTTAGGTTCTTGTAGCCAACTCCTAACACTATTGTATCAGAACACATTTCAGGGAAATAACACAGGAAATGATTTACATCAACCAATTAAATTTTATTCTCCTTCCTGGCCCCAGACCCCAGGGAATAAATTAAGTAGTTACATTTGTTTTGCTTTATGTAAGTTACAGTAGATTCAGAGTTTGTGGGAAAGCAAGGTCAAAGAGATGAGCATGAGCTGCCTATTTTGACTGTGCGCACCTCACATGCAACAAACTTTTTAAAATATTCATTTACTTTAAAAAGTTTTTTTCTTTAGAAATATAAACTGTTATACTTTGGCATCATTTGTCAAATTGAGACTTTCATTAGTCACATCAAGAGGGTGCTAAGAATCACTGTTTTGATCCAAGCATGCTGCTAGTTAATCTATTCATAAATGTTAATCCTTGGCACAGAACATTGATTCAATTGTTGGATTAAAATAGTAATTAATACATTGATGCTATGGTAAAGTATGGGCCAGTCCAGACCCCGGGTTTGGCTTTTATTATTGGAAAGAAATATGTCTCTCAGCCTCCTGAGTTTGTGCTAATTGAAGCAGGCCTGTTAGTTTGCAGAGTCTGTGTGTTAAATGCAGGAAGAACATCCAGAGAGTCTGTTCTAAAAATGATAAGGTAACAGCAGTCTTCCTGAGTTCAGGAGCAAGATTTGTTAATCCTCCACTTTTGCTTTTCTATCTTGCTTATTTTCTTTTCATGTGTAACAAGTGACATGAATAGATTCATTAGAGTCTGTCACGACCCAATGATTTGAGAATGGTTATGTTAAAGAATGTATAGGTAATAAAATGTAGATGTAATAGGAAGTATGTTAAGTAAAATAGAGTGTGATGGTGGTTGTGTTTTTGGACGAGTAATAAAAGAGTTGACATGCCAGCCTAATAAATCACACCACATCTAGAGGAAGAACCAACAGGCTGACGAATGTGCTGGGTGAGATAGCCCGATGATAACCCTGAGGGCACACCAGAATCCACTCACAACTGTACCAAGCCAAGGACAGGGGAGATGGCCGAAGAACAAGATATTAACAAGCCGTCATTGCTGTGCCATCTGCGTGATTGATTATCACTTCAAACGTGAGAACAGCATGATGAAGCAAACCCTATAGACTTGAATGAGGATAAATCCTTAACAAAACAGGCCCTGAAGACTGAGAACTTTGGGTCTGGTTCTGCAACGAACTTCCAGGATCATCAGATGCACATCTGAGAAGGCCCCGCTCCCTCCTTGTGTCCAGGCCACCTGGCCAGTGACTTGGCACGTGCAACTCTAAGGCCTGGTCTACACTGGGTGAGGGGAATCAATCTAAGATACGCAACTTCAGCTACGATAATAGAGTAGCTGAAGTCGACATATCTTAGATCGACTTATCTCCTGTCCTCACAGTGCGGGATTGACAGCCACGGTTCCCCCCCGTCGATTCCGCTTCTGCCTCTTGCCCTGGAGGAGTTCCGGAGTCGACGGCGGAGTGTTCGGGGATCGATTTATCGCATCTAGACGAGACATGATAAATCAAACCCTGATAGATCGATCGTTACCTGTTGATCTGACAGGTAGTGTGGACATACCCTAAGGCTGGTAACTATAAGAACAACTTTGCAGAACTTGTGTGTGTGTGAAAGAATGCATGAGTGAATGGAATGTTATAGCTATAACTGATGTTTACTATGATTCTCTCTGTAATCACAATAAATGCAGCATATTGCTTTATCCTCTTTAATAATATCCTACTGGTTTTTGTTTTCTTGGTATAACACAATTACTTTTCTTTTTTAATTTGTCTTACTGTACTTTTGTCTTCCTCTTCCATATTGGTGATATAATCATGCTTGGCAGAATTCAATTTTTTAAATATAATTTTGTGGATATTTATATCAGTATTTATTTTTAAACATTTTTAATTTTTATATAATTACATTTTCACAGTTGCACAAAATTGTGGGTTTTAAGCATCTTATTTTTATTTTTGTCTATTTAAATTTTCACATTGTGGGAAATAATTATGAGGGCGGTCAGACAATAATTATGTAATGACAGTAGATGTTGAAATTCAAAAAGATGTTGAGATTCAAAAAGTTTATAACCATTACAACACATATTGTCCACATCACATGTCAAAATATATAAATATCCTTAAAGCAGACTCTAATAAGATCTCAAGCAGCATTTTTCTTTCTTTTCTTCTCTGTGAATTTAAATTATCAATGAGAATATTTTTGTCAGTTTGTGTGTATATGGTGAAATCAATGTTTACATACATTTACCAATAAAAAATTTAATCCTCCCAAGCTTAGTTATAATTTATAAATATACCAGTATCATCTTAACACTACAATTATTTGAGTAGGTCTGACAAAACCAGTTCCTTCCTTTCAACAGCTCCAAATTCTCTGCTTCAGAGATCTCCCCTCAACTTATAAACCACAGAGGTCTTCAGTATCTCTGGGATAAGGAAAACTATGAAAGGCAGTTTGCAAGTTAGTACAGAAATAATACTTTTCTGGCTGCACAGGTTTTAATTTCTCAAAATAGAGTACCTATAATAATCAAGATGTAATAGCTGAAACCAAAGCTGCCTCATTTGGTAAGGTCACAATTAAAAACCAAACCAAACAAACTCTTCTCCCCTAGTGCTATTCTGATTTAAAATGTAGCTCCCCTCCCATTTATAAATCTCATCTGAATGAAAATAGTTTGTCATATTCAATAACTGAAAAGTAGCCTTCAGAGGCTATCACTCTTTTTAGTGGAAAATTTACTTATGTTCCATACAAATTTGGTGTCACCTCATTTTTATTGTTGAGAATTATTTGCTTGAGAAACCTAGGAGCCGCTGCCAGAGAGATGTGTCAATCACTTTCGGAGCTGCCTGAGGTAAGTGCCGCACCCCTCACCCCGTCCTGCACCCCAATCCCCAGAGCCCGCACCAAAACTCCCTCTCTGAACATGCACCTCACAACCCCTCCCGCACCCAAACTCCCTCCCAGAGCCTGTACCCTGCACCCCCTCCTACCAGGGGTGACTTCAGGCACCAGCCCACCAAGCGCGTGCATGGGGCAGCATGCTGTGGGGGGCAGCCTGTTGGTTGCCATGAGGGTGTCAGTCAGTCTTCCTTCAGCGGCAAGCCTGTGGGAGGTCCACAGGTCCTGTGGCTTCGACGGCAATTCGGCAGCGGGTACACCAAAGACACGGGACCGGTGGACCTCCCACAGGCATGCCGCCATAAGCCTCTTGACTGCCATGTTTGGGGCGGCAAAATACATGGAGCCACCCCGCCCTCTACACCCCAACCCTCTTTCCCAGTCTGGTGAAAGTGAGTGAGGGAGACTGAGCATGGGAGGGAGGAGGGATGGAGTGAGCAGCGAGTGGGAAGAGGTGGGACTGGGATGGGGTCTTGAGGGAAAGGGTGGAGGTGGGGCAGGGCCTGGGACTGATCAGAGAGGGCTTGGGGGTCCCTGAAAAACTTTAAATCAAAATGGGGGTCCTCGGGTTGCTGAAGTTTGAGAACCACTGCTCTAAGGAACTGTTAGTACGGCTTGTTGTGAAATTTTGGTGTAGACAAGGCCTTACTTTCATTTTCATGCATTTAAAAAAAGGCTAGGAAATTACTGCACCACTTCTCAGGAATATTTATGAATATTTTTGCTATTTTCATCCATCTCTATTCATTGTCATGAACAGGAATTTTAAGTGATGCAAAACCCTTTTAAACACTGAAACCATGCCACGTTATTCCAGTGATTACCCTTAACCACCAGTCTTGTGCATTGAGTAAACTTAATTTGAACTCTTATGAACATTTCATTATTACTGTACATAAAACTAGAGGAAAGATTCTGTAGAAAAGCCCATTTAGCTAACTGTCTTAGTTAGTATTCTAGTAAATCATTTTAACCATTACAGACCAAACTTTCAAAATGTGGCTTGCATTTGCACGTGCAACTTTGGAGCACTATCATTTGTGCATGCACATAGTAGAATTTATGTATATAAAACAGCATTCATTAAACTTTCCACTTTTTGTAAATTAAATGTAAATTATAAATTGAATGTAAATAAGATTTGTGAGAGCATATTTATTTGTATGCAGCAGTGTTCAAAGAATTTTTACACAAAAGTTTAACATACATAGAAACCTCTTTAACTACACTGCATGTTTGTGTTAGGAGACTGGGTCCTAGGTGGTCATGTCTAGTGGTTGGCATCCAAATGCCAGAGCCAGAAGTTGAGACAGGGCCAGAATCAAGGCCATAGGTCAGAACTGGAGTCAGAGTCCAAATGCCAGAGACAGGGGTCAGAGCCAGATTACCAGGAACCAGGGAAGGCAGAAGCAGTACAGGATATTGGCTGGTGCTGTGGAGGAGCAGGGCTTGACAAGAGATGAACACAACAAGGCAAAGTGTTCATGGGCATGTGCGTTGAGCAGCTAGCAAGCTACTGCTGTTGCTGAGCTTAAGAACCAGGCTGCTAATTTCCTCAGCCAGTCAGGCAGGGCAATCCATCAGGCAGCCTACCCCGCTCTTTAGGCCAGCTACAGGGCCTTCTGACAGTTTGCCTCTACATGCACAACCAAATAACTTGCTTGATGTTGCAATTCTCAAACTTGAAATCAAAGGAATTTTGCCTGCAGGAATTTTGGAGCAGTTCAGTTCTAATTTACTTTTTATCTTTTCATGCCAAAAGCTGAGCCATGTGGCTAAAGCAGCACCTGTGTAAAAGTTCTGAGAGGTTTATGGTTAGAGAGGACCAAAGAATGCATTTTTAGGTTGGGGGACCAAACTCAAAAATAAAAATAAAAAAATCTGGTTTTATTTCAACCAAAATCAATTTTTTTGAACTTTTTTGTCTAATCAAATAATTAGATTTTTTTTTTAAATTGACCAAACCAATTGGGTTACCTCACAACACCTTTTTTCAAGTTTTTCATTTCAATGTGACAGTTTTGGGTTACTTTTCACCTTTTTTTGTGTTTTTCCTTTTTACTTGGCCAAATTTGAAGATGAAATACCTTTTGAATTAAAATGTTTTGAAATGAAAAAGTCTGAGCAAAATGTTTTGAAATGGTTGAAATTGGGAATGTTTTGACTTTTTTGAAAAAAAAAATTACATGGCTTTTTTGTTTTTTAACCTGAACCATTTGTCGAATTCACCCCAAATTCACAAATAGTTTTGGAGCCCCCCAAAAGTGCATTTTTGGTTGAAATTTCTAGTTGCCAAAAATAATTTCTCAGCCATTCTGAACAGAGTGGGTTAGAATCAGCTGAACCAACCCTGAACTTCATGGGTTAGAGTGGAATTAAACATAAGTGTGGGACCCAGAACTGAAAGCACAGGAAAATTTCTAGATGGAGCACAGGAAGGATCTCATAGCTTGCCTGACTGACTGCGCTTGCCAATTAATCCCATAGGGTAGGGAAACCCCAAAGTCTTTGGAATGATATGAAAAATCCCTTTAGTTGCCTCACCTTTGGGAAGCGAGGGGATGAAAGGTAACACAAACTCCCTTCCCCTCCTCCAAAAAGCTCAAGATTAAGTATACCTAGGCCATCCGTGACAGTTGTCAGAACTATATCTGTCCTGCCTTGCTAGTGATCAGCCTGACACCCCTTCCACAAGACAGCCAACATAATGGATTTTCCTAATAGACTGCAGGTTTTCAGACCCTCCTATGGGGCTACAGGAAGAATCCCCTAAGTGGTTCCTCCTTTCCAGTTCCCTGCACTATCTCCTTCCCAGGGCAGAATGAGAAAGGGGCCAAAGGAACTCCCTCTTGCCCCTCCAGGCCTTGGGAGGGGGGCAATTAGAGACTCCTGGCTGCAACCCTCCACCCAACCTCCTGCAGCACCAGAAGGGTAGTGAGAAACAGAGCAGCTGTAGAAGGAGCAGAAGCCAAGCTTGTCACTGAGGGGAGCAGCAGACTCTGAAGCGGTGTTTGTGAGGCATAACTGGTGTTGGAGTCCGGGGGGTTAGCAGATTAAGTCATTGGGGGTGGTGGGTGTCCACAAACCTTATGTCCAAACAATCATTTACACCAAGCCACATTATTGTGACCTCTACTCAGTAGCAATTACTCCAGGGGAAGAGCATGCTAGGACAGGAAACTTATTTCAGCTCTAATCAAAGAGCATTTTGACACTGCAATGTCTTCGCCAAGAAGTTGCATTCAGTTGTGGGACTTTCAGGAATAATTCAAAAGAATACTGAAAACCAGTTTGGCTAGATGTTGCATGGCCTAGTCGATCTATTTTTCTAAGACTCATTCAGCCTATATGTAATTCCTTTGTTTATTCCTGTAATTATGAAAAAAAAAGTCATTATGTAAAGGTGGATAGAATTACTATAAAAAATGTAATCTGAAAATTCAAAAGGTATATTTACTTTCTGCACTGAGGAGAGAACAGCCTAGTTCAGTCAGTACATTTATTTTTAATGGAGAGTTTGATCCAATCCCTAAAAACGTCAGTGGCAATCTGTAAAGCAGTGATTTACACCCTTAAGGCTCAGAGGCCTAGAGATGGCCAGCCTGTCCAATTAGCCCTGCCTGACACACCTGGAAGGGGCCACACATATTATCTGGCTGATTAAGGGCTGCAAGGGAGACAGGGAGTTCTGGGAGAGATCTTAAGCAAACGGGGAGAAACCACAGAGTTCTGCAGTCAGTTGAGAAGCCTGGGCCCTTACAGCAGATGTAGGGTTTGCTAGAGGAAGCTGAGCTAGTAAGACAGGGTGCACTGGAAAGAAGCTGCTGAAAATAACTGTTTAGAGAGGCTGTATAGCTGGCAAGGGAGACTGATCCTGTTTTAGCTCCCTGAAGACTGGCTTCACCAGGCCTAGAGATTTTTGTTTTGGGATGTTGAAGTTCTGAGTAGTCCTAACTTGGGCTCTGAGGTAAAAGCCTTCAAATTAATACTTCAAACTAGCTCCTCTGAGTAGGCTTCATTAAAGAGACTCATGCTGCTGTTAATTAGAGAGTGTTTGGCTTCTTTTTGCAGACTGTTAGTGTGAACTCCTTACCTCATGGAAGGGGAAACTGAGACAGGCTGCAGCAGGGACACTTAGAAGGGGGTACTACAGAACAGGTAGGCCCATTTATAGAGTCTTTCCATTGACTTTAGCAGAAGTTGAGTTGGATCCTAATTTAACAGGATTTCAGCATTCCAATGCAAAGCTAAGATCCAACAGAAAACTGAACTGATGTTAGTGCATCTCTTACATGTACATCATTTGTGAATCATGTCATGCCTCTGACAATATAAATGTGTAACTCATAAAACAGCAGAGCCCTGCTTAAAACTAAAATATTGGTCCAACCAAGCTGGCATTTAACAGACTTACTGCTATAATTCTTATTTGCATAATGCTATATATAATTAGGGAACATATCTGCTGAAAAAATGTAAGTACAGTTCCTGATAATATTTTAACTTCTTGTGGAAAAAGTAGCCATAGACAACACTTGGCTTCCAAAAAGTAAAATATTGTGCTAAATAGACCTTCACCTATTGATGGTTCTTGGCTGATGCTTGTACCGTTAATCTTTCCAATTTAGTTTATATAACCATAGGGCTGGCTACACTTGCGAGTTACAGTGCAATAAAGTAGCCCTGGGTGCCCTAGCTCACTGCCCATCCACCCTGGCAAGGCACATAGTGAGCTCTGACTCGACAGCTACAGTGCTGCTGGTACTCTACCTCGGCAAGTGGAATAACATTTGCTGCGCCCCTGCTGGAGCGCTGCGGCACCAGTGTGGACAAGGTGTTGCATTACTGTGCTCTGATCAGCCTCCAGAAATGTCCCATAATCCCCTTAAGTCAAGTGACCACTCTTGTCACTGTTTTGAACTCACTGTAGGAAGGCAGATATGCTGTTTGAAAGCTCCGTTTCTGACATCTGGTTGCTTATCTGCTCTGAGACAGATAAGTGTGCTCCAAGACAGATTAGTGTGGAATGCTATGTGTGAAAGAGGCGGGGGGAGGGGGAGCGGGTGTCTGCTGCTCTCTGAACTTACAAGACAGCATGCTGACATGCTCTCAGCCCCTCCACCTATTCTCTCTTCCCCCACATACACACAACACACTCCCTGTCACACTCCACCACCCCCATTTGAAAAGCACGTTGCAGTCACTTGCATTCTGGGATAGCTGCCCATAATGTACTGCTCCCAATGCCACTGCAAATGTGGCAATGCCAGTGGGCAAGCAGCTGTTAGTGTGGACAGACTACAGTGCTTTCCCTACTGCGCTCTCCAAAGGCAGGTTTAATTCACAGCGCTCTACATCTGCAAGTGTAGCCATGCCATAGACTTAATAAATCTTAAGATGTAGGTAACACAGGGTCATATTCAGTTTCCATCTGTTTTTGACTGAGCAATGATCCTTTTGACCTTAGAAGGCAATTCTCAAGTGAGCACCACTGGAAAATATGATATGATTGTGGTGGAGGATTCCACAGATCCACCCCCTTTCCCTTTGTTAGTTTCAGTTCTGTGAAATTATATTAGTGCATGGGGCAACTTCCTATGTGTTGTGAAATGTCACAGAATGTCATTTAAATGTATGCCCTAAGAATATCTGCAAAACTTTTGTTAGGTGAATACTACATTAAGTACACAGACATTCAGAAATAGCCTGTTGTGTGTGGGTGAACACTTTTCACAAAACAAGCACTCTATCAGTTCTCATCCTCAAAGGAAACCTGCCCACCACTTTCAAAAGAGGAGCCTTTGAGGCTCAGTTCATTACTCTGCTAGATGTTAAAAATCATGAACCGATCGGAGATGCTGGATTTATGGTTTATTACAACAATCTGCAATCAGCTTGGCTTGAAAGCTTGTCTCAGCCACAGAAGTTAATTCAATAGAAGATATTACCTCACCCACCTTTTCTCTCTCATATCCTGGGACCAATATGTCTATAACTATACTGTATGCTTTGATTCAGATGTCAGATCCAAATGGGATCCAGCGTTCTGTTGTGTTTCAGATAAAATCAAAATGGTGCATTCTATGTACTCATTGAAACCTGTTTTCTTAAGGATGATGGATGACACAGAGAAACTCCATTTGTGTGGATGGAAAAACCCAGAACAAGCCTCTTTAGTTGTGTATTATGTCAGATTAGGCAAGTGGTTATATCCAATGTAGTGATTGAGTCACGTGTGCCTATGGCGCTGAAGGAACCAGAGCAAGCACAAAAGTACTCGTAGTGAAACACAGGAATAATATTGCAGGTTTTGTGACAGTGAATGTACTAGCATCAGTAGTAGTGGGCTGAATATTACCACTTCCCCAAAATAGGACCAAATGTCCTTAGGAGACTGATTTTTCTGTGAGAGATCTGGTTCTACATCGCTCACTGTAATTAGTAGAATGCAGAGAGTTGCAGGTCTGTAGGTTTAGAAATCTTTGATCACCTGCAAAGAGTAATTCCAAGGGCATGGTTTAGAAGTCAGATTGGCTCTCTTGGCACATGTAGGAAATTGATTCTCTTAGCCTTTTATTATAATCACAGTTAAGCTCACACATCTCTCTCCTCCTAAATCTGTTCCTTGTTTATGAACCAAACATTTCCCGAGACTTCGGCAATTCAATTAAGAGGCCTGCCTCCAGTCCTTAAAGGGTTTCTGGCTCATTGAAAGAAAGGGAAGAATGGACCCATAGAATTTATTTATCAAAGTGCACTGCAGCATGACAAAACTCTAGAGATCCTTTTATAAAGATGGATCAGCAGGAGCCAATGATATATTTGTGAACCTCAGTCTGAGGGGAGAAGCCCTTGTGGGTCTGACAACTCAGTTTATCAGAGGTAGTCACAAATTAGGCTTGTGACAAACCATTCAGAAAAGGATCTATGACTCTGTAATATACACACAAGTTTGATCTGCCACAGGGCTACTCTCTGAATATGTCTACAGTTGAACTGGGAAGTGTGATTTCCAGCTCACATAGCTGTATCTGTGCTAAGTCTCCTCAAGTTAGTGGCTAGTAGTGTGTCCATGCTGGCATGGACTAGCTGCTTGAGTACATAACTAAGGCATTAGGTGGGATTGTTCTTGGGGGAGGCTAGCCTGAATGGCCATCCATGCTGCTATGGACTCATTGCTATTTTTAGGCACTAGTTCAAGCAGAGCGCCTTCTGCAGGAGGGACTGGGCTCCAAAGGTACAGTACTCATGAATATTAGGGGTGATAGACAGGGGATACCCATTTATTACCAGAATTTGCTACCTAAATGGACTGAGGAGGAGTGAACCTGCTACCTTCATGAAATCAAGCACCAGACTAAGGAAGGTGGGCTATTATCTCATCCCCTGAATGTAAGACCTTAACAGTGGAAGGGAGTAGCAGTCTCCAGCTGCTCTTTTTTACCCTGCCTCCCCCTTGTGATACTCCTCAGGGTACATTCTGTACTGATAGACAGCTGTGTTCTTTCAAATTCACCAACATGGAGTGCCTCTTACCCTGCTTCGCTGTAAGAGCAATCACTCCTGGTCTGCTCACACACAGCCATCGGCATGTAAGTCACTCTCAGCTATAGTGAATAAGTGCTGTAGTCAATCACTTGTGTTGTCAGTATGCAGCTACCGGTGTGGTGCTCTGCTCTTGTTTGATGATAACAACAGTCGGCTGTGTGCGTGTTCCCTCCGTGTGCTGCCCCGGCTCTGCACAGATCGCTGACACAGCAAACCCTGAGAGAATCCCCAAAGACCATAGACTCTAGTAAGGTACGAAGGAACCCAGGCCAGGTTTACTGTCAAATAAAGCACAGTAATAGTTTCCTGTAGACTCTACAAGCCATACTATGCATACGTGCCCCCTGTCAATGGACACAGCTCAGTCAGTGGTGGGACTTTCCACTGCCCTCTAGAATGGACAAAGATGCACACTCCCGGGACCTACTTTTATACAGTTACAGGACAGATTACTCATCTCTACTGATGTATTGAGGTACAGCCTGTTGGCTCATTAGGGTGCTGTCTCCCCTTTGATCATGTTGTTCCAGACAAACAGATCTATCCTTCATGCTGTCCTGTCTTTAAGATGCACCTGCCTGTTCCTCGTTATGTCTGTGGAGTGTCCTGATATCATCTTGGAACAAGTTCCTCTTCTCGCTGCTTCTGTGAATGAGGCCTGCTTCTGGCTCACAGCCCAGTTTTTGCTTAGCAATACCTGGAAGTACTTTGGTTCAAGCTTCAGGCCTCAGACTAGGCCTCTGACACAAGAGTTTGTTTCAGGGCCTCATCTTACTACATCATGAATTACAATGCAGGGTAATATCAGGAGACTCCTAGCCCCAGGCTTTCTTTCAGAACCGTGCATCTTGTACTGCCCACCACACTTCTGGACAACACATGCTCATATAAAGTCTGTCATTTCATTATCTCACATGAAATTCCTCAAATATATGGTTTAGAAAAAACAAAGTTTATTAATTACAGAAAGATACATTTTGTGATTACAAGTAATGAGGCATGAAAGTCAAAATTGGTTACAAAGAATTAAAAGGTAAAATGTAAATTAATACCTAATTTAACAAGATAAGTGAATTCAAAGCAAAGGTTTCTCTCACCACCTGCTGTAGCAAACCTACTGGCTGAACTCCTTTCGGATAGGATCTGTCCTCAGTCTTCCTTTGTCCTTTAAGTTGTCGAGGCTGTGAGCAGAGATGAAGGGAGAGAGGTGATTTGGAGCCTCTGTTCCTCATTCTTATCATTTTTCTCTTCCTTGAGAATCATCTCGAGATGACGTTCAGGAGACACACAGGCTGTGGGGACAGGTGTTCCTTTGCCAAAATGTAGATTTCTTGCTCAGACCCTTTTTCCTGCCAAAGAATAGCTGCTTAACTAGGTGATGGTCTATTTCATTTTGTTGACACTCGGCTGAGATGTCAGTTTGCCTTTTGTCTCTGAGAAATTGATTTGCGCCTGCTTTTCTAAACTTGGAGCATGTCTTAACAAAGTCATAGTAGAATTTCATAACTTTACATACCATCTTGCCACACATTTTACCAGGACAATAATGATCAACAAATTATGAGTTTTCAAATGATAACTTGAAGGCATACTTTGTATAAAATTTAGCATAGTCTTGTAAAAAGGGTGAACATAAGGGACAGACTGTCACATCCTGCTGCTAGCAAAAGAAGTTGACTCAAAAAGAGAACACAGCCAATAAGTAAAAATGGTCTGTCTCGGCTGTACTCGGACCATCCTACTTGCTTTATATGATGCCCCTAGGCTACACACTGGAGCCCCAAAAGGAACCAGAGAAAGGTTATTTATAATCAGCTCATTCTGAGTCATGTTCTGTTCCAGTTGAAGTCACATGGCTGTACTGGGAGCTAGTCTTTTAAATAGTTCTCTGAAAACATCTGCTCAGTGTTCAGTGGTAGTTAAAGAAACTAACTGTTAGGAACTATGAAGAAAGGAATAGGTAAGATAGAAAATATAATGCCACTATATAAATCTATTCTCTACTTGCTTTACCTGCAAAGGGTTTAAAAAGCCCATAGGTAGAAGGAATGGAGTGGACACCTGACCAAAAGAGCCAATGGGAAGGCTAGAACTTTTTAAAATTGGGGGAAAACTTTCCATTTGTCTGTCTGTCTGTTCTCCAGAGAGAGGGGACAGAGCAAAAATAAGGCTGGTGCTATGCTGTAAAAAGGTATGAAAATCACCAGATCATACCATGAAACTACTTAATTTGAAACCTCAGATATGTAAGTAGATCAGGAAATGTCTAGGAAGACACAATCAGATTTATCTTTTTTATTTCTGTAAGGCTTGTGGACTCCTTTGTGCTAACTCCCAAATGCTTTTGTCTTGCTTATAACCATTAAGCTGGACCTCAAGAGAACCATTCTTGATGCTTAATTATTGTATTTGCTCTTTTTAAATCTAGCAATAACCTAAGTTCCAGATGTATTTTCATTCTTTTTGTTTTTAATAAAATTTTCCTTTTTTAAGAACAGGATTGGGTTTTTTGTGTCCTAAGAGGTTTGTGCATATGTTGTTTAATTAGCTGCGGCAACAGCTGATTTCCTTTTGGGTTTTTTTCTGCAACTCTTCCCTGGAGGGGGTGGTAGTGAAAGGGCTTGAGGGTAACCTACAGGAAGGAATTCCCAAGTACACCTTCCTGGATCAAAAGGTTATTTTTGCACTTGGGTGGTGGCAGCATCTATGCATCCAAAGTCAGAGAGAAGCTGTAACCCTGGGAATTTAATACCAGTCTGGAGTGGCCAGTATTAATTTTTAGAATCCTTGTGGGCCCCCACCTTCAACACTCTAAGGGCCAGAGTGGGAAATCAGCCTTGACGGGCAGGGCTGGCTCTACTGTTTTCACCTCCTCAAGTAGCTCACTGCCGCCGTGGACTGCAGGGGCAGTCCGTGTGCCCTTAGGGTGGTTCATGCATTTCCGCAGTGGCGGCAGTTTGGCGGCAGCTTCTGTCTTCAGCCAGCTGAACAGGATAGGTGAACATAGAAGCTGCTGCCGAATGGTCACCGCCGCGGAAATGCACCAGCTGCCCTAACAGCACACAGACTGCCCTCGCCCTTCGCGGTGGCAATTCAGCGCGCTGCTTGCGGGCAAAAACACAGGGACTGCCGCTCCTTGCAGACTGCTGTGCCAAGCACCTGCTTGGGATGCTGGTGCCTGGAGCCGGCCCTGGACGGGAGCTTTGGCAATTAGGCTGCTATGTGGTATTTAAGCACTTAGACTGCATTTATGTATAGGAATTATTAAGAAATAAGTAATTTAAAACATTAATATTAATATTTGATACTTACTATGGGAAGCCCAAAAGCTACATATGAATAGGGGCTGCTACTGCCTTTATTATAATCAGGGTAAAGGATCAAAAATAGTATATATCTGTACTATTACCATAAACAGTGGTGTAAAATACTGCACCCAGTTCCTTTTTCTTTAGGTTCACCCTGAGACAGTGTAAACTGAATCAGTATCTTCATTCTGATGGATTCCACTAACTTTTCCTCTCTTGTTACCAGTGGTCTCCACAGAGTTGTAAGTATGCCCAAAACTAGATAGTAAGTATGAACAATGCAGGAAGCCACTTTACTGTACTTATTTTATTCTAAGTGCTATGTATATTGATTTCCTGTGATTTCCATTGTGGTTGTCTGTATAAAATAAAGTTTCTCTGTGTGTTTCACCAGATTCCATCTCCTCAACTAACTTGGAGTAGCTGCCTAGGAAAAGAACCTGTTCTCTGTAAAAAGTGCATGTTGCACCCCAGTATATAATCTTATAAGTGTAGTAATTGTTCAGGCTCCATTTATTACTTTTGGCACTACTGTCGATATTCCTTACATACAGTAAATCCCGCAGTTCCTCCTGCGGTCCAGCTGCGTGTACTTGGGTAACTCCACTCAACTCTGAGGGAAGCTGTCTAGATGTTAGGTAATTCACGTTAGTGTCACAAAGCTTTCTGCTTATTTCCATGAGATCCTGTCACTCTAGTCCAATTAATGGGTTGAGGTTGACTTCCTAGTGACAACTTCGGCGCTGAAACTGTGCACATGTCTGGTAGTAAGAGATTAGCATTATCTGTTGTTCTGATGTTTTTGATCACAAGAATTAGTGTATTCAGGCAATCCATTCATTACCGTAATGCTAAGCAGACCATTATTTATACACAGAAAAGACTGAGCTTTAAGTACAATTGGAAAAGCAGTGTTTGACTACAGATTGGTCTGTTGAAATGTATTATGATAAAAATTGTTTTTAATTAAAAACAGCCAACATCCACATGGATCTGTGAAACATGACAGCTAGGTGAGCCTAGTCTCAATATATTAAATTCTCTTAGTTTTGATTTCTGGGGCTGATGAAAGAGCTGTAGTCAGACTTCTAAAAGGCCAGACCACAGCATCAGTTTGGAGAAGTGGTAGCAAACCCTGCTGCTAAAAATTCATTGTGGGTGGGTGTGTTAAATTTGCCCTTTTGGAAAGCTTGCTTAATTTTATTGTAAATAAGTCAGGATCACCAGTTCATTCCTGCTAATTGCTTTCTTTTCCATCTTTCTCTGACTCATTTGTATTTATCCCCACTTTATTTTATGCCTTGGTGCATAAAAGCCAACCTCACAGTAATTTTTTTTTGCTGAGAGAACTTCAATAAGTTCTGAAGTAAATGTTTCATTTACTGCCACATGCCACACATACATGGCATATAGTTTTATATAAACCACAACACTCAGCTGTTCCCGCTTAGGTAAAACATGTGAGTTTCATGTTCAGGAGCCTCCTGAGCTGTTAAGCTGCCTGAGAGAGCAAGTTTTATAGGTCACTCAAAACATCAGAGGAATGAGGCTCTTCTGAGCCTGTTCTGTTCTGGAAGAGCAGTTGGCTTAATTTAAATTGGTAGAAATCTACACAACTCCTGAATTTTTTTTGAACATTCTGGAACTAAGATGTAATTGAATGAGAGACAGGAACAGGTTTGAGAGGAGACTCTTCTATTCACATCCCACTGGCTCTATTTGGATCCTCTGCCTCCCTACATGAACCTGAACCTGCATAAAGACGTGGTGTAACCCACACACCTCCTGGGTGTGGTGTTCTGTCCCAGCTAGTGGCACCAATACCACTTAGAGATTAATGACTCTCATCTACAGCCTTAGCTAAGAGCAAAATGGCTTTTAGCTCATGCAATAGAAGTGCATGTATTTAGCTCCCGAGGTCCCAGGTTCAATCCTGCCCACCGATGACCAGGGTCTGTCAGTGTTGCAATGGCAGGGAATGTCTTGGGTAAAAGGCATTCCTAACAAAAAATCTGGAGGGTGAGTGGAAAGTTAGTGCCAGCACCTACCTGAAACAGTCCAGCTCAATGGTTAGAACCAGGTTGAGGGAGGGCCCACGAACAAGAACTGAGGACCAAGGGTCAAAGCCAAAGATTGGAGCTGAAGCCAGGAAGGGAATACAGAGAAGGACAGAATGGGAACAGAGCAAGGCAGAGCCAAGAGCGATTGCAAAGGCAAGAGCAATTGCAACTCTGTGCAGAAGCATTGAGCAGCTGGTGACTGGCTGCTACTTAGCTTACATGTGGGCCTACCGGCTTCCTTGAGCAGACAGGCCAATCATGCAATCCTACTGCAATCCAGATATGCTCATTAATCATCCTGGAGGCTGACCTGGCCGGTTCTCAGGCTCAGCTGAAAGTTTTCAATCCTGATAGTTCCCTGGTTTATGGAGGAGGCTGGCTGTGGAGGAAAAGGTCAAGTTTGGAAGTTGAGAAGTGTGTGAGTGAAGTAAATGGGAGTTTGAGGCCATGTCTATGGTACAGCAACACAGCGATGGCGCTGCGTAGTGTAGATGCTTCCTACATTGATGGAAGGGGTTTTTCTGTCTCATTAATCCACATCTACAAGGGGTAGAGCTAGGTTGATGGTAGCTACACCAAGGGTTAGGTTGCCCCAACTGCCCCACACAGAACATATTTTTCACAGCCCTGTGCAATTAGCTAGGTCCATCTTATTTTTAAGGGTGAATGAGGCCTGAGTAAGAACCTTAAGGAGTGGTCCTAAATGATAATAAAGGAGGAAAATTTGGGAAAACTCTGCCATTCCAATTTTCCACAGGTTCAGTGACCCATTTTTCTGGTGTTAGCTCATGTGTAGTCATTCTGAGTATTTGAACCTGAACCTCAAAGTGCAACTCTACAAAAATCACAGAATTTTAAAGTTAAAGGTAAACTCTCCTGAATAACACATGATTTCCATCCAAACTGAGTTTTCTGTCAGCATCCCTCTTTTCTGCCTTTGGCAGGGAAAGAGAACATCATCTTTGGAATCCACTAATTGCTATTCTTAGATGTGCCTTCAGGACTTTGAACAGGAGCATTCCTTACTTTTTGGGATATGTTTGTGTGAGAGGGGAACTAGGGGGCACTTTGGTGTCCTTAATCTTCTCTTTCACCTGAGCAGATATCACTGACTGTGCCTAAAGCTTCTGAGTTGCCTGCAGCATCACATGAGGATTTTCAGTAATGATGCTGGTGAACTGTACCATAGAATCTCTATAGATAGAAATTCCACACTTGACTAATAAGAGTATAGCAGTAGGAATATACTGTTGACCACCTGATGGTTGTGAAATGCTCAGGGAGATTAGAGAGACTACAAAAGCAAACCCAATGATGAAGAGGGATTTCAACTATCCCTATATTAACTAGGTACTTGTCCCTTCAGGATAGGAAACAGAAAATTTCTAGACACCATTAAAGACTGCTTCTTACAGCAGATAGTCCTGGAACCCACAAGGGTAGAGGCAATTATTGATTTTGTCCTAAGGGGAACACAGGATCTCATCCATGAGATGAATATAGTTGAACTGATCAGTAACAGGGACCATAAATTAATTACATTAACATCCTGGGTGGCAGGGGTACCAAAGAAACCAATTACAGTAGCATTTTACTTCCAAAAGGGAGAACTACACAAAAATGAGGAAGCTAGTTCAATGGAAAGTAAAAGGAATAGATACAAGAGTGAAATGCCTGCAACCTATGTGAAAACTGCTTAAAAACACCATAATAGAGGCTTCTACTAAATGCAACATGACCAGGCATCCATTTGTTAATGGGACAATCCCATATTTTAGCTGCCTTCCAGGTGTCCCAACTTTTTGTTAAATATGGGCGAATTGTCCCATATTTTCTGGGATTGTATCACAGAGCTGGCAGCAGGGGGAAGGCAAGCAGCAATGCCCGCCCTCTAGTGCGTTCCCGCACTGGCCTCCTGGGCTGCCTCCTCCAGCAGCAGCAGTGCAGGGGATGGGCAGTGAGAGCATGCCCAGATAGGAGGAACCGGGGCTTTGCTGCTCCAGCCGTGGCTCCTGCCCTGCTGTCCCCCTGTGCTTCCCAGAAAGCAACCCTGCTGCAGCGCCATCAGCTCCAGCCTTGCACAGGTGACTAGCCAGGGGAGGCTGTGCCCCTCTCTTCTGTGCATCTACTGTGCCCTCTGCCCAGCGCTTGGGACAGCCTGTGGGGATGGGGGTTCCTGTTCAGCCCTGGTGGAGGATCTCTGATTCCCCTCCCTCCCCCCAGCAGAGGGGCTCTGCTGGCCCCCTGGCAAGAGAAGCAGTCTGAAAACCTTGCTGCTGACCCCCCCCCCATAGGACATGGGACCTAGTGGGGCATGGAAAAATGGTGGGGGAGTGGCAACGCCATCCCTGTGCTGGAGGGAGAGCTAGGGAAAGCTGCTTGGGCTGGCTGGCCTGCCCCATGTGCAGGGGGCTTCAGGTGGCCCTGTGGGTGGGCTTGTGGCAAAGGGGCCTTTGACCATCAGCCCTGTAGGTGGTGGGAGGATCAAGGGCGGGCAGTGGGGGGGCTTGGAGGACCAGCCCTGCGTGTGGGCAGGCAGCAGGGGGGCTTGGACTGGGAGAGGGAGAAGATGGACGGGCTTGGCAGGCCCAGGGTGGGGGGAGGGAGCATCAGACCGGCCCCGCATGGGCGGGAGGCAGGAAGGACTTGGGCACCCCTGCATGGGGGGCAAGGGGAATGGTTTGGGCCGGCACAGGGGTGTCCCATTGTCCCTTTGGGAAAATATGGTCACCCTAACTAAATTTATACCTCAATTAAAAAAAAAAAACCGCAGTAAGAGGACCAAAAAAAAGTCACCATGACTAAACAACACAGTAAAAGGTGGTTAGAGGCAAAGAGACAGCCTTTAAAAATTGGAAGTCAAATCCTACTGAGGAAAATAGGACCATAAATTCTGGCAAGTCAAGTATAAAAATATAATTAGGCAGGCCAAAAAAGAATTTGAAGAGCAATTAGTTGCCTTGGCTAACAGCAACCTTTCTCTTTTTTTTCCAGTATGTCAGAAGCAGGAAGCCTGCCAAATAATCAGTGAGGCCACTGGATGATTCAGGTGCTAAAGGAGCATTCAAGAAAAATAAGGGCATTGTAGAGATGCTAAATTAATTCTTTGCATCAGTCTTCACTGCAAAGGATGTGAGGGAGATTCACACACCTGAGCCATCCTTTTTAGGTGTTAAATCTGAGGAACTGTTTAAGGTGTCAATAGAGGAGGTTTGAAGCAAATTGATATATTAAACAGTAATAAGTCACCAGGACCAGATGGTATTCAAATTTGAGATCCTTCAGAACTCTTGGGTGAAATTGCAGAACTACTAATTGTGGTATGTAACCTGTCACTTAAATCTGCCTCTGTACCAAATGACTGGAGAATAGCTAACATAATGTCTTTCTTTTCTTTCATAAGTCTCTAGAGGTGATCTGGCATTTACAGGTCGGTAAGCCTACCTTCAGTACCAGGGAAATTGGTTGAAACAATAGTAAAGAAAAGAATTATTGGACACCTAGTTGAACATGATATTTTAGGGAAGAGTCATTGTGGCCTTTGTCAATGGAAATCATGTTTCTATAGTAGAATTCACTGAGGGTGTCAACAAACGTGTGGATGAGGTTGATCCAGTTGATAAAGTGTTCTTGAATTTTCTGAAGGTCCAACACCAAAGGCTCTTAAACAAAGTAAACAATCAAGGGATAAGAGGGAAGATCCTCTCATGGATAAGTAACTGGTTAAAAAACCGGAAACAAAGGGTAGGAATAAAATGATGAGTTTTCACAGTGGCGAGAGGTAAATAGCTGGGTCCCCCAGGAGCTGTAATGGGATTCGTGCTGTTCAAAATGTTCATCAATTATCTGGAAAGGGGGGTAAACAGTAAGGTGGCAAAGTCTGCAGATGATACTAAATTTGTCAAGATAGTTAAGTTCAAGGCTGATTGCAAAGAGTTACAAAGGGATCTCTCAAAACTGGGTGACAGGGCAACAAACTGGCAGATGAAATTCAATGCAGAGTTACCTTCTGCATATAAATAATTATTTTGAGGCTTTATGAATGAAATGTTTTCTTTAGTTGGGATTTTGTTCTGACTCCCTGATTTCTTGATATGTACAGTGTGAAATCAGAGTGGAATGCAAGGTGAGCCTTACTTTATGGGGATTCTGCACGAGACATTTGTACCTACAGTTCCCCGATCCGGATTTAAAGGGCCAGATGATCACCCAAATGTGAAAAGTAATGTCATTTCTCAAGTTGTGTTCTAACCCCAGCTGAAAACTACCTCATGTTTTGGGGCTGTTCAAAATCCAAATCTAGAACCAAATTTGCAGGTGTCTCTGATCTTTCTAATGAACCAGGACAAAACCATGGATCCAGACACCCCCAAATTTGGTCAAACAGACCCACTTCTGCATCTTAGAGCTTGAATCAATTTCTGATGTATTCCTCTCAGATAAACAGGTATTCTGATTCTTAAAATTAAAGTAATCTCTGTATTTTTCAATCTGGGAATTACACCGAGCTTTGTCACGTCTAGAAAAAATGCATCCATATTTGTTTAATACACAACTGTCACTACTGATGTGACTCAAGCAATAACTATAGGTGCAAGAGGCCATAGAACGTGTACCAGTATTGGACTGAGAATTGACACCAATTGTGTAGCATTTCTTGTAAATGGAGCACCAAAATTTGTCACAGTTTGATCTCCTTAAGCACAAAGCCTTCTGTTGAAATCCAGTATCTCATCAGAGCTGGATCTCAATGATGTAATGCCCATGTGAGGAACAGGTTCAGCAAAAACACTAACCTTGTGTGTGGAGCTGGATTGGGAGGGGCGCAGGGTGAGAGCTGTGGCCTGCTAGGATTCAGAGTGGGGATAGAGGGAGGAAATTTTGTCTCTATTTGGGGAGAAGGCTGGTTCTGTATTCTTGCAACCCTCTGGTATGGACTAATAAAGCATGTAGATGAACTTGCTTGGAAGCAGAGCATACAATTAATCTTGGTGTCACTTTGTTAATAAAACTTCATTAGCTCAGATGTGGCACAAGAGTCCTGTGGTCTGGCATTTGCACATTTATTTATCCTGTGATGGCCCCGTAACAGCAACACTTACCCTTTTAAAATATTTGCAGAACATTAGTTTTTTTCCCTTCTGGAACTTTTCTGTGTTCCAAGAGTCTTAACTTAGCAGTGAATCATTAAGTAATCTTTTAGAGAACTGGCAACTGCTCTTTTAATAGCAGTTGGAAAATTCTTTGAGGCACTATCTACTGATTTCAATGGAAGTTAGGTGCATTAACACCTTTTTGAGATTCTGAGCCTGACTCCCTCTGGTTCCTGGATGTGGGGAAGGGTGTTTAGGCAGTTTCTGCTTCACTCCAGTGTGCTTTACTCTCTGCCTTCCCTACAGAAATTGAGGGCCATCGCCACACTAGGCCAGTTCTTGCTATCCGGATAAATGATGTCAAAATCTTTATATCCCTGTAATCCCATAGGAAGGAGATAGGCCTTAGGCACTGCAATTAGTTTGGTCGTGCTGGGAGACTACAGAGGCCTAGTTTCCAAGGGCTGGCTGGACAGTTAGCAATGGGTTTACAGACCTAGAGTTACATTATTATTAATTGTAATTTTAAAATCCTCTAAAGGAAAATATTTGGAAATTAGGAAACTCTCATGTTCAGGGCAAAAACAACCTTTAATGGACTAGGAAGAAGCTCTCCATGTGGGCAGATTTTTGGAGACCTGCCTGCTGCAGAGTTTCTTGTCTCTAATGCATTGGGTCAAAGTGAGATATGGTGCTAACAGTGAATGTCATTGAGCAGTCAATGGTTGTCTTCTGCACCACCTGGACCTCCACCTGGGATAGCTTCAGGTGAGGAGAATCCAAATACCATTATAAATTACAAGAAACCTTCAGCACTACAGAAAACTGCAGTGTTGACCCAACAAGTAGTGAATTTTAACTTGGCAGGTGATGGCAGTGGGAGCAAAAGTGCTAGCAGCAGCCATCACCAACAGATCTTATTTTTCCTGTGTGACAGAATAAGACCTAGCCTGGCTCACCAACTCAAGCCCTCAGGAAACCCAGATGTGAGTGAAACATGATGGTTGCACCATTAGTGGACAAATTGTGGAGAGAAGGTATGCTTTGATACCCAGTGTGCTATTCAAGGTGAGCAGATGGGAAATTAATAGGGAAGGGGGTTTGGCCAATTCACCAATATAAATATGCGTCTATCTTACTGGGCATGTGCTGGTGAAAATGTAGAGCGAATGAGGTTGGATCTGAGGGAGGATCTGTTTATTTTATAACTTGGTGATAGCTGGATCTTTCTAAGGCTGGCTGGGGTGCTGTATTGCATTGTATAACTTTGTAATTTAAGTGATGACAGAGTACTTAGAGCTAAGGGTTCATGCCCTATTTTAAAAATCAAAGTAAATAATTTGGCTGGGAGTAATGTTTTAACTAACTTTGCATGCTTCAACTCATTTTTTTCCTGTGAACACATACGTCAGAACTATACATTCTTCTCCCCTATCAGATCCTTACCCAGCCAGCGCTTCATTCAATTAAAAATATGAAATAGTATCAAGGATAAAACAAATGCTGTAAGGCTGGGATTATTTTTCAAAGGAGCCTAAATTAAATCCATTTAAATGATTCAGAACATTAAAATCAGTTCTGAGAATTATGTTCCCCTTACAGGTTCATAAGGTGGAGGACAGGCCCGATGAAGAACTTTAAAACAAAACAAATCAAGTAGACCTGAGCTGCTGTTTGCTTCTTATGATGAAGAATGGGGGATTTTTTTTTAAATAAAAAGGTTCCCCATTTCTTGTAACTGATGAGGGAGCAGAGATGCAATTTAATCATGATGCCACCCCATCACACCAGCTGCTTGACAAGAATGTGATTTGAAAACTGATATATCTCTGAATCTGACCAGCTCATGTGGCGTGGGAAGTAGGGTGGTTAAAAATGAAGTGGTCCAGCCACTCTCACCAAGTGCAGTGCACTTGTGTTACACCCCAGGAGGTACTTTCATCAGCACTTAAATACCACACTTTGCATGCCAGCACCAAGGCACTCCAGGATGTCTTTGAGTCCTGTATTGACTTGTGTGCATAGCTCCTGTGTGCATTCAGGATATATATACGTGTTGGCTGGCAAATGCCCCCTCCTTTTCCTGTCATTGTTCACTTAAAAATGAACCATTAACTGAATAGTTTGTTAGGTGCCAAGTCCTGCATTCATTGTTTTGTATTTCTCAGGCAACAACTGCTTATCTCACCAACTACCATCCTACTACTCAAGGATTGCACTTTCTACTGTCCTGCTCTAGAGGCTTGTCAACAATTGTTTAAACTGTATATGTGCCAGGGAAAATGACAATTCATTAATTGATTTTATTTAAACACTTCAGTTCATCTTAAATTGTTGATTATATTCTTTACCCTTCTCTCTGTTGATACTCCTTTAACAACGATCTCACTGAGCCGCGTGCTCCTTTGATGCTTTGTACTGAAGGCTGTGGCAAAGTACATAGGGTCCCAGTGATTACTGGGGCAGGTTCTGGGAGAACACTTACATAACAAAGTACTGATGCTGCAGCAATCCAGCCTGGCTGCATTTTGTATGGAAGGACCAGATCTTGCACTTCTGTGCAACCTTCATGGTGCTCTAAGTGATGGCAACTGAGTGGCCTGACAAACAGCTGGGCCAAGATTCAGGATTGTTTTGTGCCTCTTGGTTTAAGCTGTGGATCTGGCCCTTTGCCGGTGTACTTTAGTTCTCAGTCTGTATGTGGCGGTCTGAGAGTCAACAGGAACTTTATATAGTGTCCTGCAAGAGCACTGGCAACCTGAAACCGACTTTTACTAGGTATTTCCCTATCTTCAAAGACTGCCCCAAGGTCTCCTCAAATGTTCTGATTACAGTGGGATGCCATTTAGGAGACACAGAGAAGAATCGATACAGTATTGCACTGTCAAGTCACTGGGGCAGATCCTCAGCTGCTGTGAATTGTCAGCTCCATTGAAGTCATGTCATAGCACTATGGACTTCAAAATGGAGCTATGAACATTGACACCAGCTGAGGAGCTGCCCCGCTGTACTCGGAGGTCTCTCACACGTTTGCATGGCACACTGCAAGATTATTCTCAGTCATCCTGTTACTCGGGGTTCTTTCAACCCAAAGCTCTTGGTAACTTTACTTTGTGCAAGGAGATGTCAGGAAATAAATCAGGGGAGACATGGCCATCTGACCGATAGATGGCTGGCACAAACAGGACAACACAAGAGTGCTTTCATTTAAAGCTAAACTTTACTAGTCTCAAGCACTTTCACATGTCCACAACAAGATTAGTAAAACACCCCCAACCCTTGATAATTACCAAAGCTGAGTGTGGCTTTCGAGTGATACAGCGGGAGCCTGTCTGCTGCTGGGGAACACAAGATGCATCCAGAGGAAGAGACCAGTCCTGAAGAGGCCCCAAACGAGTCCCCTTATTTATACATTAGTAATAGAATGCCATGTCCCTTAAAGAAACCTCGTTAAGTAAGCCATGTCAATGATCAAGCAAGAGACGCCTTCTGATTATTGAATAACCAGGTGCGGGTTTTTCCAGAACTTGCAGCCTTGAGACCTCAATAGACATTCCTGGGGCATATCCTACTCTTTTAAATGCATGTATCAGCAACTTCAACACAGCTCTCATCAGGGAGGACGTGGGGTAAAGCTGCCCTTTCGGTGGCACCCTAAATCCATCTCACCTCCTGCCTTGGTCAAGCTGAGACTTGCTTTTAACAGCTTGCTGACTAGGCTGTCTTTAACAATAAGCCATAGTGGTTCAGGCACTTTACTGGTTTTCCAAAGTCTCCCCGTACAATACCATTGTCAAGCATTGCTTTTAAAGGGTTTACTCATCACTGTATTTTACTAGTGAGTATCTCAATGTGCACACAATGTATTCTTTTACCTGATTTATTCCATTAAGAGATTTATTTAATTGGCTTTTGTTGGACTAGGAGGGGAACATATATTTTCACTGTAATAAATATGAACTGTTACAGAAGGATTTCATATCCATTGTCAGTACAAATAGGATTGTTTCTGGCAATCCAGTGTATTCAAATGCAAGAAGGGCCCAAGGAGTTGTGTAGGCATTTGAGCATAGCTCTTTAGTCATCCCAAAACCCTCCACTGCAGGCTTCAAACAGTCTCCAGATATAATTAACGAAAGATGATCCTTTCCACTTAAGAACTGTACATGCATCCCCTTTCTCCTTGTGGCTGCGGAAATACAGGCTATGAGCATTTGAAGATTTGGAAATGCAGTTTATTTTTCTTTCCAGTAAGTAGTGTAGCAAAAGTCAAGCAAAACAGAAGACTGGGAATTACAGGATGTCCTGCAATTATTCCTCATTTCTGACTGTAATGTGAAAGTATTCCCACCCCTCTTCCTCCCCGCCCCCAACAAATCAATGTTACACTAACGAAAAGATTACCAGAATTAATATTTACCTCTGACATTTCCTTTTGGTTGCTAGGTTTTATTTTTGTGTGTATTTTTTGTTTGTGGTTTTTTACATCTACATTTCTCAATGGGCTGTCCTCAGTTTTCAGCTGATTCTGCCTTCCCCAACTTATGGCTTTGGCTGGCTTGAACTGATTGTTTATAACAATTCTGTCTCACTCAGTTCACTACTTTGTTCAGTCTTGATCTTGATTGAGTAAATAATCCATGGTGAATTGCTCACTCTCCAAAAAAACATTTCCTCCTTACCACCGCTGACATGATCCCAAGCCCTGCCCTTCCTTGTATTTTCCCCCATATCCACTCCTCATATGCTTCTCCCTCATCACCTCACTGGCCCTTCCCTAGCCTACCTTATCCATATAACCCCAAGCTTCCCTTCTATAGATAGCCCCAGTAGCTTCTGGGACAGCATCACTGCCACATTCCTTGGTCAGAGTGGTGGAGGTAAGGAGAACAAGCTCCTTTTCTCTCCCCCTACCAGTAAAATGGGGAAATTATGATGGTTCCCTCAGGTAGTCTCTCCCTATGCATCATAATCTCTCCCCCTGCATCTCTTGAGGTGATGGGGCGCAGGAGATGAGGTAGCATAGGGAATGTTACTGGGTTTTTACTTTGAGTGAAGTTAGGTTACAAGTACGATAAGTTCAGTGATCTCACCTGAGTCTCTACTGGTGTACAGCACAAAACCAGCACAGAGCGGCACATGTCCCTACGCCAGGGGCACTCGAAACTAGAATAGCATGCCTGGTTGCTGATTGGATTTGAGGTGCAATGGCAGCATGCACAGGATATTTCTACCCTACATGTGGCTCAATTCACTGCTATTTATCTTTATGAACTCTGAGACAGACTGACAATATCCTGAACAATCCTTTATGGAATTAAAATAAACTTAATTCAATGAAGTTAAATTAGGATTAATACCTTTGGGGCACATTGTATTAAAAATGCAATTGCGTATGTTACTGTGGCATTGCACGTACCTTTTCTAGTATGCTAGTGTACTTCCTTTGTTATCACCCCTTTGAAACCGCCCCTCCTTGAGAGAGATGTATACTAGTGCAAACTGGATTCTCCAGGGACTAACAAAAAAGGCTATTTATCTAAAAATTCTGGTTTTAAATGGGTTCAGGGCCTTCTTCCTGAAACAGGACTTCTGGTCCACAAAAGGTCCCTTTGAGAAGGGTTAGATAGACTGGGCCTACTGAGGCCTCATAAGACTCTGCTTATTCTGAGCTGCAACTGCAATGAACTCATACCCACAAGGAAACTCCTAGGGTGGGATATTGAGGGACTTCTCTACCAGCGCCCCTGTTAGAGTGGAGGTGAGCTCTGGTAAGATTATTCGCATGTGTGTAAGTTCTTTTATTGTTTTTAATGTTTTCTCTGTAGTACTTTTTATCTTAGGAGTAACATTTGTGTGGTACTTAACTGTTGACAATCATTCAATTATCCATTGCTTAAAACAAGCAGGTGGGGTTGGGCTGCCTGTCTCTGCTGGGAATAATACAGTGAAGGCAGGGAACTGTGCAGGCGGGAAATACCCTGGTCAGAAGGGAGTGAGATGTGGGCAACGGCTGGGGAGCTAGAAGTCTGGGAGCGGGTGTCTTGAACTACTGAAGGGAAATACCAGTGCATTTGCCCTGACCTGGGACCTTCTACATTCACTCATAATTTCTATTAATCTCTTTCTCTTTCTCTCTCTCTCATCCACCCCCCACACCATTTGGACGCTTTCATTTCTGTAGTTTGTAAATAATTTATTCCATGGTTTTCTCCATCTATTAAAAGAAAAACAAATCTTAAACTCTAGGTTAAAGAAAATTAGTAGTGTGTACAATTGTAACTAGGAACCTGTTAGATTCACTTCAGATAAAGAAAGCCAAACGTAATAGGGAAAGGCTTAAGTATAGTGATGAAGGCAATCAAGGTTAGCTATATTTGAATGCAGAGCACGTATTACAAAGCTGCATTCTGTATATACTTTCTGCCCAATGTGGGTTTTCCGGGTCCCCCAAGCCATCTCACTTTATTTGAGCTCTTAGTGAATTGTTATGGCTACAGTGCAGGCCACCTACCACATACAGCTGTTGCTATTCCATTAATTAATACTTATTTAATCCTGAATGTCAGTGGGAAGCTATTATGGCAGAGGGACAATAACACATCTGCTAATGCACTGGGGAATTCCTTATTCTTCTTTCATGAAAGCTCATGCAAATTAGCTGGAATTGTATTTGACAGTTACCTTAAAAACACCCCCCCCCCAAAAAAAAACAACAGGAGTACTTGTGGCACCTTAGAGACTAACAAATGTGTTAGTCTCTAAGGTGCCATAAGTACTCCTGTTCTTTTTGTGGATACAGACTAACAAGGCTGCTACTCTGAAACCTTAAAAACACCATTTTCTGTCTGCTTGACTTCCTCCTTTATTTAAATGCTGTAAAGTGACTCTGCTGAATGCTGGGGAGACTCCAGTTTAAGAATGGTATTCGGGGATCTATGTTTTAATATGTTAAAAGTCAGCAGTATCCTTGACTTTTGCTCTCATTGAGTCATTCAAGAAACTAATCTCCTTCACAGCATACTGAGACCAAACATCAGGAGCAATTATCCATGTTCCACACAGCAGGAGCACTACACAGTGTAGGGTATGGCTACAAAAATCCATGCATGAGGCATCCCATGCAGTGGCCCATTAACAGAGGAAATTACAGGACTGGTCAAAACATCCTAGCACCTCTTGTTCAAAATGCTGTAAAAGGAGACAAGCTATTTTGCCAAGTTATATGACACTGGAAATTAAAGGCTCTGGTTTTAGTGTAAACTTCAAAAAAAAAAAAAATCCTGGGCCAGGCTAAACCACACAGCTCAGAATCTGCGCCTATCACTTCAGCGTTAACAATCAAAACTTCCTTAAAACTGAGAACAGGATACATTCGGCAAGACAGGCTCATAATATGCCAAGAAAAGAGATAAGTGAAGTTTCTGATAATGAGGCTAGGGAAAAATGTTTTCTTTTTCAATATGAAAAAAATGATGGTGACTTTTTGTTTGAGAAACTCTGGTGTTCTCATGCTTTTGAACCGGGATGTGCCTTTTGCTGCTTCTGTGAAAATCCACCCAAATTTGGCTAAGCCTTTGAAAAAAATCATTTTGTAATGCTCAACTCAGAAGTCTCTACTGAGCAGCTAAAATCTGCAAAGTTTCTATCCTCACTGAGCCTGCTCCATCTTCTCAGTTCCTATGTGTGACAAGGCTGCTCATGCATCATCCTCAAAGAAATCCTTGTCTTTTGTTTCCTATATATTAGAATGGTTATACTTTAGATTCCACTCAATAGCCTTTTCTTCTCCTCTTTCATGTCCTTCTGTGTCATTTAGGTGCCATGCTTTAGTGATTCTAAGTTGCAGTAGACAGTTATGATTGGCACATCTCAAGAGCAAATGGCTAACAGTCTAATCAATGGAATCATTTTTACCAAGCTCTGCTCCTCACTTCCTGAGCTTCTAGTAACGGAGCATGCCAAAAGCTATGGTATTACAGAGATCACCACAAGTCTCCATGTTCCACACCACAGAATGGAATTTGGAAATATATGAAAATGTTTTTGTAACTAAGTGATTAACAGGGAGCTCTTTACACCACCAAAGGACTCTAGAAACGTTACCCAATTCATCACATAAGCATTAGGGCTTATAGCATTCTCCCTTTATGCTGCAAGAAGGGGCTCAAAGTAGTGTAAATTCCACTCCAATGAGTCCAAGACTATCTGAGGTAGGGTAGCAGCTCTTGGCACTTGACCTGCAGAAGTCCTCCAACAGGAACATCCTGTTGCTTAGGGCTTGTTCACACTTAAAATGCGCAGTGGCACAGTTGCACTGCTGTAGCACTTCAGTGTAGACACTACCTACGCCAACAGGAGGGAATCTCCTGTTTGGCATAGGTAATCCGACTCCTTGAGGCAGCAGTTAGGATGAAGGAAGAATTCTTCCCTTGGCCTAGAGCTGTCTGCAGAGGGACTTAAGATGGCTTAACTATGCTGCTCAAGGCTGTGGATTTTTCACACCCCCTGATGGACGTAGTTAAACTAACCTAATTTTCTAGTGTCTACCAGGCCATAGTCTCAGTAGATTTGAGAGGGATGTGTTTCTGGGTAGAGGGGTGTGGTCAAAGGATATCCATTGTTCTAATGTCTGCAGCGTCAACCTTGGTAAACTCACAGAATTTCCTTTGGGAACTCCTGGTGGAGTTAATACAGACTGAGTCAGCATTAACTCTGAGGTCTTATCAGCAACAATCTCCCTGTGTGGGGGAGTCAGTCACTGCATGGCCCTGTGTTGCCAAGGGAAATGGGAGAAAGCCTGGAAAATAATACAGAGGAACCATCCTGCCATGTGACACTCTGGAGATCCACAAGTCTTCCCACAGATCATGGGCTATCTATGACTCTGGTGAGAAAGAAGGAGTTGGCTATACCCTTCGCCTACTGTGATGGAGTAGGGAGTGTTAACCTGGTAATGTTGCATGGGAGTTTTACTAGTTTACTGGCTTCTGCTAACATGAGGTGTGCCTCCATTTCCTTGGGGTACTGCACCAATACTAGATGGGGATGGGGAAAAAAGTTATAGTCCCCCAGTTATAGTCCAATAAACATTTCAAGTGCACATCTAGACAAAGCTCATTTCCCCCTGCTGCTTGTCTCTTCCTGTTGACTCCCTCGCCCCCAGTTGACATGAATGTAAATGGGGCATCCATTGCTTGGGCTAACAATGCATAGTCTACATATGAACCTAGGCAGACAGGTGAATAAACATCCTTTTGTGTGGCAAAACTAGTTTTCCCCCTCTGCTGAGGGGTAACACCTTAATGCAAACTATAAGGACATATTTTCAGTATAGAGACCATTTTAAATATCATCTTTATGTACATTCCCCAATGATATTAATGACCAGCATAATCCCGGCTTTCATTTAAGGTCTTGCACCACACTCGATATAGATAAATATTATGGCAGCAATATGTTGGATGTAGTGAGTTTGTCAGGTGTTACTGTTACAGAACAGTGAACCCAACATTTAGGTATTATTGACATCACAGAGCCACTACTCAGATGCTCCCTAACCGTATTGGCAGTTATGTCTTTGTTGGTGGGCATGTACAAAGCTGCCTCAGGGTATGTCAACACTTTGCTGTGGGGTGTAATTCCCAGCTCGAGGGGACATACTCACCCGTGCTCTGACCAAGCTAGAGTGCTAAAATAGAGTGTAGCTGCAGTAGTGCAAAAGCTACCTGTCTGAGACTCAAGGCACGAAGGTGGGTTGTCTGGCCTCTCACACTGCTCAAGCCCCTGCAGCTGCACTCTATTTTTAGCATGCTAGCTTGATGAGAGCAAACATGGGTATGTCTTCTCAAGCTGGAAATGACATCCTCAGATTGAAGTGAAAATATACTCTCAGGGTACGTCTACACTACGGGATTATTCCGATTTTGCATAAACCGGTTTTATAAAACAGATTGTATAAAGTCGAGTGCACGCGGCCACACTAAGCACATTAATTCAGCGTGTGCGTCCATGGTCCGAGGCTAGCGTCGATTTCCGGAGCAGTGCACTGTGGGTAGCTATTCCGTAGCTATCCCATAGTTCCCGCAGTCTCCCCCAACCCTTAGAATTCTGGGTTGAGAGCCCAGTGGCTGATGGGGCAAAAATCATTGTCACGGATGGTTTTGGGTAAATGTCATCAGTCATTCCTTCCTCCAAGAAAGCAACAGCAGACAATCATTTTGCGCCCTTTTTCCCTGGATTGCCCTGGCAGACTCCATAGCACGGCAACCATGGAGCCTGTTCAGCTTTTTTTTTACAGTCACGGTATGTGTACTGGATGCCACGGACAGAGGAGATACTCCAGCGCTACACAGCAGGATTCATTTGCTTTTGCATGATAGCAGAGACGGTTATCAGTTGTTCTGTACCGTCTACTGCCGGCGTAAATTGGCAATGAGATGACGGTTATCTGTCTTTCTGTACTGTCTGCTGCTATCATGGGTGCCCCTGGCTGAGATCGGCCGGGGTTTGCAAAGGCAAAACTGGGAATGCTCCCGAGTCAATCCCTCCTTTATGGTTTCTAAAAATAGAGTCAGTCCTGCCTAGAATACGGGGAAGTGTACTAGAGAACCAGTGTATCAGAGAGCACAGCTGCTCCTTGTCAGACCCGCAGATGATGAGCTGCATGCATCACAGGGGGTGCCACTGCAACAACTCCTCCCCCCAACCTTCCTGGGCTACTGTGGTAGTGTCCCCCCCATTTGTTGTCATGAAGTTATAAGAATGCAGGAATAAGAAACGTGACTTGTTAATGAGATAAAATGAGGAGGAGGCAGCCTCCGGTGCTATGACAGTCCAGGCAGGACATTAAGCACTGGGGGAGAGAAGCCCAGCATGCCGCTTGCTATGACAGTCCAGCAGGACAGAATCTTTTCTTTAACAGGAAAGGTGAGGGGGCTGATGGAGTCAGCCCCAGTTGCTATGATGAGGAAGGTACCGCCGTTCTGTACCATCTACTGGGATGACCGGGAATCATTCCTATTTTCACCCAGGCGCCCTTGGGCCAGCCTCACCTGAAGCAGTCAGGAGCACTCAAGGGTTGATAACAAGGATGGTTACCGTCCTACTGCACCTTCTGCACCGGGCAGGGAGAGGAGTGGATACTGTGCTTCGCTGCTGCAGCATCACGTCTACCACAGCTTCAGTAGACACAGGTGACATTGAAAGAAGTCAAGAAACGATTTCTTTCCCTTTTCTTACGTGGCGGGGGGGTGGGGGGGAGTAATTGATGAGGCTATTCCCTTGAACACGCCGGACAATGTGTTTGAACCTACAGGCATTGGGAGCTCAGCCAAGAACGCAAATACAATTTCGGAGACTGCTGTGGACTGTGAGATATGGAGTCCTCAGTACCCCCCCTCCTCCATGAGCGTCCATTTGAGTTTCTGGCTTCCTGTTACGCTTGTCACGCGCACTGTGTAGCCTGGAGAATTTTTTTTTCAAATGCTTGGCATTTTGTCTTCTGTAACGGAGTTGATAGAACAGATTTGTCTCCTCATACAGCGATCAGATTCCAGTATCTCCCGTACGGTCCAGCTTGGATCTTTTTGGATTTGGGACTGCATTGCCACTGTGCTGATCAGAGCTCCATGCTGGGCAAACAGAACATGAAAAAAAATTCAAAAATATTCACGGGGCTTTTCCTGTTTACCTGGCCACTGCATCCAAGTTCAGATTGCTGTCCAGAGCGGTCACAGTGGTGCACTGTGGGATACCACCCGGAGGCCAATACCGTCGATTTGCGGCCACACTAACCCTAATCCGATATGGTAATACCAATTTTAGTGCTACTCCTCTTGTCGGAGGGGAGTACAGAAACCGATTTAAAGAGCACTTTATACCGATATAAAGGGCCTCGTAGTGTGGATGGGTACAGCGTTAAATCGGTTTAACGCTGCTAAAATCGGTTTAAACGCGTAGTGTAGACCAGGCCTTAGGCTTGAAGGTGCCCTACTGCTTAAGAGCTGCTTGGAGCCTTTGTTCATGCTTAAGCTTTAGCAGGATTCTAATACGAGATGTTCCCCTCCACCCCCCAGGAGGTTTGATCCAGTAGGCATGCTCAGACCATGCCTAACCTACACAAAGACAGCTGGGTGTGAGAAGGTCACAGATGTTGTGTAGCTGGCAGGCATGCATGCATCCCTCAGAATACCCGCTCTTCTGCTGGTTATGGACATGCACCGGGGGGTGGGAAAGTCAGGTTTAAGGCTCTTTTCCAGTTAATATGTGTTTATACAAAGCTGAACAGCTCCAGCAAAAGAGATTGAGCAAGATCAACCGCAGAACACTCAATCACTTGGTGCCCAGGGTGCTCACCTGGGCAGAGTGAGACCCAAGTACAAGTCCCTGCTCCAAATCAGACAGAGCAGGAATTTGAAAGCAGGTCTCCACATCCCAGGTGAGTGCCCTGACCACTCACTCGTTGGCTATAATGGGACGAAGGTGTCTGTCTCCCCTTTTTTGAGGAAAAAAGCTGACCTAGTTTAGGTGCCTAAGTCCAGGAGTCAAGTATCAGAGGGGTAGCCGTGTTAGTATGGATCTGTAAAAGCAGCAAAGAATCCTGTGGCACCTTGTAAACTAACAGACACCACAGGATTCTTTGCTGCTTATAAGTCCAGGAGATTGTTCATAGCTGAGAATCCTGAGTGGGGGTAAGCATCTCCCCTTAGGTTCTGGGCAGCTGATTGACTGGCCAAAGTCTGTTTGTGGATCTAGGCCCTAAGCCTTTTCCTCTTGCCCTTCACTCTTGGCTAGCTTAATTGGCTTTGCACTCAGTTAGCTGTTTTCTAAGAATCCCTTTCTTAGGTGCCTAACTCTCCCCTTGGCAAGACTGGCAGGGGCCTAACTCGAAGCTGTGAATTCTACTTGGGGGCGGGGCTCCTAAGTCCCCTTTGTGAATCCAGTCCTTGCTCCAGCTCTGTCCGCTAGCTGTACGCCCTCTTGAGAAGAGACAGTGCACAGTAGGCAGCAGCAGCTTCTACAGTCTGTGGGTTGAAGGATTTGCTGACGCTCAGCTACACAAGTGCTTTGCATCTGGGTGGAAGAATTTGTTCCCACCCACTTCACCCAACATGCAGTGGAACAAGTGCAGTTCTATCTTGCAGCACCGAGGAGGTGGGTAAGATGTGGAGATCCTGTGTCCTGCCTGTGCGCCATGGAGCCCAGCTGGTGCCACACATTTTTATCATGCTGTTTGCTCACTGTGGGTATTTTATAAACTTAAATGGAAGCACTAATGAAACATGCCTTAATGAGGGTGATTTAAAAAAAATACCCCATTTAAATGACATTATAGGGTAAAATGTTTTCTGTACAGTTACTATTTTGCAGACATTTTTGGATTAAGTAAGGTTCCTATTATCTGTTTATTTCTGTGCCGTATATTCAGTGGTCTCTGCTGCTTTTACAGATCCAGACTAGCACAGCTGCCCCTCTGATAGTGGTCTCTTGTCTTCCAAATATGCATCTGACTTCCATGCACACAGAGTAAGCATTGAATAGAATCTCAATGGGCACAGCCTGGTGTAGGGAGCACCAGGCAATACAAATCACTGGGAGCTCTTCCTGAGTAAAGAGTGACTAAAAATGAAAGAAGGGCTTTACTCTTTGCTTTAGGTGAACAACAGTCAGTGTTCACTGAACTTCCACCATAATCCCTCTGATGTGTGTCCATATCCCTCCAAGCAAATCTTTGGCAAAGTTAAAGGTGTCTTAGCAGACAAATAGTTTGTGACATCTGTATAACTTCCATGTTGTGTCCAGGTGACACAGTCAAAACTTTCCCAAGATTTTGTAAAAATTATGCAAAGTGAAACCCCCTACATTCTGCCTGCTTCTAGTACACTAGAATTGCCCTGCTAGGTTTAGTGGGCTCCAAAGTGATCTTGGCTTCAGAGTAGCTCTGAAGAAAGTTTAGTGGTCAAATGCTGCACTGTGCCTCTAAGACAGACAGCACAGAACCCTCAGCCCAGGGGAAGAAGGGCTTTAAGCCACCTTTGTGCTCTCCTGATTCAGGGTTGCTCTGGGGGTTGGAGAGGCCCATAGTGTAACTTAAACAGATGGGGCAGGGGTGTGTGTGTGTAAGTTATGGCAGTCTCCTGGGAGTGTCCTATGGACTGCAGCAAAACCTGGAATTTTTGATGTGCTCTGGCCCTGCCCCAACATATCTGTCCCCCAGCACACTGCCTCTGCCGGAGTGTATGAGGGGGTCTTTGGGAGGCAGCGTTACAACTGTGCTCCACAGTGCCAGCGCTACGGGAATCCTCCCCAGCCAAAATGGGGGACTTTAGGGACTCTTTGCCAGAGCAAGGGAGAGGATCTCACTGTGAGGCTTATATTTGAAGATTTATATGGAAAAACAAAATTAAAATACATAATGTGAAAAACCAACTCTGTGTCAGGAAGAGATCTTTTCGGCTCTACACTAACCTCCCTTTCAGCACACCCGTGGCGTACTCCATTGACGTCATTGTCAAAACTCCCATTGAATTCAGTGGGAATGGGATAAGGCATCTGTACTAGCAGTTCACTCCAAATGTGGAGAATTATTCTTTCGATGACAATATTTCCTGGTTTAGTTCACTTGATTATTATTAGGTCCTTATGTAGTGCTCATGTTTTTGGTTAGCTTGACTGAGTCAGTAAGATTAGAAAGCCCCATAAGCATCTCTACTGCTTTCTGACCTTTGAACAAATGTTCTTCTGGTGCTGTCCTTAAAAAAGCAGAAGAAGAATGTCAGAAGATACAGACTGTTGTACCAATGACTGTCATTTTTTCTCTCATGACCTGACCTTACTATATATGGAGTAGCACCGTAAAAGTTTCTGCACAATAAACTAATAGCTTAATATATCAACAGTCAAATCATTTCCAGTAATGCACTGACAGAAGCCACTTTGACGTAAATATTTTAGCAATGATGAATTGATTTAAATGCTCAGGCTAAGTCCTGTGCTTAAGGATTGTTCTGTTTGAGTAGAAACATTGTGAGGAACAAATGGTTTGGTCCATTTTGAATAAAATCAAGAGCTAGATTATTTTTAGCTGTTACTGGCAAATAATTCACTTTCTGATTTTTCAAGCTTCTTATTCTGCTCGCGTGCCATAGATTTAAATATCCTGGGTCCATGTTTTCAGTTGGTGTCAACTGTAGCTCCACTAACTTCAGTGGAGTTATGCCCACTTTGATTGGTTGAGGATTTGGCACCTGGCAGTAAATTATAACACTCAGTTAATGGGTCTAGTTCTATTCTAAGTTACAAGGGTGAAGCTTCCATTGACTTGATTGTGAGTTGCAGCTGTGTAATTGAGAATAGGAGATGCCCCAAAGAAGCTAATTTAAGTTATTCTAATTAATACTGTTTTAAAAATATTTCTTTGGTACTGTTTCAATTTCTATTCTTTTGCATCCACATACAGAGTGGAGGAAATGCACCCAATAATCCGCAAAAGCTAGGTGCATACAAGCCCTGTGGAGCCAGTAAAGACAAAACTCAGTGTTTGAAAACACACACGCCTTTTTTTCTCCTTCCAGAGCACCCTGTCTATGACTTCTCAGCAAGATATTGATGTCCCAGCATCTCAAAGAAGAACACCTTCAGCCTAAAAATGTAACAAAATCATGGGGATACTTAGAGATTAAATTCTTTAATTCTGCCCTCAGTAACTTTCATGCATGCCCATTTGGCCAAATTCTGCCCTGATTTACACCTTGTGTGGCTCATTTCATTTCGGGTTTAGAAACCATGTATTCCTTTAATGGGAACATGTGTGCTATAAGTGGTACCAGCTGTTCTGATAATTCATTCTTTGTCTTCCTGAAAATCTTATTTGGTTAACAGGGAAAAATATAGAAGTCTCTGCTATAACAATTCAACATTTTAAACAGTTATTGTTGGTTTATTACTCATATTGAGATATGCTATATTGCTACAGTGTTGGCTGCTCTATAATCAGCTTTAATTATTTTTAATGGGTAACTGAGAAACAAGATTACATATGTGCTACATATGTGATAGAATAAGCACGTTCCACAAAAGTTTGGGGTAAAACGAACGAGGGGCTATGAGAGGCAATTTCTGATTCACAGTCATCTGCTTTATTATTGACATTTTGACCATATTTAATGTAGAAGTCACTATCTGCCATGACAGAAGGGTACAGTTATGAAACCATATATGGTGGGAATAAAGTAGTACCTATTTAGGAGGAGGGGAGTGTTTCCGTTTCTTCAATGTGGATATTGAACTTATGAGCACGCTAGTAGATTCCAGTTCAATCTACAGTGAAGTAATAGATGGTAAACTGAACTTGCGCTCTTGGATTTATAATGATGGGATGGATACATGGCTGGTGAAATGAAGGCAGCTGGGAGACTCAGGGACTTAACCAGCTGGTGATAGCTCTAGGAAACTTCTGTCTTATTGCTGTTCAATAACTTTGGGGGGCAAGTTCTGTGCTGGGAACTTGACATCAAGTTTGGTAGGACTCTGGGCTGGTTGATGGGTTTTGAAATCTAGGCTTGGTTGCTGACTCTCTAGGCTAGATTATCCTGCAGTTAGGCAAATTAGCATCTGCTTTCTAGCAGGGTTCTTAGCTTAAAGGAAAGATAGTGGAATATATTATTAAACAATCAGTTTGTAAGCACCTAGAGGATAACATGGTTATAGGGAATAGCCAGCATGGATTTGCCAAACCAGCTAATTTCTCTCTTTGACAGGGCTACTGGCCTAATGGATAGAGGGGAAACGGTAGACATAATATATCTTGATTTTTGACTCAGTCCCACATGGCATTCTCATAAGCAAACTAGGAAAATGTGGTCTAGATTAAATTATTATAAAGTGGATGTACAACTTGTTGAAAGACCGTACTCTGTGGTTCACTGTCAAACTGGGAGACCATAACTAGTGAGGTCCCACAGGAGTCAGCGTTGGGTCTGGCACTATTCAGTATTTTAATTCATGACTTGGATAATGGAATGGAGAGTTTGCCTGTATAATTTGCAGATGGCTCCAAGCTGGGAGAGGTTGCAAGCATTTTAGAGGACAGAATTAGAATTCACAATGACATTGAAAAATTGGAGAATTGGTCTGAATATGACAAAACGAAATTCAGTAAAGACAAGTGCAATGTATTTCTCTTAGGAAGGAAAAAATCAATTGCACAACTACAAAATGAGGAGTAACTGGCTAAGTGGTAGTATTGCTGAAAAGGATCTGGGGGTTATAGTACATCACAAATTGAATATGAGCCAACAATATGATATAATTGCAAAAAAGGAAAATATTTTTCTGAGGTAAATTAATAGGACTGTTGTATGTAAGAGGTGGGAGATAATTGTCCAGCTCTACTCAGCACAGCTGAGACCTCAGCTGGAGAATTGGCTGATTCTGGTTGCCACACTTTAGGAAAGATGTGGACAAATTGGAGTGAGTCCAGAGCAGAGCATCAAAAATGACAAGAGGGCTAGAAAATCGAACCTATGAGGAAAGGTGGGAAAAAACTGTGCATGTTTAGCTTGAGAAAAGAAGACTGAGGGGCAACCTGATTACAGTCTTCAAATATGTTAAGGGCTGTTATAAAGAGATCAGTTGTTCTCTGTGTTCTACCAGGGCCACCTAGAGTGTGTGTGTGGGGGCAAGTGGGGCAATTTGTTCCAGGTCCCGAGCCCCACAGGGGCCCCGCAAGCCCTGGCCCGGCTGCGGTCCAGGTCTTGAGCGGCATTTTGGCGGTGGGGGGCCCTTCAGTGCTGCCAAAGACGCGGAGTGACTGAAGGGCCCCCCAGTGCCGAAATGCCCTGGCAGCCCTGGCCCTGAGGCACTTGTACTCACCTGGTGGCAGTCCGGGTCTTTGGCAGCATTTCGGTAGCAGGGGGCCCTTCAGTTGCTCTGGGTCTTCAGTGGCATTTCGGTGGCGGAGAGTCCTTCAGTGCTGCCGGAGATGCAGAGCAACTGAAGGGCCCCCCCACTGCCAAAATGCCGCTGAAGACCTGGACCACCCCGCGTGAGTACAAGTGCCTCAGCTCCCCCGCTTTGCCCCAGGTCCTCTGAATTTCCTGTGTTTTATCTTCAGTGGACAAGAAGCAATGGGCTTAATCCGCACCAAGGGAGATTTAGATTAGATATTAGGAAAAACTTTCCAACTTTAAGCATAGTTAGTTGGACAAACAGCTGTCAGGGAAAGCCTAGTTTTACTTGGTCCTCCCTCACCACAGGGGTCAGGATTTGATGACTTCTTGAGTGTCCCTTCCAATTCTACCTGTTGTTCTGACCTTTGGTTAAGCTGATCTCCAATTCAGATCTGAGATCCATCTGTGACAGAAGTGAAGCTGCTGTATGATCTGTAGTCATTTTTGAACACTGTTTGTGATCAGATTAGTGAGGGAAAGTTATTTTATATTGGGTTATGAGATTTTGCTGTGTGGATGCATTGATCTACCTTATACTGAGGCTGTAGGATGAATAAACAGGAAGGGACACAACGGCTGCCCAGAACTAGGATACTAGAACACTACACACTAGAAAGACAGTGCAAATTGTTTGACTTCCAGAATTTCCTGTCTCCAACAGGTGCAAACTTGTTTTGCCAGAGCCTAGAGATCAAAAGGAAATTAAAGCATTATAAAGACTTTCTGAGGGAAAGAAGTCTTTCACTTCCCAGCAACTATTTGGCAGCCATACGCCCCTGCTTTAATGTTTTTATGACAAGGTTTCTTTTTCTAACTTTATTTTCATTGTTTTTATATACAGTATAAATACATAATGAAATAAAACATAATCATACAGGCACAAGATGGAAATACCATATAAACAACAAAAATCAGTGTTCATTATTTGTAAAACCTGAAAAATAAAACAAAACAAAAAAACAAAAACCAACCAACCAAACAAAAACCTGAATCCACAAAGGTCATCAGTTATTAAAGTGACTAGACAGATAAATAAGTGAGAACAGAAGAGTATCGGGGACTAATATATACTAAACTTTATGCAATAGTTTCATGTGTTACCAGACTTCCTCATGTTTTTTTCCAAGAGTTTCTATTAAACGGTCATTTTTTCCATTAATGCAGTAGTAGAGAGCTCACTAAGCAAGTCTGTATATGATACAACAGTTGAAGATTTCCATTTTCTCAATATAACTCATTTGGTCACTAAAATAAGTACTGCAGATTTCTTAATGCTAACTCAATGCATCTGGCACCCCTAAAATGTACACGGTTGGCAAAGGAAAAATAGCAACACAAAGTTTTTGATAGAGCACCGAATATGATGATCCAGAACATGTGCATTTTTGACAGGTATAGAGGATGTGTGAAAGGTTGGCATGGGGCTGTTTGCATGTCCAACAGTCACTGTGTGTTGCTAATCTAGCTTTAAAGTTAAACAAACATTCTGGAGTCTAGTAATAGCTGTTTAATATCTTGTTCTAGAAGAATCACAGTATTAAGCCACAAAAACAACTAGTCCAGTGTTGCTTTAAGACTAACAGATTTATTTGGGCTTGAAAGCTTATGTCTAAATTAATTTGTTAGTCTTTAAGATGCCAACGGACTCCTTGTTGTTTTTGAGAAGAGAATTAGTAAGATCAGATGCTGTAATCATCTTAAAGTGTTGGAGGACCCCCATGTAGATGCAAAGATTGGATTTTTCCTTAAGGGCGTGGATAGCCTTTTAGGGTATATAAAAGAAGAAAGGGAACCAAATGGCATAGTGGTGACTCCAACTAGGGGTATATAGATCCATTAAATCATGATTTGAAGACTTTAGTAGCAGAGCCAGAGGTTATGGGTCTATTACAGGAGTGGGTGGGCACTATTTTTATCCCAATTGAATAATAAGTCTATTTATTCGAGCAAAGGAGAAACCTTGAAATGCAATAGGCTAATGATATACATCATTCCTGGGCAGATGTTCATTTGGGCTATTCATTTGGTTCTCCCCAGTAAGGACAGAGGGAGGAGATGCCACCTCTCTATATCTTTGGGATTTTTTTTAAATATATAGTCTGTATTTATAGAAACAATTTTGAATGTATTAGGACAAACCTTAACACCTACATAAGTTATTCCCTTGCATATTTGAAATGGAAAATGCTGAAACTGAGCAGCATCTGGTCTTTTGGATACATTTATTGCTTGTGATTATTCCAGTTAATGCGAAAACCAGAGATCTTTCCAAAAATATCAACTTCATTCAATAATGATAGGATTGATGAGGATGGATTCTTCAATAGTTCAAAAATATTAGCATATAAATAAATTTGCATTCCTTCCTGTTTATAGTCACACCTTCAATGGCTGAATGCTGACGCATGTGCATTGCTAGTGGTTCAAGAGTGAATTAAAAAGGAGAGGTGAGATGGGACAGCAAGATGGGTTTTCTGTGTAATGTTTCTGTTCAAAAGAACTGATACTTTGTTTTAAGGGGTCAGTCTGGTCACTGATTACCATGGTTTTCGGTCCAGAGGGAACAAAATTGCAGAGTCTGGATGGACATAAGTCAGATTTGCTCAGAGATCCTGGCTGATACAAAAGAGACTATCACCCAGCACCTCACCTGACAGTGGGAGAATTGCGTGATTCCATCATGAGACAGGTGATGGCTTGAGAGCTAGAGGTGGTCACCAGGAGATACCAAGAAGGGGTGTCTGAGGTGCAGTCACTTAACTGTGACACTATTTGTTTTTCTTTATTGTTTTTTTAACTGCAAAATACATGACCGAATGCCTGCAGCTGCTCCTACGCTGAGACCTAGTTAAATTGTTTATCATAGAGATTTTATCTCCAGTCTTGTGAGGCCAGTGGCTGCAGCTGTCTAAATAGAATGTAGAAAATCCTGAATTCAGGTTTTTAATCAGCTATCAACTGAAATGTAAGTAAAATATTTCAGACATCAGGAAAGCTGAATATTGGAATTTGTTCCATATAAACCACTGTGTTGACTTAAAACGCTTTCCATGAAGTTATGCAAGTTCAATATGACTATCTAAGTATTGCTATGATTACTGCATATTTATAATATTGCTGCTACACTTCTGCCTCTATACTAGATCCCAGACAGTTTCCCTCCTCTGACTTAGCTTGACTCAATGTTCCCTCACCCGCAGTGCTTCCTATTTCCCACACATCCCAACTCCAATTTTTTATTACAGTCTGTATTTTTATTCTCTTTTTTCACAGATCTGAAAACCAAAGTCCCAATCCTGAAAAAAACCTGACAAATGCCATTGAAGTCAATGGACACTATGGGCCTGATCCAAATCCAATGGGAAGACTAACTTCCAAGTTTATAGTCAGAAGGGTATAAACAGGTTTGCCAAGATTCTCCTCTCACCCTGACATAAATCAGAAGTAATTCTGTTAGTCAATGGAGATACATCAGTGTAAAACCGATCTAAGTAAGAGGGGATTCAGGCCCATTGATTTCCATGGGAGTGGTCATATTGGTAAGCATTATATGTCTGATCCAGCACCTGTTGAAAACAACGGGATTTCCATAGGTCCTATGCCCAGCAGCATGTGTCTGACAAATCTAGGTTTATTTTGGATGATGATAGACATAGTCCACCATAATTCTAATGTGCCAGTTCTCTGTTCGTTTATCAAACTTCATATATGTTTGTGAACAAATGTTGGCTGTCCTCTGGCATCTGTCCCACCTCCACCTTTTCCACTGCTGAAGCACATGCCGTATTCTTTAATTAGGGCTAAGTGTGTTTTGGAATCAGTTATATACTTTCCTGAGTTTCTCCCTCCAACTTCACTTTAAAACAGTGCGGTTGAATGAGACTATGGGAAGGAATGTCAAAGGAACCACAGCCCAAAGTTAATCACAACACTTTCTTCATTGTTGGTCAGCTCAGTATTGACAGGGACTTAGAAGTCAAGTTGCCTAAGTGAGGAATTTTTCCTCGCTGACTAGGTCCAATCCCTGTGGTCAGCAAGGAAACGTGAATAAAGTGTTCTGCAGAACCCAAAGACTTACCAGAAACAAAGTGGTCATTAAGAACATTTGACAGCAGCTGCTAGTTCTCCTCCACTTTAACTTTCCAGGGGAGTGGTTGTAAATTCAAAAACAAATTAAGTATTTTAGCTCTGGAGGATATTGTCTATTTGATCTGATTAGCCTTTGGTTTTGATAAAAATCTAGAGCGTCTGGTAGTATTGCTAAAATTCATAATGCATTTCTCTGGATTTTCTATAGTGTTATAGAATGCAAACTGGTTACATGGGATGATGCCTCTCTAAGCCTGACAGCAAACTATAGATTCCTAAAACTCAACAGGTATAATGTATTAACTTTTTAAGTGTTGCTTCATGTGCCTGGTATATGGTGCAAAGCACATCAGTTGCTGCCCCATGAAACATCAGGAAGGCACCTTTCTTCTTCGAGTGCTGTCCGTATAGGCGCTCCACTTCAGATGACAGTGCTGTTGATCAGAATTTTTGAAATCAGTGCCTGGTTGGGCTATGCGTGCACTGTAGCTGTCTTGTGGCACCATTGGAGTCTTGTTCAGCATGAGCATGACCCGATCCCGTCAGTTCCTTCTCAAGGGTCCGTGGCTGAAGATGGAGCTTGGGTCAGTGTGACAACTTCTCCCCTTAGAAATAACAAAAATAGATGGTTGATAGATTGTTACTTTTTTCCTTAGCTAGATAGTTAGTTTGTAGTGTTTTTTTTAAAAAAGAGCATTTTAGTTTCTTCCTTCCCCGCGTCCTGGCTCCTTTCAGAGTACAAACCGCAAAAGTTCTCTGTCCACCTGAGACATTAGCTTGATCATGCCAGGCTCTCTGGCTTCAAAAGATGAGGCTCCTGCAGGGAGGCCATCCCACAGTATGACGGGCACTCTTTCTGCATGAGATACCTCAGAGAGACACACATATCATCCAAGTGTGCCCATTGCAACAACTTGAAGGCAAGAGCCAGGCGTGACCGGGATCTCTGCCTCAAAATTATCCTTATGGAAAAACTGCTCCAACTAGGATCAGAAAAGGACACCCCAAAGCTTTCTCCCAAGTGCTCACCAACTCGGTCTGAACCAACCAAGAGCACGGATCCATCCTCTCAAGAAAAAAGGAAGTGAGCCTCAACTGCTCTGCAAAGGGAACCACACAGAAAGAAACAGTGCCCTGTGAGGTCATTACCATTGGTGCCAGTGACCCTGAGAGTCAGTACGTATGACTTCTCCAGCACCAGCCACGTCATACATAAGAGCAAGGAGTCGAGACATGAACTATGCCGTGTCTCCTCCTTGGCACCAACCATACTGACGACCGCATCGGATAGAGCACTGAGCATGCAACCTCCGCTGGTGCCAAATATGACTGTGACACCTCTGCCTTGCTCAGTGCCAACAGACAGCACTGCAGTGGGCCCACCGACCCCAACAAAAGCGAAACAGAAGCTGACTAAACACCTGACTGACATAGATAAAACATCACGTCACATCCACCAACATCACAACAATTTTTAACTCAGAAAGACATCACTGTTGCATCTGTGCCCCAACCACCTCTCCTCGACACAAAAGGACCACCAGTCCTCACACAACCGACATCACCTACAGCACCATCAATGGTGAGTGACAAAGGACCAAGAGGATGGAGACTTTTCGCCACAACGCTCCCCCACACCTCAACATAAATCTACTGGGGAGACACTGCGACCTAAAGACCATCAGGCACAACCTTACTACCATGGTACAGTCTTCCCATGGCATTCCCCATACAGTGACCACCATGGGACCCATGGGCAACATACAAAACCCGTTACAATCAAACATTCTTGCCACCAAGAGGAGAGCTCTGATCCCCTCCTGTATCTCCAGTTCCTATGACATTAGTAGCCATGGAGGAGATGGTCAAGGAACCAGAGGAAAAAACGGGTCCTGAGGAAGTGTCCACTGCACACAATTCTTCTTCCTCTCCTGATGAAGCCATCATGTCACTTCCATCCATACTGGCTGATGACTTTAAACAATTCCAGGAGTTATTCAAATGCATAGCAATTAGTCAGGACATTCCCCTAGAAGAGGTCCAAGAAAATCAGCACAAGCTGTTAAAAATCTTGCAACCAGTCTCTTAATCGAAAATTGCTCTACCCATAAATGATTCCATCCTTGACCCTGCAGAAATAGTTGGGCAGACTCCCACCACCACCCTTCCAACACAGGCAGATGGAAAATATTATGTGACAGCCAAAGGAACGGACTTCCTGTTTTCCCACTCTCAACCGAATTCTCTAGTGGTTGAAGCAGCTAACCACTGAGCCAAACAAACTCAACACTGCTCTACACCTCGAGACAAAGACCACAAGTGCCTGAACCTCTTGTGTGGCAAGGTCTATACATCCTCAATGTTACAATTCTGGATTGCCAACTATAGTGCCCTCCTAGCTAAATAAGATTGCAACAATTATGGAAAACTCTTTGAGTTTACTTTGGATCTCCTTGAGGACAAGAGAGCACAAATCAAATCTGTGCTCATCAAAGGACAATTTATCACCAGGATGGCCCTACAGGCCTCCCTGGAAGTTGCTGATACTGTTTTGAAGGCTTGGTCAAGGCCTCCCCTTTACACCAGCACTTCCCTGCCCATTTGGTCACTGCCTGCATCACTTTTAACAGGCATGAGAGCGCATTACACAAGACCACTGGGTCTTAGAAATAGTACGATCAGGCTATCCCCTCCTCTTTACTTTTTGACCCCCTACCCTACCTCACCCCTCCCCTGTCCCTCTTCAGGTACCCTTCTCATGAGCACCTTTAAAGACTCAAAGTAGATCACATGTGGCACCAGTACCAACACAATACAGAGGGAAGGGTTTTTATTCCCACTATTTCCTGATCCAGAAGAAAAGTGGTTGATGGCGCCTGATACAAGACCTACAAAAACTTAAGTTCATACGCTCCCAAAAATTCAAGTTTGTCACTTTAGGCACAATTATCCCCATGCTGGAATGGGGGGACTGGTTTTCAGTCCTTGACTTACAAGATGCATATTTCTGCATTACTATACATCCTGCTCACAGACGATTCCTCAGATTCACAGTGGGACACTGCCATTTTCAATACAGAATACTTCCATTTGGTCTGTCTATTGCACTGAGAGTATTCTCCAAAACCCTTGCAGTAATCGCAGCTCACCTGCGCAAACAAGGGGTCATATTTTTTTGATACCTAGAGGATTGCCTTCTCAAAGGACACACATATACAGAGACAGAAACAATTACACACCTGACCATCTCCAAAAACTGTGGTTGCAACTGAACATCTAGAAGTCAACACTGGTACCCACACAACAACTAGACTTTGTTGGAGCGTACGTGGACTCAGTTCAAGCCAGAGCATTTCTACCTCAGGCCAGAGTTCAGGCCATAAAACATCTCATAGATACCATCTCCATCTGCCCACAAATCATGGCAAGGACCTGTCTACAACTGCTGGGACACATGGCCATCACTGCATTTGTGGTAAAGCATGCCAAATTACACATGCAGTGTCTACAGGGCTGGCTGAATTCAGTATACAAGCCAACCAAACACAGCCTCCACATAATGGTAACACCAAAGGTTCTAGCATCCCTACAGTGGTGGGCAAGACCCAAAAAACCTCTGTGAAGGGATCGCCTTTCACCAAAGATCACTCTCAGTCATGATCACATCAGATGCCTCCCCACTGGGCTGGGGGGCACACCAAGATCTCCGCACAATATAAGGCAGGTAGTCACTATCAGAGAGACACCTCCACATGCTAGAATTCAGAGCAGTAAGGATGCCTGCCTCCACTTCCTACCGCTCATAAGGAATGAATCAATAGGGGTGCTGACAGACAATGTCATGTGCATGTTTTCAACAGACAAGGAGGTGCCCGATCCCACTCCCTATATACCCATCACCACATTAACATTTCAGCTTCCTACCTTCCAGGATGCCAAAACACCACTGCCAACACACGAAGTAGAAAGTTCTCACAGGAGCACGAGTGGGAAATGAATCCTGCTGTGCTACAACAGATATTCCATCAATGGGGGTTTCCCTCAATTGATTTATTCGCCACAGTGCAGAACCACCCTATTCTGTTCCAGGGTGGGATTAGAACCCTGATCTTTGGGGGATGCCTTCCTAATCACATGGGAGAGGACACTCATGTATGTATGTCCCCAAATCCCATTACTACACAGGATTCTATGCAAGATCCAGGAAGACAAGGCCAAGATCATCATGATTGCTCCAGCATGGCCCAGACAGACCTAGTACCACTACCTGCTGCATATGTCTGTTCACGTCCCATGAACTCTCCCAATGAGAGCAGATCTTCTTTCATAAGCCAACAGTCAGATCCTACACCCGACTTGGAGAAACTTCACCTGAAAATGTGGCTCCTCCATGGTTCCATTTACACGAGTTAACCTGTTCAAAACAAGTCAAACATGTTATTGAACAGCAGGCGTGAATTCACACGCAATACTTACCTGCAAAAATGGAAACGGATTTCCACATGGAGCCTAACCAAACAGCCTCACACCCAGCTCACACTTCTACCTATGGTGCTAGAGTACCTTTTAGAGCTGAAGAACTCAGGTCTGTCCTTAAGTTCTATCAAGGTACATCTCGTGGTGATCAACGCTTTCCATGAGAAGATTGGCAGATTCTCAATATTTACACATCCAACTACAGAACACTTTCTAGCTGGCCTCCAGAATCTCCATCCTGATGTACACTTACCCACTCCCACGTGGGACCTAAACCTTTCCCTCAAGGGACTCATGAGACCTCTTTTTTAGCCTCTGGCTACCTGCTCCTTACTACACATGTCCATGAAGCTAGCATTCCTGTGGCTATCACATCTGCGAGAAGGGTTAGTGAGATAAACGCACTAATGGCAAATCCACCATACATGATCTTCAGAGAAAAGGTCACACTGTGACTTCACCTGAAATTCCTTCCCAAAGTGGCAACTTTCCACATTAACCAACTTATTCATCTCCCTACATTCCATCCTAAACCTCACAAAAATTCACAGGAAGCAGCATTACGCACCCTGGACGTTAGGCAAGTGATAGCCTTCTACCTAGACAGAATGAACCCTTTCCGTAAATACCCCAGGCTCTTTACCTTGATGACGGAATGGTCCAAAGGGGCTGCCATATCCAAACAGAGGCTTCTAAAGTGGATATTGAGCTGCATTCGTGTTACCAAACAAATAAGACGGAACCCCCGATAGGCATAGGCGGCAAGTTATATGGGCCCATGGTGCCCATGCTCCACCAATATTCAGGAACATGAGCCCAGCACCACCAATGTTTGGGGCTCCACTGCCAGCCAGGCCCGGTCCCCTGCCCACACACATCCCCAGCTCTGACCCCAGCCTCAGCCCCCTTACCTCTGTCCACCTAGCCCCTCCCAGAGACATGGCCTTGCTCTCATGTGGGGGGTGAGTCTTGGACCAGTTCTGAGCAACAGCGAAAATTATAGAAACCTGGCACCCATGCCGATAGGGATCAGATCCCACTCTACACAGGCCGTGGCAACATCCATTGCATTCCTGTACAATGTGTCTATTTAGGAAATTTAAAGGCTACATGGCTATCAGAACATACTTTCTCAATCACTATGCGATCACACAGGATTCCACAGCTGATGCAGTACTAGACCTTAAGGCCCTCTCCTCTTCCACTGTGCATACAACTCCAAAGTCCCCCCAGATATAAAGGGCACTGCTCTACATTCACCTGAACTGGAGCACCCACAGGGACAGCACTTGAAGAAGAGAGGGCTACTCTTCTTATACAGTAACTGTGGTTCTTCGAGATATGTGGCCATGTGGGTGCTCCACTACCCACCCTTCTCCCCCTACTTTGGAGTTCGATACTGGGACTCTATGGTAGAGAAGGAACTGAGGGGGTCGGGCTCTGTGCATACAGAACAAGATTCCAACAGCGCTGTGAGACAGCTCTGGTGCATGCGCAGCCCGACCAGCAGGGCTGGCTCTACAGTTTTCGCCGCCCCAAGCAGCGTGCAGAATTGCCATGGCGGGCGGGTGGCGGAGGCAGTCCATGTGCCCTTAGTGTGGCAGGCACGTTTCCGCGGTGGCTGCAATTCGGCGGCAGCTTCTATGTTTAGCTGAAGCCACCCTGGACAGCCAAACATAGAAGCTGCCGCCGAAATGCCCTCACCGCGGAAATGCGCCTGCCGCCCTAAGGGCACACGGATGGCCCCCGCCGTCCGCGGCAACAATTAGGAGCGCTGCTGGGGGCAAAACAACAGGGACTGCCGCCCCTGTCAGATTGCCGCCCCAAGCACCAGCTTGGAATGCTGATGCCTGGAGCCAGCCCTGCTGACCAGGCACTACTACCAAAAATCTCCGATCAACGGCGCTGGGACGCACTGTCACCTGATCACCACAAGGACACCCATCTCGAAGAACCTCAGTTACTGCGCAAGGTGAGTAACCCTCTCTTATGTTCCACCAGAATGTACAAACTGCAGAAAAGCATTGCTGCAACCCACTGCAATACGGAAGCTACAGTAAACACAGAAGTAAAGGGCCCTGGTGGAAAAGAAGCACAAGTTCAAGGACACTTCCAGGAAAAATGTTTGATTTGGGAAAAAAAGATTCCAGCCAGGGCACTCAACTTTAATAACTCTTCTGGTAATATGCTCTGAGTATATTTGATAGCTAAATGCCATGAAACTAATTGAGAATGTCAAATCTTTCAGTGGTGGGGTCAGAAGGAAATTGTTGCTAATTTAATTACAAGAATTGCAGACAATATTTTTCTTTATGTAATTACAAAACTTTTCAATAGCAGAATGAGTAAGGCCACTTAACAAGACAGTAAATCTGCTCAGTGCAAAAATAATGAGGGTTTTTTTCCTCCAAAAGGTACCTAAAATGTTAGTGTTAGTAGTGCAGTCACAGAGCAGCAGTCAGTAGGGGAAAAAAACAGAACTCTTAACACAAATTGTAGTGGGATTACCTTGCTCCTGCCCTAAAGGGCTTAAAACAGCTCAGGAGAGCGCTGTGGCTGGGGCAAGGAGCCTGGGCTGATTGGGGAAGGTAGGCTCAGCTGTGGCCATGCCCCAGTCAGGCCCAGCTGGCCCCTATAAGAGGCTGTGAGCCAGAAGCCCAGACAGTCTCTCTCTAGTTGTAGATGGAGATGGACCTGGCTGCAGAGACCCAGTCAGGGATCTAGAGTGGAGCAGGGCTGGGGAAAGGCCAAGGGATCCAGGGAGCTCTGGCCTAGGAAAGCCCCAGGCTGCAGGCCTTGTAAGGCCTATTAGATACTGGGTTGCAGGGGCAGTCCACGGGTAGCCAGAGGCAGCAGGTCCAAACCCCTTTGCCTGTGATGAGTGGCTTGTACTGCAGTCTGCCCCAGTGAACAGAGGCTAGATGGAGACTGGGCAGTAGCCAAGACTGAGGTGAAGTGGGGACAGTGGGTGGGGGTCACCCTGGGAAGGGAGACCCAGAACTGTGGGGGTACTACCAGGGGGCAGCACCCAATTAAAGGGGTATCAGGGGTCCTGGGAGGGACATGGAGGGCCAAGCTGTGGCAGATCACCAGCCTGCAGAAGGTGCTCCGGGCTGGACATTGAGCTAATTCCCTGAGAGACTAGCAGGCATCGCCGCAGGGGTGAGTCCGCCCCCTTACACAAATCATTAGGGTGACTGCAAATTAAAGTGGAAAAGTACAAGCAATTATTTAAGATCACAAATCTATACAACACAAATGCAGCTCCCACCTCTGGATACAGAGACTTCCCCAGAAATGGAACAGCTACAGCATGTTACTTGATTCATTGGTACATTGCTTGACCCAAAAGGGCCTACATCACTTTTGAAAGTGGGAGTTGGACTCCTAAGTCACTTCTGTGTTTTTGAAAATATTATTTCTAATCCTCAGTGAAGTTCTTCTGAAGTCACCTGCTAAGGACTGTATTGCTTTTAAATAAGAAGGAACTGAAACTGTAGCTATGCAGTCGAAAATCAGATTAAGAAAGTAAGCCTTTGCATGCACCTGAGTTGAATTCAATATAACAGATTTATTAGAAAAAAATAAAGGTGTGGAGGTGAAATGTGGAAAAAGCTTCCTGAATTGGAAAGGATGCGAAAAAGAATGTCACACATGCTTAAGTTCCCTTATCTCTTGGTATGTTATTGAACATGACTTGGACTATGTAGCAAGCTTCAGAAATACACAGCTAAAGGACAAAATAGAATTTATTGGAAGGATAGCAGGATTAGCACATTCAAGCTAACTGATAACTTTTTGAGGAAGAGACTGTCTGCCTGTGCCTTAAAGAAGACAGACTTTCCAACTCTTTCCTGTTGTCTAGATGCTATCTTTAGCACTCTTTGTTCCTAGACTTCCTACTCTTTGTTATCATATAGAAATCTCTGATTTCCCTTTAATCAGAAGGCCTTATTTCCTATTTGATATCATACACAACGTTGCATTGCAAAGAAAGAACAGTTAGTTCATTAGGAACAAAACAGGGTTTGGTGAGCTAGGAAATTTAAAATCCCTATGGTGTAATAATTACTTTACAGTAAGTAATTTGTTTTTGCTGCCTTCTGCAACCCCACTGAAGTCAATTAGGCTCAGATCATTCAATGGGAGATTGGCACCCAAATACCTTTGAGAATCTGGCCTTACTCCTTCTATGACAGATGGCTTGGTGATTAAGAGACAAGACCTAAATTCTGGCCATGGCCTTCTGCTAGGCTGCAGCCTGGGGCTTTCCAGGCTATAGTTCCCCAGCCCTGCTTCACTCAGGTGCTTTGTCTCTAGCTCCCTGCAGCCAGGCTCATCTCCCTCTACAAACAGAGAGAGCCCGGTGGGCCAGCCTCTACTCCACCCTGGTCCCGAGGCCCGCCGGGGATATCAGTTGGCGGCTCCTCCATGGGGCTATGAGCACGGGCGTGTATTTGGCGCGGTTTACCCCTGTCCCAGACATCTGCCCCTTCTGCAGCGAGAGGGAGACCCTGGCGCATGTTTACTTAGAGTGTGCCGGCTTGCAGCCCTTATACCAGCTCCTCACTAATCTTCTGTTGCATTTTTTGCTTCACTTTTCCCCTCACCTTCTTCTCTACGCAATCCCTATCCGTGGCCCCACGAAGTCCCGGGACCTCCTGGTCAACCTCCTCCTAGCCCTGGCTAAACAAGCTATCTACACGACCAGGGAGAGGAGGTTGGCCGATGGAGACTCCGGTGACTGTGGGGCTTGTTTCCGGTCCATGGTCCGTTCACGTATCCGGGCAGAGTTCCTCTGGGCGGCGTCCACTGGCTCCCTTGATGCCTTCGAGGAGCAGTGGGCACTGTCCAGGGTTCTCTGCTCGGTGTCCTCGTCCGGTTCCCTTTTTTTGACCCTTTGACCGCACTCCTGTCCCTGTTCTTTTATTAGTTGTCCCCCCTAATCAGTGGGCTTCTGTGGTCCTGTGGGTCCTCCCCTTAGGCTGGGGGGGGATCCTTTAGCTTCCGCCCGCCCACTTCCCGGATACCCAATAGATACAAACAGAGAGAGACTTCTGAGCTCCTGGCTCCCTGCTTCTTTATGCAGGCCAGCTGTGGCCTGATTGGGGTGTGGCCCAGCTGCAGCCACTTCCCAATCAGCCCAGTTTAGTAGTTCCCAGCCACAACCTTCCCCCCAGGGCTGTTTTAAGCCCTTCAGGGCAGGAGCAGGGTAAGCACTCTGCCACACTGTCTTTTCAGTGAAGAATGATCCTATCAAGCTTTTTGCCAAGTGAACTGCTTCGTGGTGAAGGGAGTACAGCCACATTTTGGTGAATCTCTGTTGTGAGGCCAGTAAAACTGTAGACTTCAGCAAAAGCACCAGAAATGACATATAGCTAAAAAGCTGGCAGCTCTTTGCGAGATTTTTCCAGACAGATGACCAGTGCAGGGAGCATATTAAAAAGCTGAACAGTGAGTGCTGGAAGACTAGGGACAAGAACCACACCTCAGGCAACTTGCCAATACCAGGCCCATTTTATGTTGTCTTTGACCAGATTCTGGGCACTGCACCCAGCACAGAGCCAATTATGTTTCATGACATCCTGGTCCGCCGGGATGGTGCCGTGTTGGCCCCTGAATCCAGTATGGGGACTGGTGAGAGCCAGCAGCAGGCTCCCAGAGCGAAGTTTGAAGTGTCTTTTTAACCAGTCCCAGAGTAGGCTGTAGATCAGGATCAACAGCAAATTCTCTGTCCCTGTTTGGAAGAGTGTTTGATTTTTCTCCTCTTTCCTCCCCTCCCCTGGAACAGTCTGCTACCGAGCCAGTGGCACACCCACTGGAGCCAGAAGCTTCCCCAAAGTCTGGTAAGTGTATGACTCAAATGTACAGTTTACTATCACAGGAACGGGAAGGATTTCTGCTCTAAGAAGCATTACAAAACTGATGAGCCTCAGCTACCAGTATGTGGCCACTAATGGCAGATTGCATCACAGTACCTTGGCTTCCCCCATTTCCTTCCCTATCACCACATGGAGTTCAAAATGGTGACCTGGAATTTCAAACAACCCTGAGAACTGTTTATGAATATCTTAACTGTTAAATCACAGAAGTCCTTTCAGTAATAAGAAATTTGACTTCTGGCTCTATGGTGCTGCCCGTAAACAGTGAACTGAGTGGGAAGCAGTATTCTGTTTCCAAATCTAGTCCATTTCAGCAGGGCCAATGCAACCATTTAGGCGACTTAGGCAGTTGCCTAGGGCGCTAGGTTTGGGGGGGGGGCATTTTCTTCGGCAGCGACTGTGGCGGCCGGATCTTCAGTTGCCCTGGTCACCGCCGGCATTCAGGCGGAGGGAGCTGGGGCAGAGGAGTGCGGGGAGGGCTTCCTGCAGCAAGTAAGGGGGGGGATGGCACACAGGGGAACTCCCCACCCCAGCTCACCCCTGCCCCGCCTCCTCCCCGAGCATGCCATGGTTCCTTCACTTCTCCCACCTGATTGGCGCCACAAGCCTGGGAGGTGGGAGAAGTGAAGCAGCGACAGCGTGCTCGGGGTGGGGGCGGAGCAGAGGTAAGCTGGGGTGGGGCGGTCCTCAGGGCAGAGTGTGGGGGGGTGGGGAGCTGCCACAGGGGGGTGCCCTGCCACAGGGGGGGCGCCCCACCGTGGGGGCTTGAGGACTGGGGAGGGCGCAAGGTGGAAGTTTCACCTAGGGCATGAAACATCCTTGAGCCAGCCCTGTCAGATATTGAGAGTCCATGCTGTCTGGGGGGCACAAAATCATTTCTCCAAAGTATAAGTGAGGTCTCAGTTTTTTCCCAGACCTGTGCTGGATGTAGGGTGAAGAAAAGCTGTAGATTTCAGCATATTTGCATGCAGCAATAACTGGGCAAGCCATCTGTGAGCTAATACAGAATTATGTTGATTTCCCCCACGGATTCTGACTCGATCCTGGCAGCTGATAGCTGCAAGCATTTCCTGATGCAGGCGCTCCAGATAGCTAGTTATACACCTTTCCCTACACTGTATTTTCCAGGCCTCCTCTATAGCTGACTAATCCACTCCACTCATAAATGTGCTGTCTAAATGCGTTAGTTGCATACGCTGCAGGTTTCCTTCCAACAGCTTGGAATAACATTCCTCTCTGGCAATAGGTCATCAGAACAGTTATGCCTTCCAAAATGTGAAAGACCTAAAATAACAGAAAAACCTTTTGCAGACAGGACACTACACACGTCTCCCTCACCCTCCATCCCCCATATGGCAATTAGTTATGAAATTTCCATGAAACAGAACAAAGGTTAAATTTTAAATGTACCATTGTCTCTCCACTTCTGTAGCTACAATTAACGAGGCCATATCCAGAGATAGTATGAGGTGTGAAACGCCCCTTCACAATATATGTTGGTTCACTTTGGAAACGTTACATTTTATGTCCTTGAGATTCCATAATAGTTAATTCTGTGCTCCTCCTATGGGCTAGTTTAGACAGTAGCCTTCTGTTTCTTGGCTTGTTTCAGGCCCCTCAGCCTGCACTGCCTGCTGTTCTTCAGGAACTCAATCTCTATGCCAACGTACCTTCACTGAATGTTCCAAAAGGAAGCGTTTCCGTGATGAAGTTCTGAGAGGGCAGACCAGCAAGTCCAGTACCTGAAGAAGAGGGACAACAGACTGGAATAATGGCATGCTGACATGCAGGAGGAAAGACTGAGGCACGGTGCCCTGGTGGAGGACAGGGTTTCAACGAGGGAGCAGGCACTTGCAAAGCAGTTCCTAAGTGGCTAAGGAAGGAGAACAGATTTCAACAGAGAGAACTGTTCCAGCAGCTCCTGTCCGTAGTGGCTTCTGCTGCCTCCTGAGCACCATGATATGATGATCACCCTGCAATGTACCCTTAGTCCAGAAGTAGCTTGGACAACTCCATTTCAGGGTAGCCCATGAATTCATGACTCATAAGCAACTGGGCCAAGGTAACTAAACTCCATGCAGCCTTCCCACTTCACCCCCTCTGGTGGAACCTCTGATGCCAAGTGAGGGGAAAATGTGTAAAGCAGGGAAAGGAGAATGTGGGGCCAGGAGACATGCCAGGGGGATTGCGTCATTATTTACTATTTCCTGCCCTTTTTGTGTCTAGTTTTGTAATGGCAGCTGGACTGGTTTACTATTTTAAGACATATTTATAAGTAACGCTTATGTTTTCAGGAAAGTTTATTGCTATCATTGCGTCACGTCATACAATCATGATTTGAGATGATAAAGCTACAAACATGTTCAGGAGCAATTAAGCATTAATAAGCAAACAGTATTCCTCCGTTTAGCTAGGTACAGCAATTCACATTCACAGTACCTTGGCTTGCGCCAATACAGTACCAGTACCTTGCGCCAATACACTCATTCTGCCCCTCTTACTCCCTATCTCCCCCCAACATTCACTATTCATCGTGTCATTCAGTCTTGCATTGCATGGCAATCAAGCCCACCCGCCTCCCAAGCACAGCCCTCCCACTCCCAAAAAATGGACCCACTTTTCCGCACAAGCAGATTTGTACAGATATTATTCCCCCCTCTTCTACTGGGCCAGGCAAGTCCATAAGGTGAGAACACAAAGCTGCCTTGGTGAAACCAGTTCCCACAGAGGTAAGTGCACTTTCTGGCTGAGCATACCAACCCAGCATCCCCTCACTGTCATAGGTCTATTCAGGAAGGTTGTGAAGAGTGCAGCAAGCCACAGTAATGTTCACAGCATTGGTAACTGGAATCCAAACAGGTCTTTAGACACCTCCAATGGGATTTTAATCTGCCAAAAGTGCATTCAACAACCATTCTGCACCTGCTGAAAGTGGAATGAAACCTCCTTTTGCCAGGGCATCTGAGCTAAGAGTATGGTTTCATAAGCCAAGGCAAAAGTGGGTACTCAGGAGTCCCTCAGAATAACAGTGAGGACAATAACCTTTTTTATGTTACTTTCAATTGGTAGGAGTAGCCTCCCAGCCTGTCCATGGATATAAACTTCTGAGCAGCTGAAAACTGTGGTATCATGAACTTTTCCAGTACAGCCCACATTGACATGCATAAATGCGCTTCTCTGGTCCACTAGTGCCTGTATAATAATGGAGTAGTATTCTTTGTGGTTTTTGTATTTGTGCTCCTTGAGGAGGGCAAATTATGGGAGTGTGAGTCCCATCAATGGCCCTGGCACAGGCAGGAAACCCCATTCTCTCAAAGCCAGAAATTACCACTGAAATATCTTTAATGTCTGCCACCTTTGGGGTAAACCACATGCTTGATTGCCTCAATTACTGTGCCACAACTTTACCCACAGTCGACTTTCCAACCCCAAACTGGTTGGCAACGGACCTGTGGCAGTCTGGTGTAGCCAGCTACCAGACATCTATAGTAACCCACTTCTGGATTGGCAAGGGTGGCCTGAGTTGAATCTCATTATGCTGGGGTGGGTGAGGGCAAGCTGCTCACAAAATGTGGCTTTCTTCATGCAAAAGTGCTGGATTCACTGCTGGCCATCCCAGGAATGTGGATGATGTGGTCTATGTAGAGGGCGGCAGTCGCTATGCCAATTATACTGAGTAGCATCTGCCAGTGTGAGTCTGCGATGCCAGGGAACTCCTCCTCCAGTTCCATCAGAGTGGGACAGAAAATGCCACCAACCTGTTCACCAGTGCCTTGCAGATGCTCTGCCAGTTTCCTGACACAGGAGTGAAAGTGCAAGCAAGAGAAGTTCATCAAAAGGCTCCTCTTCCATGTTGCTGATTCCTGTGGCTAGAAGCACACAGACCCAAAGGACTGCTTGGCAGGCTGGTCAAAATTCCTGTAACATGCAGAGCAGGCAGTCAAGCTTTCCTGCAGTGCGCCACTGTCCTAGATTTAGAGCAGCCACATTTCAGGGACGAGGGATTCTGGAATAGAGTTACTTTGACTCAGGTCTCTGTGTTGCAGTGTGGATGCCAGAGCCCCAGGTTTCAAGCACAGACTAGAAAGTCTTAACGGAGGGTTAGTGAGACAAGGTAGCTGAGGTAATACCTTTTTTTGAACCCGCTTCTGTTGGTGAGAGAGACAACCTTTCAAGCTTATTCAGAGATCTTCAGGTCTGGGAAACTTAGGAAGTAGATGTTGCTGTTGAGTTTTACTTCCTTTTTCTTCATATTATGGCTTAAAAAACAATGTAGATGCTCAAGACCCAAGGTTCCCTTGCATGGCTCAACTGTCAAGTCCCACTAACCTAGGGCTTATACTGCAGTGTAGACGTGCCCTGCCAAGGAGCAGCATGGCACATTGTAAACAGTTAGAAGCTGTTGGAAAATACAGAACTGACAGGAACTTTTAATCACAGTGAAACTTTTGGAAGGAAAAATGGCATAATGTGGACAGTGTTGCACTGTCTGAAGTGGTTCCAGCTCCTTATAATCCACTTCTTCCTTCCTTTGAACAATCTGGATTCTAAAGCTCTTGGCGCTATGGAGCCTATAATCATGTCCACAGTCCAAAACAATGAGGGTGGTGGTACCTGGGCAGATGTAAAGGTTAAAAACTTTTGCCCAGAGGAGAGCTCAGGCATAATGAAAGAAATAGGTCATTGGCTCCAAAGCAGGGGCATAGAGGAAGTTCTAAAGTGGCTTGTGAAAACTGGAGAGCAGGTTGAATTTTGTGATCTTATTAGAGGAGATTGAGAGAGAATTTTGCAAAGGGGCATCAGCTCTGGAGTTGGGCAGCGTATTCCACAGGGCTATGGAGCTTAGGGACAGTGGCAGTTCCTGTGGTCAGAGCTTATCTGAGTTTTTTTCAGGTCTGTTGTGGCAATCATCATTGTTGGTACAGTTAAGCAGAAACTGAACAAGCCCTGCGCAGAATATGAAGAGTGACTTTTGTTTTTGCTTATTTTCTGATCGTGAATAATTCAGTTTGTGATGGTCCAAGCTACCCACAACTTTTTATAGATGGGAAACTTCCATAGGTGAGAGAGGCAGCTAAAATGGGGTTTGACAGGGGTTGTACTTACATTCAGATGTTGGTTGAAAAAGCGTATAATGTGCTTGTTGATGTACCCAAGAGGGTAAGGCTCAGGATCCAGGGGGTGAGAAGAATCCAATTCTGAGGGTGACACAGGAACACCTGGGTATTGGAAAGGATGTGGCCCAGGAAAAAGAGGTGGCCATGAGATCCCCTGGATCACCTTTTATGAGGTGCAGAGGCATAATTAGGAACTGGAGGAAGAGGTGAAGAAGCTTTAGGAGCTGACCTTGGGGACAGGGCACAGTCCACCAGTTGGAACTGTTTCCTCCACCCCCACTAGGGATACTTCACCTCCTCCCAGTCATCGAGGATTTACTCACATTGTTTTGGATGAGTGAGGATGCCTCAATGTGTTATCAGTTATGTGAAGCATTTGTAGGCAAACTGTATTTGATAGTGGAAGGCCTGTCTCTTTAACATCTAGAATTCAGGCAGGGGATGTCTCATAACAGAGTATTACCATGACCAGAGTGACAGGGCAAGGAACCACTGTCTGGCTTACTAAACCCTTAGATGTCACTGTTTTCTGTCACTCATAGCTGTGTGGATGATTATTCTACAGAGATTTTAGGAACAGATTGGATGAACACTGAGGGTTGTATGGTGCATTTGCTGTGGAATATCGCTAAGGACAAAGAGAACATATCAATAGCTATGGCTCACACAGTTCTTACAGTTAAGGAGGTTCATTTTTTGATTGGCAGAAGCATGTGAGGGATGCTGAGGTTTTGGAGCTCTGCATGCCACTTGTTGAATTTTTTGCTGAAGAGGACTGTGGTAGGATAGATATATGTTCCAGGTTCGGGGACAGGATTTTCCCTCCCCAGAAATAGTATCAGTACCCTAGAGAGGCAGTGGACTCTATTCATGTGATTATTTACAGCCTGAGACAACAGAAAGCAGCCATCCTTAAAGGACTGTGTGTGGGAGTACAGTTTTGTAGACAGAGATGCAAAGTGTGCTAAGTTGAAAAATGAGTATAGAAGGCACAGAGGTAAGCTTGAATCTGCCAGAAACACTGGCTGAAAACTGGATCATGCTGGGTGAAAAGATAGAAAGTTTACAATCCCAGATTTAGTAGCCAACAAGGCCTTGGGAAACGTTTTACTTGACAATGAAAAACTGATGCAGACAGGACCGGCTCTACAGTTTTCGCGCCCCAAGCAGTGCACCGAATTGCTGTGGTGGGCGGGCAGTGGGGGCAGTCCTTGCGCCCTTAGGGCGGCAGGCTCATTTCCGCAGGGCGGCAATTCGGTGGCAGCTTCTATATTTAGCTGAAGCTGCTGGGGACAGCTAAATATAGAAGCTGCCGCCGAATTGCCCTCACCGTGGAAACGCGCCTGCCACCCTAAGGGCACGTGGACTGCCCCCGCTGTCCGTGGCAGCAATTCGGCGCACTGCTTGGGGGCAAAACAACAGGGACTGCTGCCCCTTTCAGATTGCCGCCCCAAGCACCAGCTTGGAATGCTGGTGCCTGGAGTCTGCCGTGGATGCTGAGTGATTTCAGGAAATGTGACGTTAGATGTTTTGCACAGACTCTCATAACACTGCAGAGCTCAGAGTAGAATAGACAGCCAGGGCAGTGCAAGTGTTAAAGTGTTAGAGGGGAAGTGCAAGTGTTTAAAAAAAGTCTATAATTAAACAACAATGAAAACAAAGAAGGGGGAAATACCTAGTAAGTGAAGAAGAAAAAATGAATAACACAACAGCTACCATCGCCTGTCAGAGAAAGAATAGTCAAAAAGGTAGCAGCAGAACTACTGAAATCTATGTTGGCTGAGCCTCAGAAAAGAACAGAGAAATCAAAGTGTCAGCAAAATGTAATGTTGCTAAAATATAGCAGTTAACAGAGCCCAGACCCAAAACAACAACAAAAAAGTTCTCTCACTTGTGAAAAACATATTCAAAGCTTCAGAGTGGTAGCCCTGTTAATCTGTATCAGCAAAAAGAACAAGGATAGAAAAATAGAACTGCAGTTTAGAATGTGAGCTGCTTAATTTAGGGGAAGGCAAGTGAAAAATGAAAAATTATTTTTATGGCCAAGCTTCTGGCAAGGAGTATGAAGTGAGGAAGCAGGGATTTGTGCAATATGTCTGAGATAAGGAGCCCTTCAAAAAGCCATTTAGGAGGTTCCTGGGTATGTAATGGACAAAGCTAGTCCATCAGTATATCTGGTTTGGGTAAAGGATGAAAAGGGGTGGTGAATCAATGGGTTGCATGTAACACAGATGAAACCATACAAGGGGAAGGACAGGAGGGAATCTACTGATGTAAAAAAGAGGGCAGTGAGAATAGTTGTTTTCTCTCAGGTTTTGATCATCTTGTGAGGCATAATATCCACTACGTTAGAGTCTGTGGAATTTGTGACACAGCACAGAAACAAAGCCGTGACAGTGCATGAGAGGTAGAATGCCACTCTAGCCTTACGGTTCCCAAGTAATCGTGCAGGAAAGCCTACAGTGTTCCGGTACAGATTGGACTGCAGCCAACATGAAGGATCCTGCAGCCCAAGCAAATCTCAGGATCAGGGACTTGGACTAGGGGACCTACAGAGGGTGATGTGTTCAGGGCCGACTCTAGGCTTTTTGCCACCCCAAGTGGCAGAGGAAGAAAAAAAGAAGTCGCGATCGGCGGTACTTTGGAGGCAGCTCCACCGCGCTGCTTTCTTCTTCAGCAGCAGGTCCTTCCCTATGAGAAGGACCAAAGGACCTTCCGCCGAATTGCCACCGAAGAGCCTGACATGCCACCCCTTCCCTTTGGTGCCCCAAGCACCTTCTTGCTGAGCTGGTGCCTGGAGCTGGCCCTGGATGTGTTTAAATGGGATGATAATGACTAAGGTGGCTATTCACAGCATGCAGTTAATACACTCAGGAAATATTACAGTTACTTGAGCAGATCACTGAACTATTGCCCAGGAATCCACCCACTATGCCAAGAAAGTGAAAGTGACTGAGACTTTGATCGGCTCTGGGAATGTCACTTTTAAGGACTGGCAGAGTACCACTACCCCTCCTGAATATACTGGAGTAAGAACATCTCCTAGCCCAGAACTGAACCAAGATGATGAACCATGCCCCAAAAGAGAGGCAGGACCTGACAATGGACTAGTGATAAATTGTGAACATCAGATTATGTGTAATGTACAGTACCAAATGATGCCTGTAGTACTGAATATAACCAATTTTATATTACCACAGCAGCTCAATCATGCAAGATATGAGCACTTCTGTATGCAAATGATAGCAAAAATGGTGTAAAATTTTAGACAATCTGTGAATGGGGTAGCATTGTAGGAAATTTGGTGGCCTGAAAAGGGAAAGAGACAGGGAGAAAGATGTAAAAAAGATATAGGAACAGTACTAGGAGTTGGGGCATTGGCAACATCCCCATGGAATCACATGTATATCGCAATGTTGTGGGAGGAAAATCAGAAAGTGAGAGTTCAATTGCAAAACTTGTTAAAGTTAAATAAATGACAGAATCAGGATATTAGGGGGATTTAAAGGATGTTCAGTGTGCTAGAATAACAGGACAGCTGTTCTAGGGAAGTGGAAGCAGTCATCCATTAAATGGGAAAAATCATGAACTAATGTATTGAAGGCAATCACCTGTTTTTGGTATGGCAGCTTCCTAATACAGGAACTACAGGTAAGACTAAAGGAAACTCAAGGTGTGGAAGTGCCTGGGTTCATAACAAATAAGATGTTGGAATAATGGACAGAAATAAAAGAAGTGAATAGTATCCCATCCATAAGGATGTTGGAACTTACTATAGCAGGTAACACATCAAAGGAATATGTCACTTGTCCTCAGGTACAGCTAAGGATGGGAGGGGTGTATGGGAAGCCCCAGATACCTTATGTTGTTTCAAGAGGCATGGTACTTGGCTACGTCATTGTGATGTACCGCGAAGTGCATTGCCAGTGTTTGAGTTCATCTTGGATAAAGAAACCCAAAATTGCACAATATGGTTAATGCAACAGGGAGAAGGTCAAGCCAAGGTTGCAAAGGCAGGAGAAGGCAAATATTGTGCAATCTCATGCGTCAGACACTTTCAATATGGGATACAAGTTTGATGTTATGATTGGTCAATTGTTGGCTTAGGTCCAAGGAATGTTACCTGAATAGGGGACAAGGTAATTTTTCCAGTTCCCCAACATGAGATCCACAGTCTGTCAGTTGGTGCTCCTCTGATTGGTATTGCCCAGGTACTGTGAGGTACTGTTAAGTCAAATGATACCACCATTACATTTAATGTGCAGGCCTTGATGAGTCAACTTTCAGAACATTTGTTGGGAGAGCCAAAATATTCAGAGACATAGATATGCTGGGAAATGCTCCATGGTGGATGTTAGTATACAGCACTGGGGAACATTCAAGGCTATGCGTTATATCAATTGGCTTTGTAACGGCAAGCCATAATACTAGTGGTGTTAATTGCATTGATTTGGAAGGTTAGGAGCATGGTGAGGCTGTTAGGAAAGAGAAGAGATGTATATGAAAGACAGGCTTGATGAAGCCATAGAATGGATTCTATGACTTCACAGTAGGGAGTGTTGGAAGTGAAGCCATATTTAGGTGTGATTAGAAGCATCCTGTTATTTAAGAGTCTGTTCTGATGTTTAACAGCATATGCATAAGTGAACTGTATATGTAACAAATTGCAGAGTAATCATGTATAGTGTTGCACAGGTGTAAGAAAGATGCAGAGTAATCATGTTTGTAAGGAAAATAAAAGAGAAAGCTAGAAGAAACTGGCTTGAACTAACACTAAACCCGTATTGACAGGGGAGGAGGGTTAACGTTAACCCTCCTCCCCTGTATGAGAGACTAATACATATATATGCAGTAACTCCTCACTTAAAGTCATCTCGGTTAATGTTGTTCCATTGTTGCATTGCTGATCAGTTAGAGAATATGCTCATTTAAAGTTGCCCAATGCTCCCTTATAACATTGTTTGGCAGCCGCCTGCTTTGTCCACTGCTTGCAAGAAGAGCAGCCCATTGGAGCTAGCTGGTGGGGGCTTGGAACCAGGGTGGACCAGCAGCCCCCCATCAGCTCCCCGCTCCCGTAAATAGCCTGCTGGGTGGCTGCTGAACAGGGAATCAGTTGCCGGCAGTTCAGCTGTCCCTCCCCGCCACTGCCATGTGCTGTGCCGGCCCTCTGCTTGGAGCTGCTCCTGGGAGCCTCCTGCTTGCTGTGCAGGGGAGGGGTGAAGAGGAGGGCTAATGTCAAGTGTCCCCCTCCCCACTACTTCTGTCCCCTGCTTACACCTTCTCCATATACAGCAGAGTAGGGACAGGAGAGGGCTCAGGATGAGATAGCAGCTGCAGCCAGCAAGCTCTCTCTAACTTCCTGATCTTTTTAAAGGCAATGTACTTAAAGGGGCAATGCACGTCTCTTTCTCTCTCTCCCCGACACACACAGGGTGTGTGTCTGTCTGCCATGCTGTCTCCCCTCCCTCCATTCATGCTGCCTTGTAGAGTGAGGCTACATTAACAACAATTTGTTAACCCTTGAGGGCTCAGCCGAGTGCTAGTTCATCATTTAGCAGCAAGGCATTTTTTGGGAAATATCCCTCCCTCTTCCACCTTCTAACTTCACCACTTCAATGAAGCTTCACAATCATCATTGCTGTGAACAGTATTAACTTGTTTGTTTAAGCCTTATACTGTGTATGTATGTGTGTGTATATATATAAATAAATAAATAGTTTTTTATCTGATGGAAAAAATTTCCCTGGAACCTAACCCCCTCATTTACATTAATTCTTATGGGGAAATTGGATTCGCTTAATATCATTTTGCTTTAAGTCGCATTTTTCAGCAACATAACTACAACGTTAAGTGCAGAGTTATTGTATAAGAAAAGATAACAGAAAGTTATAAATAAGTCTGTGTAACAAATGGAGATTGAAGCTGTATTGTCCATTGCTGGAAGTGACTGTGATGTGGTTTCCACTTGTATCTGATCACTACTTTCTGAGTGGTTTGCCTTAATCAAGGTTTGGTAGACTCACCCGCTCAGTAAGTGAATCTCAGTCCAGCAGTTTTAATACTGGTGTGTATAAAGGTGTGCACTCAAGGAAATTGAGCTTTGCAAGAGTCTCCTGCACTGAGTCCTCATTGTCTTCCTCCTTTTGCATAGGACAGAACCTTCCAACCCTGATGTCTAACCAAATAATTCCTGAGCACTATCAACTAGGCTATGCTGCCTCCCCTGAATTGCTTTCCTGAATTGGGGCCTAAGAGTGTCTAATTACATGCTTTTATACTATTTCTTAAGTAATATAACTAATTTCCTCCCTTCCTCAACAGTCCCGTAGGATGCTCACTCCAGCTTCCCTGAACTGAATTTTGTTGCCTGCAGTGGGAGTTGGATCAGGCCCCAATCAAGGGGCAGTTGTTCAGTAAAGGCTAGTTTGATAAACTTCTTGGGTAATGTAAGGACTTGTCTACACTACAAAGTTCTTTCAGCAAAAGCTGCTTTTTGCCAACAAAATGGGGGAGGTGTCCACACCACAAAGCTACTTTTGGTGGCAAAACTGCTGTTCTGCCGACAAAACCAAACCACCTCAACAGGAGGCATACAGCTTTTTGAGGCTAAGTTAAGTGACAAAGTGTCAGTGTAGAGACTGCTGTTCGTTTTGTCGACGTAACTGGCTTGGCTCCCTTGGCACCTTCAAGGAGCAGTGGGCACTCTCTGGGATTCTCTGCTTGGTGTCCCGTCAGGTTCCCTTCATTTAGCCCTGTGATCTCACTCCCGTTCCTGTTATATCTTTAGTTGTACCCTGCAATCATTTGGAATCCCGGACCTGTGGATCCTTCCCTTAGGCTGGGGGGAGGTCCTTTAGCTTCCACCCATCCCACTTCCTGGATCCCAACAGGACCAGTATCTCGCAATGCTTGCCATGACATCTCTGCTCACTGTTTTAATCTCTGCTGCCCCTCTCCTTTCAAAGCTTTGGGAAGTATCTGATAGCTAAGCGTGCTGCTCTGCTCCAGGAACTAACCATTAACGTGGAATGCACCTGTTCTGCCCTGCACAAGGAACAGCAGCAGGCAGCCTGCTGTCGCAAGGAGCAGGGATGGGTGGGGAACTGCTGTGCTGCTTTGATGTTCCTCAGCAGGGAGAGCTCAGAGCTGCTCAGGATGCTGCTCCCAGCAACTGAGACAGGCTGTGGAAGGGGAGAACTCAAGGGAATCACAGAATGATAGGCCGGCCGGCAGGCACAGCAGGCTGCTTCGGGAGAGATCGCTGTGCAGAGCAGAGCTGGGGGCTGATGGTGGGGTGGGGGGTTGGGGAGAGGGGATGTTCCCCTCCCCCTGCTTCAGGAGAGGTTTGTCAGCCTGCTGTCTCCCCAACCCCAGACACACTGCTCCCCTCTCCCCCACCCCACTTCAGTTGAAAAGTGGCTGACAACCTACTCGGATGCCCCTGGAACAATGGAATTGAGAAACCTGCATCATGTGATGCTGTACCTGCCCCATGAGGCATTGCAAACCCTTCCCAAAGCACCTTATGGCCAGTTGCATAGTGGGATAGCTACCCATAGTGCACTGCTCTCTCCATTGATGCAAGGACTGTTAGGGTGGATGCACTCTGCCGACACAAGGAGCTAGCGTAGACATGCAACAGCGGTTTTAATTAACACACTTTGATTAAAGCAGCATAACTTTTGCCAGCAAAACTTTATAGTGTAGACAAAGCCTAATTTGTGCATGAAATTAGCTGTTAACCAGCTGCTTGCTGAGGCTACATGAATGGAGAACATGACAGGAGCCAGGTGCATTGATTAAATTGTAAAATTTGACTTTTTCTGTCAAGTACCAAATATCCTCAAATATGCTTGATTTGTTTTAATTTTCTAGTGGACACACCAGTGCAATGTTTTATTCTTTTGTTTACAAAAAAGAACTGTTGCCAACAAGCAACCCGCACTGTGGTTATTATTACAAATATTTCTACAACTGTCTCAGAAGTAATATGTTTAACAATGTTTAAAGTTCTATATTTTGAGATAATATGTAAGCAGGATCAAGACTCAGCTGTTAATACAAGGATGTTGTGGAAATTGATGTATTTATTCACCCGCCAAGTCAGTTGGAGCTGTCACATTTCCAAGAAAATAAGGGATTATTTATTAACTAAACACATTTACTGTGCCCTCCACTTCATTCAATCCCCAGTAAATTTAATTTTTGTTTCAATTTGATAACCTCTGGCACCTCACTACTGTGTATTTAAAATTGTAACAATAACAAAACCTCCATCCTTTCCAGATAAATTTGGATCATTTTAAGCATACACTGTTGGATAATTCAACCCTAGAGAGAAGAAGGCCATTTAAGGCCAAAATTCTGATTTGTCTACAGATTTTCCCTGGACTTAATCTGAGTGGTGTTATTCAGACATCATGAAGCTCTGCTCCTTGCGAGGCACCTGGACTTGAATTTTTTTTATTTTCTTTTTTTAAAGAGGAAAATACTGCATTCTCCTTTCCGCTGGAGAGAGCCCAAACTATTTTTTTTAATGTAAGCACAGATGTTTTTATTGCTTATGTGAATGTGTATCAGGAGTCTATTATAATGCACTCATACAAGCAGGTACCCACTGCTCTGAGGTGAGGGCTGAGAAGGGTTGGTGTAGAGCTGGCTATGTGCTCATGTGCATCAATGCAGCTGCACCGATATAGCGTGGTAGTGAAGACGAGCCCTGAGGTTCTCAAACTGGAATGGAATGAAATTAAAAAGAAAACAAGCTGAATATCAGGAAAACTTCCTGACGGGGACTAATCCTTTCCTCCGCAGAAAAACTTGCAGGAGGAGGAAAAGTTCTACCAGAATACCAGCACTGTGTGCTTGTGGAATTTCCCATGTCAGGGGTGAAAAGAGGCAAACAGTCTGAAGTCTTGTAATTTCAATGTCAGAGGATCGGGGGAAATCTAGTATCAGTGGTATGGAAAATCTTGGTACACATTGCCATCTGGTGGGGCAATTACATTTAAGAATAAAACAGTTAAGGAGACAACCCTAGTTGTCTGTGGGAAAAGATGACATTTTGTTTCCACTGAACAAAAAAAACCCGAAAATTTCCTTTTTTCTGATGGTATTTTAACTCAGCTTGATTTGGAAATCAAAATAGTTTGCAGAGTGGTAGGCACAACTACAAAAACTGGAAGAAAAACAAGCGTAAGAGACTTGATTGAGACAGAGAAAATAATTGGGTAGTGAAAACTGATCCCTTTTATCTTGTCTGTCTTCCTTCAGAATATTGCCCACCACTGTGGCGCTGTAGGGTACATCTCCACTGCACGCTTCGTTCGGTGGCATATAGTGCAGTGGTTCTCATCCAGTGGTCTGGGGCCCATTAGGGGGCCGTGAGCAGGTTTCAGGGGAAACGTCAAAATAAACCAGAGAGTAGGGCAGTTGTTAGACTCACTGGGGCTGAAGCTGAAGCCTGAGCTCCACCACCTTGGGCTGAAGCCGAAGCTCAAACAACTTAGCTTTGCAGGTCCCCTGTGGCATGGGGCCCCAGGCAATTGCCCTGCTTGCTACCCCCTAATGCCAGCTGTGGCTTTTAATCTACTGGATATGCAGAAAAAGAGTTGTTGTGGAACAGCTGGGCCGTGGAGCTTTTATAGCTTGTTGGGGCTGCCTCAGAAAGAAAAAAGTTGAGAACCCCTGATGCAGTGTACATACACATAGACCTCCCCTAGCATGGGTGTAACTAGCAGCATAGACTGTGAGATATGGGTTAGGCAAGTACAGACATGCCTGAAGGGTGTGGCTATGTACCCGAGTACATACCCTACACACCTCTCTATTCCCCACACATTGCCTTCCTGTCTCCACTGCTGTTTTTAGCACTGTAGTGTCCTGCTGCCTCCCCACCGCTGAACACCAGCAGCCGGGACAGGTTCTGGCAGGATGTGGACAGTGGGGAGAGGCTGAACCTTCCTTAGCTGCCCACCCCCTGCCAGAGTCTTTCATTCCCACAGTGGCTCCAGCAGTGGGGAGGATTTTGAAAATCCTCATTTCTCCAGGAAAGCATTTGAACAAGATTCAACCCTGATTTTTTTTTAAAAAATAAGGGTTTGCAGAGTTTGTCTCCTCACGATAGTTTCCTTTCATAATTCGTCTGCACATGTTGAGTCACTTTATGCATGTACAGTTTCAGTTTCTCCTTCCTATCTGCTTTCCTTTAGTTTGAACACGTTTGGTTCTTTAAGCTTTCCATACATAGTAGGTTTCACTTCCCAAACATTCTATCCTTCCTGTTGCTCTCCTTTAACTCTTTCCAGTCTGGTTCTAACTGAGGCCTACCCAATGCTCAGAAGAGAGGCATTTTGAATGTCTGTCTCTGTGCATGATATAGCCATTATCCTTTGGGGTGAAAGGTGTCTTAAGGTGTAACTAGAATTGTTACAAGCCCCACCACTGCTCTGCTAGTATAGTCACTCTATCATGTTGCAGTTTAAAAAATGAAAGAGTAATGACTACCAGGCTTAACAGTATTCTGGGTTCAGATCTGCAGAGGGAAAATATGACTCACTCCTCAGGGGCTTTTTGTTTTAAAGTTCTTCTGACAGTGCTTTTTTTGGGAAATTCCAACGTATCTATACACAATTTCACACTAGAGTTCATTATTACAAATGTAAGAAGTTCATTTTAAGGCCCCTCTGTTCCAAACTGGACAAGCTGTATAACCCACTTGGGCCTTAAGAAATGGGCACTCATAACTTGCACTGGTCAATAAAAAGGAGCATAGCCTGTGCTGCACCTCTTCGTAAGCAAAGCCAGAATGAGCGCCCAGGCGGAGATATAGATGTGCCTTTAAGCTACTTCCTGTACTTCTCTAATTCTGGCCTACTCTAGGAGTTGGCATGGCAGATAACAGAATGTTCCGGCCACACTCACTCCCTCCTCCTTGTCCTCCATCTACACTGGGACTACATAGGGATGTAGCGTAGTACAGTCCATACTAGCCCTATGCTACCCCTGCACTGGGGAACTCCCAGGAGGTATTCCATGTCTTTTACGGCAGTGGAGGTGTGAGATCTGTACACAGACAAAGGCAAACAATCTTGTTACTTATTCATATACTATCAGGGTGCCAGGCACTACTGTTCAGCTCCAGCAACTCTTCTGATCATGTGCAACATACAGAACGCAGAAGTTAGATCACTTGTCTCTGAGCTATCATTGCAATTAGTACAGGCCTACCTGAGGTTCCTATAAAGGGAGGAAGATTGTGAGCATTTTGGCATTCTGTCTCGGACATCAGCTTGCTGATTGGCATTAATACATATGGGTTGGTCATTTTGAATGTATAAGCATGTACTAGGTGTGAAGTCTTGCTCCACACATGTCAAGAGATGTTTCCAAAAGTGCAGTATCCATGTTCCATGTAAGAATTGAGGTGCAATTGTGGATCCTAAACTAGGTGCAGGCTCTATAGCCATAAAAACTTCATGGGCAGAAAGATGAATGGCTCAACTTTCTCAAATCTACCTTATTGAGAGGATTGTCTCTCATTTTAAACTCAAATTTATCTGTTTCACAAAACCTAGCTTTAGCACTGGGATCCACTCAGGTCAATCCCTCCTTCACAGCCCTCCCAGGTCATGTAATCCTGGAAGATTTACTGTATTTTAGTAGTAGTGTGATCATTAGCAGCAGACACCCAATACTGGTCTCAGCATTACACAGCTGCTCAAGCCTGCCCTGTAGTTGATTCACAGCACCTGATACTCCTTTGCCTTGCACCCTTGTAGTCATTTACACTTAGGAAAAGTGCTACTTTTCTGCTTACAACCACTTACTATAGGTGTAAATATCTGCATGGGTGCAAAGCCATGAGGTGCACACTGGGCAGAAACAGGCCCATACTCCTTGAGTAGCTGAAGAGCTGTTAGTAGCAATGTGGGTCATGGAAGCAGTCTTAGGCAGTGCACCGAGTGTGACTAATGGAGTTACTGCTGGAGGACTGAGAGGCAGTGAGTCAAAGAAAAAATAGTAAATGCATCATGTGACCGGAAAATCTCAGTCAGGAAGAAGAACAGCATTCATCAGCCTAAAAATTCTAATGAGACTACCAATGAGCTGCATGGAATCAGTGAGTGGAGGAGAAAAGACAGTCCCCAGACTTCAGTGATGAGGTGGAGCCCTTCACAGGAGTCATGAGAGGTGGGAGACTTCCCTCCACAAACAGCCCAGGTAACTACTTTTCTTTTTAGCCAGCTGCACCTGGATGCAAGAAAATTAACATGATGGACAAATGATGATATACAGCGTAGCAAATATTTTCACTTCACTTTCTCGTGGAGCTTTATAAGGGACCCAGGAGAGGGAGGGAGAAAAGGAAATAGGTCCAGGACAAGAAATTTTGGTTCATAGGAAGGACACTAACATAGGCTTACAGATTAATCTTTCCTTCCAGAAAGTAGCCCTGCAGTTCCCTAGATTCTTTTTGAAAGTTGATAAACTATGTGGCAGTCCAGTCATGCTGAATAGATTGGTCTGGTGCACAGCTTTCTCGGCTTCATGTGGTCCTGAGATGAATGGAGTTCTCAGTTTTCATTCCTGTGGTTTACTAATATAAGGAATCTGAAATCTTGAAACCGAGGTTATTATAGGCCAATTTATACAAATTAAAGGAAAGAACCATACACTTTTTCAAGCTTCTTTTATTGCTGCTTGTCTCTTACTTTAAATCTTTGCATTAGAAAAGCCAGTATCAAACATTTGGGCCTTGGATCACAGCTGGTATGATAGACCTTTAAAAATTGAGGACCCAGTTTTGTACTTCAGATATACAGGCACAGAACCCATTTCATTTCATGGATTTCTTTTAAAACCAGAAAGGACGATCATGATTATTGTAGCAGGCAATAAGATGCACCCACACATCTGAGGTTAGTTTGAGGCCCTTCATGAAATATGTACATTTCCATATGCTTTCACAACTGAAAGTACCATTCAAAGTAAACTATAAAAACAAATATATTCATCTTGCAAATACTTACACAACTGAATAGCTCAACTGACTTGAAATGGGATTTCTCATGTGAGTAAATCTTTAACATGTTTACAGATTACATTAGTCTTTAAATTTAAAATAAGAATTGAAATCCTTTTTTCCCTAAATGTGTTTGCTGAAAATATTGGGAACATAACACCAGAGTGTTCATTCTTTTACATAAGGAAAATAGTTATAAACCATAATTTCAGCATAACTAAAAGCAAAGATCATCTATTGTCTGGGACCATTAAATCCTTAAACTAAAGTTTCAGTCCAAAACGTTGGCTGACTTTTTTTGTGTGTGACACAGAAGCATTGTGAGTCCTCTGCATGAACTCCTATATTGTTGCTTTTTTAGTGACTGCTTCCCAGAATCTCTGTTCCCAGTCCTTCTACAAAGAATAGGAAAATCTCAATCTTTGAAGTGCGCATCGATGCGTTTCCAGAAGTTAGCCATGCTGTCTGTACTTGTTCACTCGCCTCTTCTTTAATCATGTAGAAATGCTGAAGGGAACGGTCTTTGAAAACTTTGTTATTTACAATATAAAAATAATACTTACCAGTTTAGAAATATTTTCCCACTGACTACACCTTATGTCCATCAGAAAGGGCACTGCTTTGCTCAGCAGTATCGACATTTGATCTTCCGTTTTCCTGACTGCTGGAAGTAACCACGTTCAGTTTTTTCTCAATTTTATCAGCAACAGTACGCATACTAAATTTTCTCAGGCTGACAATCAAATTTCCGTAAGCCCCCTTCATTCCATGATGTTGATACCAGATATGGAACAATTTGATTTTCTGCTCAGTTGAATCATTTAAATGGTCCTGGATTGTCTGCTCTATGGCAGGTTCTGGGATTTCATGCTTCCGAACAAAATTCTTGACTTGTGGTAGTGTCATCTCCTCCACAATAGCAGGAATGTGGGTGCTCAGGTCAATATCTGACAATACAAATAACATTTAAAAACACAAACTCATGGCAATAGTATTTTACTGATCTTTCTTATGTTTTAAATAGATTACACTTTTCCTATTCAAAACAGATGAGGTTTCAAGCCAAATGAGAGAACAAGAGAGAGTCTTTTACAGGCAAATTCATAGTAGGAATGGGTCGACATGCTAAACTTTCCCTTATGTTAGAAAATTCAAACGTTCAGGCACGCACCCATATCCCCTTCTTGTGACTTCAAGTAAGCCCTCAGATCTTTCTATAGGACCCTTTTTTCTCCCCTTCCTCCCATCACCAAATGTATGAAGGGCATGTTAAGCAGGCAAGCACCTCTGGCATCCTCTTAGCTGGACCCAGAACCTCTCCATGATGATACTTCCATTGCTTGACTCATGCACTTGGCAGTTCAGGGTCTAGAAGCTTATCTTCTGGGCTTTGCGTAGGACTACATCTCAATACTACATTATCTATAATACAGGGTGAATGCCTTTGGCTTTGGAAGCTGCGGCATCCAGGAGATTAGAATATATGAATACCTGAGATCTGGCAACAAGCTTGCCAGTGGATCTACTGAACCAGTAGAGGGTTTCCTAATCAGAGAGTCCTGTGGGACAAAGTCTTAAAAAATTTGCATATACTCACAGTTTTTTAACAAGCAGGAAAACAGTTGGGTGCTTCTCCAAGCAGAAGCATTTTGGGTTTTTCAATAACTAATTCCTGCTAACATGTATCAAGTAACATAGGGTCTGCAGCCCTTACCGAGGCAAAACTTTCTTTGATTTAAAAACAATGAGAGTAGTCTTAGTCAGGACTGCAGAGTTGTTTCCATAACAGACATTTATTTATGATGGAGAGTTACAAATCAGTGAGGAGTGACAGCTCTTCAAAACAGAGACTGACCTGGCATTAAACTGAACAAAACATATATTCTTGCATATGGTTTTGAAACGATATTTCTCACCATTCCTACAGAGAAAGTAAAATGTTATTTCATACCTGGGTACATGAGACACTCCATTTCCTGGAAACAGATAAAGAAAAACGTGTAAAAGGAAGCCCTGCAGATTGTAGAGTCTCTGCCCTTCCCCCTAGTTTTTCTTTACTGTTAATTTTTATTTTTTGTTTTCTCACTTATTCCCATCTTCCCTTCTTCTTTCAGTGGCACAGTCCCTTTTGTACCTTATTGAGGGGTGGGGTCGGACTCCCACTACCAATTATTTTTAAAGCATCAAGTTATGCAAAATGCTAAATTTCATGAAATTTGGAGTTTTCTCCCAGCTTTATCCACGACCCCTCTCTTTAATAGCCAGGCCATGTTTAGAACACAGTGCACTAGCCAATTTTAAACTGAATAACAGAAATGAAGGTGGCCTCTATTTGGGTCACCAGACTAGTACAAGAACTTCAGGATCTTAGCTATTTGGAATGCTTAAGCAATGTATGGAGTATTCTTTAGGAGATAAATGATCCTTTGTCTAAGTGAGGAGCTCCATACTAGGCTGGAGAGGGATGCTGCTGCAAGAAAGGAGCTTCCCCCAGCACCACACCCTTCCTGTCTACACAGGGGCGGCTCTAGCCATTTTGCTGCCGCAAGCATGGCGGCACGCTGCGGGGGTGCACTGCCGGTCGCCGGTCCCGCAGTTCCAGTGAACCTCCTGCAGATGTCCCTGCGAAGGGTCCGCTGGTCCCGCGGCTCCGGTGGACCTCCCGCAGCAGTGCCTGCGGATGCTCCACTGAAGCCGCGGGACCAGCGGACCCTCTGCAGGGACGCCTGCGGGAGGTCCACCGGAGCCACCTGCCGCCCTCCCAGCGACTGGCAGAGCGCCTCCTGCGGCATGCTGCCCCGAGCACACACTTGGCATGCTGGGGCCTGGAGCTGCCCCTGTGTCTACAGCCCACAGACAAGCATGGAGGAAGGAGCAGAAATGATGCTCAACCCCTCCTCCTCCAGCAAACTTTGGGCCACTTTTTGCATGTTTCTGTAACGATCTGACCCTAATGGGTCAGGCCAGCAAATATGTTACATTTTTCCCCCAGGGTCATCTGCAGAAAACTCTTCTGACCCCCACTCTCACTCTGCTTCCTCATGGTCCCCTCAGTGTTGCAACTGTCCTTTGGCCACAGAGAACTGGATGAACTATGCCCCTCAGTGCTGCTCACATATGGGCTGATAGAATAGAGAGGGTCATAGCAGAATAACAATGTCCTCTCTTATCCTCAGCTGCTGGGCAATCACTGCTAGCCCCTTCCATTCTAAGGAACAATGCATGTTTAAACATGGGACTATTTAGGGGATAAAATCTTCAACTTTATCTCAGGCAGAGAGAGAGTGGAACGATCCGAATAAAATCCCTGACTTCCTTCCTAGCTTGTGTGTGTGGCTGGGACAGGAGGGTTTGAAAACTTCCTCTTCTTCTCCATATATACATTGTACTATAAAAAACACTCTTTTTCAGAACTGCTTGTAGGAAGCACATGGACAAATCCTGTTATTTTCTTGGCAAAAATAGTCTGGAACTCTCCTGCATGTGTCTTTCTCTCTCTGGTGAAGTTTACTTCCCTCACATAAAGCCAGAGGGCAAAGGGAGGACAGGCCTCCACAATCTACACAGCCCCAGTGTGGATTTAAGTGGTGCAGAGGGCTTTGTGCACCAAGCTGAATTTCAGCCATGCTAAGCAATGATACTTACAGGAGTGGGTGGTCTGTGGACAACCCAGTGCCGCATCTGATTGTTCAAATCAAAATCCTTCCGTTTCTTCTTGTCTGAAACAAACCATGCCAAAGAATTTTTAAAACCAGCACAAAGTATGTATCAGTGCTAAAATGGAGCACCAAAAAGAGGAGAATTATGATTAATTACGCAGTAAAGTAGTCAATTCAGTATATAGTATAGATGAAGAAAAGAGACTAACTTACAACAGTATGCTGCTATGGCTAGTAATGCGATAGCAATTGCGATTCCAACCACTAGATAGATCCACCAGAAGTTGCCTGAAAATTTAGAGCATTGTAAAATTTACATAAAAGCAAAGCACAGAAAAACAGTGCAATACAACAACACACATGGAACCCTTCACAGGATTATAAAGGCCAGATTGTGGAAGGGCCTTGTATAGATGTGTGCGGTGTGAGGAGACGACCAGTGAGGTGCAAGGAGTCTTCTCTCTCTGCTCCTTGCATCCCTGTGCCAGGGCAAGACACACAAATTATTCCTGTTCTCTCCTGCCAACAGGGACTGCTCCCTGTTACTGTTCCCTATGGTATAAGCCACTCTACAAGGGGCAACCCCGCCACACCAACCAGCAGAACTGACCAGTCATGGACTGAAGGCCATATTCCACCTTGTGCAGCCGTGTGTGCTCTCCCCTGCATACCAGGACTCCCCAGGAAACATTTTATATGGAGGTGCAGCACCACACTGCCTCAACCTGGGGCTTAACACACACAATTTGGCCTACACTGCATAGCTGATTCCACTGTATCCAACTGACTCTGCCAGTGGAGGTACCAAGATTAAGTAATTCACTCTCACTTTTGCATACGGTATTTGTGGTCGGGGTGCATTCTTTTTCAATTGCGCCATTTTCACACCTAGAGAAAATATGAAAAATATGTATTTAATAGTAATTTAACGATAGAAAAACAACACAATCTATCATGAAAAGAAGACAAAGTTATCCATGCCCCCCACCCTGTTACCAGTTGGCTTTTAATATAGTAAGGAAGTGGAGTTTTGAATTTAGTAGGGAGGAAGAAGTGTCTCTCTAGTCCTCCAAGGTTATATTTAGTCTCTAGGGATTCTTGCCCAGTTCCCTGTAAGTCATGAGTCATAATGTAAATGATGTTAATACCACTATTTACAGAGTGAATCCACACTGCTTTGTGAGCAGCTCAGGGTGCTGTACACCATGATAAAACCCAAAGAAACACAATAAAAACATAAAATATCCACAGGATAAAACAAAGGACGGAGCCTAATAGAGAAAAAGGAAGTGAAGAGAAAGGCAATAAAGAAAGGACCAACAGCGCTCCTTCTAAAATAACCCAAACACCTTTGGAATAAAGTTTTTACTTGCTTTTTAAATGTAAGGAGAGATTAGGACAGAGATGATTTTGGGGAGGCAGAAACAGTTCCACCCATTACAGTGCCCAATAACAAAAGCATAATTGCCTACACTCACTAATAGCTGAGGGGGGAGGGCATCCTTTGATAGAACTGAAAAGCATGTTGGCCTTATTCACAACAGAGTTGGTAATCAAACACCCATGCAGCAGGAAACAGAGGGTATGCCTACAGTACAATTAGACACTTGTGGCTGGCCTGTGCCAGCTGACTCGGGCTAAAATAATCTGGCTAAGATGTTATTGAACTGTGGTGTAGACAGTAGAGCTGAAGCCTGGGTCTAGGACCCTGCAAGATGGGAGGATCCCAGAAACTTAGCTGCAGCCTGAGCCCAAACTTCTACACTGCAATCAAACCTCTTTAGCCTCTTAGCCTGAATCAGCTGGCACAGGCCAGCTGTGGGTGTCTAATTGCAGTGTAGACATACAGAGAATTGTCTGCTGCACCAGGGCTACATGACTGTTTATGAACAGGAAACAAACACATCTCTCAGTCTGCCAAGGCCCCAGTGTGGGATGCAGTCAGTGTGACAAAAACCCAAAATCAGAGATTTAAAAAACTCATACTAGAAAACTAAAATGCTGAGGGATTCATTCCTTTAGCCAAAATTGATCTAAAATCTGTTTCATAATTTTAGATTTCTGATGAAAATTAATTTGTGCAGTAAATGAAGGAATACGAAATCTGTATGCACTATACTTGCTTTGTGACTAAAATGAGATGTATGCAGTGTTGTTGTAGCTGTGTTGGTCCTAGAATATTCGGTAGACAAGATGGGTTACGCAATATCCTTTATTGGACAAATATATTACCTCACCCATCTTGTCTCTCTAAAATGAGTGATGTCACTTCCTGGGGGGGGAGATTAGAGAGGTATGGGTCCAAGGGAATTTGGCAGAAGATCCTATAAAAGGCACCTGCTGCTTTCCCTGAAGTTCTCTTCCTCTATAGACTGTCACCCTCTGGTATTGCCAGACCTTCCAACTCTAATTCCTCTCCCATCCAATCCATCATTCCATAACCTCCTGACATGGAATAATTTTCTATCCACCCCAACAGAACACACAAAGACAAAGCTCAAAAAAACTTGGAGTGGGAATTATTAAAAGTGGCCTCTAAATGTGTGTGTAGATTTGTGCATTCAAATGCATATCTGGACAGAACTGTGGTAACTGTCCATGCAAATGGGGACTTATAAAATTTTAGGCCTTGTCCAGACTAGGAAAAAATGTGCTTTTTTCCTCTAAATGAATGAGTTCAATAGAACTAGCTTAATTCAACTAAAAACCTCATTAGGCTATAACTTGACCGCTAAAATGGAGCTAATAGGTGTTTAAGCGTGTCTACATTGATGTGAGAATTTCAATTGAGTTAAGTGAGTTAAATTGATTGAAAAATTAGTATCTTTCTTTCCTAATCTAAACACTGCCTTACAGGCCACATTGATATTGAAAAACTGGCTGAGTCTGGCTAATTCACATTAAATAACAAACCATTTGAATAGTTAAATAATAAAGACCTCAAACTTACTTGCTGCATGGGTCGCAATGATGACATGGGCCAGAAGAATTGCAAAAGTAGTGTTGTTTACACCTGCATTTTGTATCCTGAGTGATGGTACAACGTTCTGCAACTTCCAAATCTAAAATAAATCCCAAGAGTTTTCTTCAGTTCGAAGAAGAAGGTGGTACTCTAACTATTTTAGTGCACAATTAGCAAATGCTATGCTCAGACCCAGTGTTGTTGCTCTATTAGCTCTATTGCTGTATGCATCAATGTGAGCTGGTCATAATAGCAAGAATCACCATATTGTCTTCTACAAGCACCTTCTGATTGTGTGATACTGGGAAGAGGAGGGAAGGAAGGAGTCCTCTGCAAATCAAACGTTGCAAAAAAGAGCTGACAATAAGTACTTGCTTTGCTGGAAGAGGACTAGTATATAACATTACAAAATACTGGCAGTTTTTTTCTCATTCATCATTCTATGATACTTTATATAATTAATGGTCTGGTCTCCTGCATATTCAGTTGCCACTTCTGTAATGGTTCCCTGTGCCTCTCCTGCATCATCCCCTGGTGCAGTTCCCTGATGTCCATCTACTTATTTGGACTGGACATTGGGTAAAACAAACAAGTTGGGCAGTGCCAAGTCACTCTGTTTGGCCTGGTTTGAACTAGTTTAGTTTTCTTCTAGTAAGATCTTGCTATTTAAAGTCAGATTTTATCCATCATTGGCTAGTAAGATTGACATGACTGCAGGATCTTATAACAGCATGAGACACCCATACAGTACCAGTAACACACCTAGATCTGAAGGTGACTTTTAAAAAATATTTTCTGTAGCTGAATGAGTCCCAGGTGACGCAGGACTCAGATAGCAAGTGGGGACATTTGTCAGTACCTCCAGAGATATTAAAGGAAAGGACATGCTGCTGGAACTTAACCCCAGCCCACACCTAAAAATGCCCATTTCAGTAGCCACTGAGGGTTGTGATGTGGCTGCAAGAGAAGGCTCCTTGTGCCCCATCCCACACTCTTGCACAGCCAGAGGGCCAGATACAATCAAGCACAAAACCCTGTAGGATGCTCAGGGTCCTGAGCCTTTAATAACTTTAAAATGAAGTTTACATTTATTTAAAATTAATACAACAATTCCATATTGGAAACTTTTTGTAAGCTAAGGATTTTCAACTCTGATGTGACTTGTGGCCCCGCTCTCAGCCACCTGCAAACGGGTTTCCTCAAATGCCTCTTATAATACTATGCATAAATTTCTACTATGTCTTGCTTACGCAGCACGTCTGAGTTTGAGGAGAAGCAGCTGGAAACCTGCTTCAGTGAGGACTAGAGTAGGAGCAGGTTTATGTTCTCCCAGATAGTTGCTTTGTGTCATGGGTGTGTATGTCCATTGTAAAGCACTCAAAACTGTGTCTGGGAAAATCAAGTTGTATCTCACATTGTATAGTGTGTGTGTGGGTTTTTTATAATAAGGAATGATTCAAGGTAACTTCTGTAAGCAAGGTATTAAATAGAAACATTGGTTTTCGTGTACCTAAATATCTGAATATATCTAAAATGTTTTCACTGTGGACCAGATTGTGAGCCAAGATAAATGCTAAAACAAGGAACTCCAGGGGCATAAGGTGAGCGTGACCGACTGAACCCCTGTATTCTGACCCTACACATTACTGTAATAATCTTTCTACAAAATATGGCTTGTGAGGTATCATTTGAAAACTAATAACTCACTAGTCAATCATATCGTAGTGAATGCATGAAATGACATTATATGTACAGTTATGAACATAAGATGAAGTTACAACTGAAATGTGTTTACCAGACAGTGGGAAGTGGGTAACCAGTTTCCCAAAGACATGCTGATGCCTCTAACCAACTGTCATCAAAGTTGACTGGCCATCACCTGTCAAGTGGCCATACTTTGGCCACAAGATGGGTGGCAGGAACAGATTGATTCACATTTTAACAAACAACATGGAACCTCTTTCACCACGTCACCCCATGCCTCCACCATCACAGCTGGAAGGTAGTTGATCTAAGAGTAACCCTGAGGAAAATGCATTTCAAAGAGTGGCTGGACTATAAAAGATCAGGGGCAAAAACACCCCAGCTGGTATCTTTCTCTATTCTTTTTCTCTCTCTCTCTCTCACTTTTTCATCTTAGAAGACAAAAGAAGCAGTCTTTGGACTTTGAGAGGGGTTCTGACCTGAGACCTTGGTCATTTCTGTTGCTGGAAACATTTGGAAAGAACCTTGAACCAAGTCTAGTTTGTTAATTTTTAGTTACTAGAAAGTGTTTTATCTTTATTTCTCTTGTAGCCATTTCTGACTTTAATGCCTTATACTTGTACTCACTTAAGAACCTACCTCTTGGTAGTTAAGCAAACTTGTTTTATTCTTTAATCAAAATTAATCCAGTGTTGTGTTTAAACTGAATTGTTTGGTGACTCCAATTAAAGTAGCAAACTGTTGTAATAGTTTTCAAGTACGTAAAAGTTTGTTACAAGGAGGAGGGAGAAAAATTGTTTTTCTTAACCTCTGAGGATAGGACAAGAAGCAATGGGATTAAATTGCAGCAAGGGAAGTTTAGGTTGGACATTAGGAAAAACTTCCTGTCAGAGTGTTAAACACTGGAATAAATTGCCCAGGGAGATTGTGGAATCTCCCATTATTGGAGATTTTTAACAACAGATTAGACAAACACATGTCACGGATGGTCTAGAAGATAATATTTAGTCCTGCCATGAGTGCAGGGGACTGGACTAGATGACCTCTCAAGGTCCCTTCCAGTCCTATGATTTGACTCCTTACAGAGGAAACAGATCTATAATACCTGAACTGTCCAGGAGAGGGCTGGGCAGAGTAGAACACACATTTTGGGGGGGACTGGGAATGTGTTGGGCCATGCTGCAAGTGGTAACCAAGGCGAGTGGGAGCTGGAGTTTGACTGGAGTGTTGCTGGAAGGCTGCAGCTATAGACAGATATGCAGGATGTGACCTGCACACTGTTTGTGAGGGGCCCAGATTGGGAGCTACAGCACCACAGCATTGCGAGGCACCCAACGTTGCACGGCAGGTGGCGACACAACCCCTCACTAGTCTAGATTTTGTCCTGGAATGTCATATTGAACTACCCATATCACATGTCACACTGTGGATGAAAGAGCCATCTTGAGGGACTTCTACTTGCTCTCCAACACAGGTGGGTGGGGAGTGGACAGAGCCTTAACTCTGTTCCCTCTCAAAGTGCCAACCAATGCACCTGAACAACTGCTCAGGAAAAGCACTGCCATGGCATGCTCCCTGCAGAGAAAAGGGGATCCAGGGACCAAACTGTAACTCTGTCACAATTTCCTCCCCTGGTCTATTCCTGGGACATCATAACTATATGCTACCCTTTACTCAAAGCTTGTGGTAACTCCCCAGTCTTGCCCCATGGGAAGTTTTTTGTTGCTTGAGTTGCTATTTTACAAACCTACCAAGTTCAGAGTCACATGACTTGCACCTCATACACTCATCGAGAGAATTGTAATGATTCATGAATGATCCTTCTCTGCATTGTTCACAAGTTGTGTTTTTGTCCTTTGTGCAATCAACACTTTTAACTGAACCTGTAAAAGAAAAAAAATGCAAAAAGAAAAATGAAAGTTGTAGTAATCTGTACCCAGAAGTTGTCAACTGGAAGATCTGCTTTAGATTTTCTATTTCTCTTCATCTCTTAAACTTTCTAATTTATGAATAATGACAGGATCAACATTTTCTAAATGCTACAGATAAATTATATGGGTTTCTATCCATACATGTCTTTTGGTAATGTAGCATATGTAGGGTTGGATTTAAAATTCTAATTATTAAAAACAAGAAGGAAAATTTGCTAAACAAATGATCTGTTCAATGAAAATACCTATTCACAGGTATAAATGGGGAGTTGTGTGGGCAAAAGAGCATGAATGCATTTTTTATCTCCTTCAAAATTGTGCATGTAAATATCCCAGTGCTTTTCTATGAATCCAAGTAGCTTACGCGGACTTGTCTGAAATCCAGGGGAAGTTATTGGCATGAACTTAGTAAATATTTGTGTGTTTTCTATGATTCTAGCTAGGGTTGGAACAGGTCATGTGAAAGTATTTGCATAGCATGGAATAATCATATACATCTTTAGGGAAACAGCTTAAATACAAGAAGGTTAGAGACCAATCCATAGAATACAGTTTTCAGTGCCCAAGGGATTTCTGAAAATATGAAGCCAATGTAGTCCTGTCACTTGGGGGCCAGAGGAAGGCCCTATAAACTGTGTCCCAGTAGAAGCTACAGCATGTAGAGCAGGGGTAGTCAATTATTTTTATTTTCGGGGTCCGTTCAAAAATGTCTGGCAGTCCAGATTTGGCCAACCGTCCACCTATTGACGCCCTCTGATGTAGAGTATTGATCAAGCAGTACGCAGTTCTGCCTGTGGCTATTTCCACTCACCTCATTTTCAATAAATTATTTGAAAATGATACCTACCAGGTGGACACTTCTTACAGCAGATATTTTCTGCAGCATATTCTCCCTCTTTACATGTAAGTTCCCTTTTAGAAATATTCCTCTTTATAGACAGCTTATCATATATAGTGTGTGCAGCAGGTACATCAATGTCACACCGTGATCCAATAGTCCAACCAAACACCTAGGAGAGAACAGGAAAATTATAGGTGTGGGAAAATTGCTCAAACTCTTCCTCCTACCCCAGCCTCCTGTTATTTGTAGAGTGGGCTCCAGTAGCACTAGACCCTGACAGAGGAGCGGATGAAGGTGTGGGAGCAGTACCCCACAGCAAGGGTTGGAGGAGAGGTGGGGAGGGAAAGCGGGGAAACAATGTCTTACTGTGTGTTCCATATCTCAGGGGTCACCCTACACAAAGATGCCGTAGTGACAGGATCATTGCCTCCTTCCAGGCCTATGTGGAGATTGGCTCTGGGACCCAAAAGTGCTCTGAGTGCTGTAAAAACACTGCAGGGTGTGTGTGTGTGTGGGGGGGGGGTGTCCATGTCCCCCAGCGGTTGCAGCAGCTCTGACTGACTGCTTTGCTAGGACCTACAGAAGGGTCTGGAAACCCACAGTCCATGGGGAAACCTGTAGGTTAGCAGGTCTGACATTGTGAAGTGGACTACACACAGTCTCAAAGAAGTAAAATGGAGGCAGAATGTCCTTAATCCGCCTACTTGGGCTATCCTGACCACAGGTGCAGTGCACAGGTGTAAATGGGACTACACTGTGAGTAGGCCTGAAGGAAATTATGATGCTGTCCACAAACAGGAGGGCTGTGACTCAGAGGGGTTTCTGAGTCACAATGCATCTCAGAGCAGCTCTCTGGGCATGTAGTCTAGCCATCATTCCTTGCTCAGGGCTATGCCTAAAGTCACCTTCTTGCTCTGAGAAACTGTTCATGTTCCAGAAATATTTATTCTCAGATACACTGGGCTGGATTTTCCTCTCCTTCACTCTTTTATACCAGTAACAGGTGCAGTTCCAGCAATTCAGAGGAGGTAATACTGATTGACACGAATGTGAGAGAGAGAGGAGAATCAGCACTAGAGTATCAAGTCAGCAGCTGTCATTTTGAACAGGAGGATACAGTGTGGAATAGAAAGATAAACACAGGGAGAGCGTACAGTGGAGCAAGAATCAGTGAGCCAAATGTATCGTGTTACTACAAATTCCATCTAGTGCTAGGGACAGAAAATGAAGGAGCAAATACAAGATAAGCATGAAAAGAAAAAGGTGTAAAGAATTGGATAGAATGAGTTATTATAATAACTTTCTAAATGACAGACACGTGCAAAGCAAGTAACTAATAACTATGCAGAAACCACACTAACAAACCCTTCTAGCTTCTACTATGTGCATGCATGAACTCAGAACTCTCCTCAAAACCACTAAAACCGCCCCACCTCTCCCCCTTGTTGACACAATCGGGAAAGACAGAAACATAATGCATAGTAACATATACAGAATCAGTTTATTACCACAGATAATTCTGTACTTCCTAATACAATAAGTGTGGACTACTTCTCAGGAGCTGTCTTTCAAATAGCATCCCATAGGCACTGCACGCAGAAACTTTATACACTGCCCTACATTTGATAGTCTTCCTTTTTTGCTTCTCCTCATCCCCAAAGTGACATTCTAATTTTTCTTTTTTTTTTCATTCTTTTTCTTTTGATTCTCCTTGGAATTGCCACTCCTACATGATATGCAGTCCTCTGAAATTAAAATGTAATTACTAATAACAAAAAAGAACACTAATATTAACACAATTTGATGGTATGCTTGGGAAACCACTCGTGTCCTCAGTAGTACCCATATCACTCAGTGGCAATAACTGAAGGTACACGCATGCATTAAGGGGATGATAGGTGCTTTTTTATCTGTTTTCATACAAACAGAGTATACAATGTACATTTTTAGCCTAGAATGATGCATGGAGGCTTGTCTTTGTTCTTTTCCTAATCTAAAACAAATGCCATTTTTAAACTAAAAGTCTAAACATCCAGTAGGATCAAAATAAGTAGGGGCAACTAACCCCAGAAAAACCCTTAGAAATTACAATTTGGGCCAGATTATCAGTTCCAATTCCAATTGATCTGCTCAGGCATTAACCTTCTTTCAGAGCCCCTCTCTATACTGGGGAACCCATAGAAGTGCGTTCCAATGGCAGGCCCCAGTTGGGGAGTCCTTGGCAGTGTGGCAATTGAGCCAAGCTACCTACAGAGTCACGACAGAGCCATGGAGGGCCTAGTGGCTCCTCCAGGATCCATGTGATTTGTGGACAATACCTCAGGTCTCTTACACAGGGAGAACACTTCCCACCAATGGAAGACTTCAGAGGAAACACTATGTAGCGGCATAATGATCTAACCCTACCATAGTCATAATACATAGAATATTTGTATGTGAGACCCAGATAGTGGATGAGCAATTGCTTAAATAGTAAGTTTAAAAGAAATTCTCTGCTTCCTCTCTGTCACCCATTCTCTTCTTTCATTGATTTCCCATCTCCACATGGGAGCGTGCTCCTGCATCTATTAATTTGGGGCCATAATTTTCAACCATTCAAAACCTCTCATCTGTTCTTGTATCAGTCACACAGCAGCAAGTGCATATAGCTCATCAGGGGTTTTCAAGAAATTTTAAAAGGGGGAAAGGAGATTTCCTTGCTTTGGTGTTGGATAGCAAGATGTTGGAAGCTTTGTTTATGTTCTGATGTTTGTCTGCTCTTAGTAGTTCTTTCACTAATGATGACTTTATGAACAATTTAGCCCCCTTTTGCTATTTTAATGATTTTTTTTCCTTTTGCAAATTCAAAAGCTTACGTTAATCCTAGCAAGATAGAACTATCAAACAGGTGGTAATTTTATATTGTTTGCACTCTTTTAGATGAAGCAGACTTCTTACTATAGCAGTTGCTCTCTAGTCCAGACATGCCAAACCCACGGGAAAAAATTCAGAAATTGGGCTTGTTTTTGGCTTAATTGGCTTGTGAGTTGCTTGTTGGCTACTTTGGGGCTTTTTGCTTCTGTTTTTTTTTTTTATCAGCTCCCAGCAAGCAGGGCCAAACAGGGGCAAGGAGGGGACAGAGTCAGGGGTGCACAGTGGGCCCACCACAGTCCCAGACCGCACGCCGGGGGGATCTAGTCACATAGAGTGTTGGGGTTCTTAGGGATTGGCTTGTTTTAGCCTTGTTTTTAAATAGGATTAGATTGATTTTTGGCTTACCGTGAAAGTCAGAGTGCTTATTTATCATGTGAAAGTTGGCAACTGTACTCTGGTCCAGTTTCCAGTAGCATATTTTTCTCTTTCCACTCCCTCCTCTTTTTGCTCTATTCACCTATCCTTTTCTTTCTTCACACTAAGATAAAATGTACAGTTATCAGTGAACTGCACTGAAGCAACCACTCAAAGTGACAGTTCTTCATATTCCAAAGTTTTCAGCGCACTTGAAACATGAGAACCAGTGGGCAAGAAAGAGGAATTGAGTTTAATTTTGCGAAGTCAACAGAGTTACAGTGGTGTATAACCCGTAGAATTTGCGTATCTTTGGTGCTGAGGTTAATAGGATCTGGGTGTGTTCAGTGTCTCTGGAAATCAGACTTATTGGGGTCTAAATTCCAGTTTCCCCCAAACAAAATCAAATTTGAAAATGTTGGCATTAATGTCTTGTCTCAGTTTCCCCACCTGTACAGTGGGGGTAATAACACATCCTTGTACTGTATCACACGAGTGTTCTGTGGATTTTTTGGAGTTCTTTCTCAATGCACATTTATTAATGATTACTGTCTATTGTTAAGACTTGCAGCAACACTAACAGCTTCTATCTCATTGTTGCTACTCTGTGGCCGGATGTCAAAATGGCAGATTCAAGGTAAGCTTATGATCTGTTTTTTTTTCTTGTATACAGTATATTGCAGTTCACTCTTCAGCATTTCCTGGTTGTTCAGTGTCTTGCATCAAAGTAGAAGAAAACAGAAATTCATCTCAGCAGTAGAGTAGGTAGACATATTGTGCAAATACAGACCAGTTATGCAAACACTTATGACAAGATTCACTTTACACGTGAATCATCCATTCGACTTGAATCTGACTATTTATGTGCATTCATTTTAAGCACATGTACAAATCTTTGCACTATTAGAGTCATAAGGAGTATCCATGGGTGGAACAAACACTTTAGTGTGAGGGCCTTAACTTCTAAGAGGTCTTTTCTAAATTCTCAGAAATTGGCCGCTTATTATATACACAACCTTACTGTATGAACTAGAAAATTATTGGCTAGTAATAGTTTGCTGTTTTCAAGGTACCCAAATCTGTTCCTATTAAATTTAGTTTTATATAGGTTCTGGTACCACACACATCATTGCGCGAGGGTCCTCCAGCTGTTTTTCTCAAATAGTCTGTGTTTTGCTTTTTATATGAGGGCAGGTCTATGATTAATCTTTTGGTAACATAGAAAGAATAGTAAGAGCCTAAAGAGGGTCACCTGATCAAACATCACCTATGAAATTAACAGAAAGCAGAGGAAGTACTTTTTCATGCAACGCACAACTAAGTGGTGGAACTCATTGTCATGGGATGTTGTGATAGCTAAAGTATCACTGGGTTCACAAAAGGACTGGATAATTTCAAGGAGAATAGGTCCATCAATGGCTATTAGCCAAGATGCTGAGGGACACAGCCCTGTGCTTGGGGTGACCCTAAACCTCCAACTACCAAAAGATGGGAGCGGAAAATAAGAGTGGATCACTCCATAATTGCCCTGTTCTGTATGCTCCCTCGGAAGCTCTGTTACAGGCCACTGGGTAAGATGGACCATGATCTTACGTGCTTAAGGATCTGCTTCTGCAACTGATGTGCCACGAGTGCAAGGGTTTGCTTCTGTGAAATCATCTGCAGGATCAAGGCCTAATAAACCCAACTACTCCCATGTTCTGGTGTAAGTAAATTAACCAACCAGACACATACTGCAGGGCTTTTTTGTTGTTGTTGTTAAGTGTGGTAAAATCATATGCTAGAAAAATCAGGGAAGAGGCAATAAAAGGTTTGTGGGACAGCTACGTCCTCTCTGGCGAATGGGACTGGGATTTGACAGAGAACCTGGTTTAGAAGGAAATATCAGCCTACTGTGTATATTAAAGGGAGGAATGATGGGAAGAAGTTTGGTTTACACCACTATCAGTTCGACCTAAATTCAGAATATAGATGCATTTCTATTTTTGACGGTGATTATGTCTGTGTAAGTGTGATATATTTGGAATACGTCTCTGCAACTGGTGTGCTGTAGGCGTTTCTCCCCTTTTGACACACACGACCTATACTTCTGCTGTTTGGATGTTAAGCATCCTTTATACTATTTAATTTATATTTTGGTGTTCTGTGGAGTGGAACAGTTGTAAGGCTCCATAATATAAACTGAGTCACATAACTGCAATACCAAAATTAATTTTGCACCCTTCAAGTGATGAATAAAATCTATTGTTAAAATTTTGCTACCAATCATCTCAATACTAGCCTCTGCTCCGCAAACAATCATTCAGTGCCAAACATAACCATGCTGTAGGGAGATCTTATGTGTGAAATTCAATACCATATCTCAGAGAGCTGACAGCGGTAACTGAGGGAGGATTCATACAGTTATGGTCCTCAACAAAATGCTAGAAAACATCAGGAGGAGCAGGGGTTCTCAAAACTGGGGGTTGGGACCCTGCAGGGTGTCGCAAGCTTATTCCATGGGGAGCCTCAAGGTGTCAGCCTCCACCCCAAACCCTGCCAGCATTTATAATGGTGTTATATATATTTTAAAGTGTTTTTAATTTATCGGGGGCAGGAGGTGTCACACTCAGAGGCTTGCTATGTGAAAGGGGTCACCAGTACAAAAGTTTGAGATCCACTGAGAAAGAGTCTTAGGTCCAGTGTATCTCCCTGGAGTGGAAGAAAGGAATGAAAAATCCCAGTCCTGCAAATACTTAAGCACATGATTAACTTTACTACCTTGAGCAGTCCCACTTATTTCAATAGGACTACTCATGGTAGCAAAGTCAAGAATGCATTTGTAGGCTCAGGTCCATAATAAGTAAGTTTTATAAACTGAGGATGTCACATTTTCAGGGCCCAATCCTGCTCCCAACTGATATCAAGAGTAGTTTGTCCATTAATAATTTCATCTCAAGTCTGCAGTTTGCATGGCTCACCATTAAAGGATCGGTAATTGCCAACTGCTGGGACAGTTTTCTTACACTAGGAAATAGATGTGATAACTGTGCAGGGCTGGTGCAAGGATGTTTTGTGCCTAGGCAAAACTTCCACCTTGCGCCCTCCCCCGTCCCCGAGCCCCTGCCTTGAGGCGCTCTCCTGACCCCGTGGCAGCTCCCCCCCTTTGCCCTGAGGTGCCCCCTCGCAGCAGCTCCCCACACCCCACCCTCTGCCCTGAGGCACCCCTCCCTCGCCCCAGCTCACCCCTGCTCTGCCGCCTCCCCGAGCACGCCGTCGCTGCTTCACTTCTCCCACCTCCCAGGCTTGCGGCGCTTAAGCTGATTGGCGCCGCAAGCCTGGGAGGTGGGAGAAGTGAAGCAGCCACAGCATGCTCGGGGAGGAGGCGGGCCAGGAGTGAACTGGGGCGGGGAGTTCCCCTATGTGCCGCCCCCCACTTACTTGCTGCAGGCGGCCCTCCCCGTGCTCCCCTGCCCCAGCTCCCGCTGCCTAAATGCTGGCAGCGACCGGGGCAGCCGAAGATCCGGCCGCCATGGTAGCTGCCAAAGAAAATGCCGCCCCCAAATCCTAGTACCTTAGTCGACTGCCTAGGTCGCCTAAATGGTTGCACGAGCCCTGTAACTGTGTCATGTTGGCAAATGTCCATTTTCAAAAATAGAACAACAGTTCTCCAAAATTAGGAATTCACTTGTAAGCCAGCCAAAGGAGGGCCCTATACCAACTCTGCAAAACATTCAGTTTGTCCTCTATTGCATCACGTTCTTTATAACTTAAGTACAAGTGAGGGAGCGAAAGACTTCAGTTTTACTGCATTGCTTCACTTCACAGAAAGACCCAAAGTGACACACCTATGGGTAAACGGGGGAGTTCCCTTTACAGGCTACCTGGAGTCTCTCTTCACTAGTCTTTTTAAAACAGTCCCCAAATCAAAGCGCTTCTAGGAAAGAATATTTCCGAGCCACGTCTCCTTACACGGTCTCCGAGACAACTGGCCCCGATCTTAAGGAAGCAGGAATACTTTCTCTTTAGTGCGGCTGTGTCACGCAGCAGGCAGGACTTTATCTCTACCTGATCTCACTTCTCAGAAACGAGTATTTGTTTATGATCGAAGTCGAGCGAGGGATCGATCTTTACCTGCGTTCCCTACGTGGGCAGCCCAGCCAAGCCCCCGGCTCCCGCTCGCTGAGGGCTGGGAGCTGGTTTGTGCCCCGCGCCGTGCACCCCCGCAGAGGGAGGGAAGTGACAAGTCCTGGCCATTGCCCCCGGGGCCCGGCAGCCGTCTGCCCGCCTGCCCCAGTACTGACTGAGAGCGACACCGGCTCAAATAGGCGGCAGGAGATTCCCCGTGAGGTTGGCTCCGCTAGAGGCGCAGCCCTGGGGAGACGGACAGTGTCCGCCCGGTCCCGGCCCCCTCCCCGGACAGCCCGGCGGCGTGGCACGGGCGAGACGGGACTTACCAGGACCAGGCGGAGGAAGAGGAGCCCTGCGCTCATGCTGCCGCCGGCCGGCGCGCTGCCCGGACAAGCCCTCCAAAGCGAAAGTGAGTCGCGGCGCCAGGGAGCTGCCCTCGCTGCCGTCACCCCACCCCGGGTCTGCATCGAGCTCTGGTGCCCGGCGGCAGCACCTGCCCCGCCCCGCGCTGTGCCGGCCAGGGGCAGGCTCCTCCCCTGGGGGCTGGCCGTAGCCCGTCCCGCTCCTGTGCCCAGCGCGGGGGTGGGGGCAGGATCCTCGCAAAGGGCGTAGTGTAGGGAGCGCCTGGAGCACCAGGGGACCGTACGGCGCGAAGAAGCTGCGTGGAACCGCAGCTGGGACTGGGAGGCTCCTTCTCCCAACAGACAGCAAGTGTTGTTGCCACAGTATTGCGTGGCGCAATATGGGCTCACGCCAGCAGGAGCCTCGTGGACAAGCGGCAAAACAATTATATTGACCTCAACGTTAGGTGTGAGATTCCGCTGGCTTCCTTTCATCTTGCTCCTGGACAGTGCCCGGCTGTGGGTGTATCTGGCCAGCTTATTTGGGAAAGAGTTGCTTAGGGTTGCCAACCCTCTAGGATTGGCCTGGGGTTTCCCGGAATCCCCATTGATCTCCCCAGGTGGCCCTTGAAAGCAATCTAGGAGATTTTAATAGGATATTTTAAGGAAATGACATTACCTCATGGGGGGGGGGTATCTCCTGGAGTTGCATCAAAGTTCGCACCCCATGCACTTTGAGATGCCTGAGTCCAGAACAGTCTTGCCCTCAGGTGTATTTGAGTGGCAGTTCTGTGGTGATTTATGGGGTGGTAATAAATTGTACTCCTACAGCACCTTTTCTACAATGATCTAGGTGTCTTAAAATGACTCCGTTAAAGCTAACCGTGCCCCTGTGATGTAGATTTACAGAGGAAGGGCGACGGGCGTTGCAGTGGCTAGGCTGGGACTTGAAGAGCTGGGTCAGTTTTGTTCTCTGCTGCAGACTTCCTGTGTGACCCTTGGAAAGTGACTTAAAGCTGGGTTATTCCACATAGGTACTAGGTACGTAATGATTGCAGATAGTTGCCTAGTGGGATTTTCAAAATGCCTAGGTGTCTATCTCCCATTGCTTTCAGTAGGCATTTTCAAAAATCCCATGAGGTGCCTGTGTGTATCTTTAGGTGCCTAAATACCTTTAAAATCTGGATTAAAATCTGTTCTTTCTCTGTCTCAAGCCCCATCTGCAAAATGGGGGAATAGTATTTTCCAGGCTTGCAGGGGTGCTATGAGGATAAATAAATATTGAAAGGCTCTGTGGTGTTCAGATATTATGGCAATGGGAGCTGCAAACGTACCTAAGATAGATAGTATTAAGCCACTTGTTAAAGTTTACACAGCAAATCAGAGATGTATCCAGGAATAGCTCTCATATCTCCCCACTTCAACCACTATCTGAGTCTCTCATCTTGGGGGGTGACTGCCCTCCCTTTGTTTTGTGTGTAGGTATAGGGGGAAGGGAACCCCGATAGCACAGAAGTGAGTGGAAATATGAAAAAGGCTGAGAGACTCACTGCAATAGACAAGGCTGCCTTCCACTGTCTTGCCTGAAGGGGCGCTGACAAGGCGGGTAATGTGACCTATCATCTGCGGTGTTTCACAGTCTTTCACATTCACATAATGTAACAGTTGTCTCTCTTGTGCTTGCATTCAATGAATCCTTGGTCTTCTGAGCTCTACCTACTGTGTCTGTTGAAGGTAATAGGACAGTCTCAATCAGGTATCAGTTACTGAAATAGTTAACCATGTTTCAGTTTAGGCCATGATAGTATTGTGTTTGCAAGACTGTGGTCGCATCTGAGCTGGTATTTCCATTTTAAAGCCCATTTTTCAGGGGTTTATGACTCACCCTTGTATTTGCAAGCACAGAAGCAGCTGTGCTTTGAGAAATGTTTCTAAACCAGTTAAGCTATGTTCAGAAACATTAAAAAATAGCTTCTCTTTCAGACATTTTAACCACTTCCGCCTAAAACAAAACTCTTCATCTAGAACTGCTGATGCTTTGAGATGGTCCATCTTTGGGGTAGGTATTAATGGCAAACTCCCCTATCTCCCAAAATGAATTGAGATGGCTAAGAAGTATGTGAAATGTGGGCACTGTATATACACCATAGTTTCAGTTCACAACGGGCCCAAACCCCAAAGTGCTTACTCAGTTCAGACTCTGGGCTATTGATTTTAATAAGAGCTAGCCTGAGTAAACACTGAGTACAAATTAAGTGCTAGATTGTCCTCACTTGCTGGAGGGGCTCTGCAAGATTACAGAGCTATTGCCAAATTCATCAATCAAGGGAGCAGGGTTCACCTTAAAAACAACACACACACACCCCAAAAACCCGATCCAATAGGATTGGCCTCTTGATATGCATCATTTAAAAAAAAAATCAAAAAAAAAATCCAGATTCTGTTCTACACCCCCTCATCACCATAGTCTCTAAGTGCCTTCCAGCAGTGCATTACTAAGTGACATGACTAACATCTCTCACATGTCAGTTGGTCTTTCTGTCATCATCTCCCCAGGAGAAGAATTGTGCATGCAGTGTAGTGTGTTTTGTTTTGGTAGGTGTAGTGTATACAAACTGGATAGGACCCCTTTTCAATAGCTTGAGACCTCTAGTGGTTCTTACTGGCTTCTAGGTTTCTGAAGCCTCCAAAACCCTGCAGAGCAGCCATTTATTCATGTAGCTAGGCCTTGCATGTGGTATATAGTTAGTAAACATGGTTGTTATTTAGACCTCACTGTGTGTGTGTAGTTCCTTTAATTACCTTTGTAGTATAAAGAGCAAAAGACACAACAGTGGGATTTTTTGGAAGGGAGAGGGGAGTATTGTTTTTGTTTTTTAAAAATGACAGTCCATTAACATTTCTAATCTACTTTAGTGAAAGTGTTTAGTTTGTACACTGCTACCGGGACTGTAGCAGCTTCTTTGATTGGAGGGAGTGGCTGCCGTGACTCTGAATTTCTTTTCTTCCCCATTCCCCCTCTGTTTAAAGGCTTGTCTACACTTAAAATACTACAGTGCCACAGCTATGCCACTGCAGCAATGCCATTGCAGCACTTCAGTATAGACACTACCAATGTAGCTCTGTACTAGCTTTAGCATTTATTTTATTTAGCAGTAATGCAAGAATCCTACAGGCCTTTATCCTGTATGACATTGGCTTCAGCAGTTAGCATGAGGGCCGAGACCTATGAACTTTGGCACAGATAATGGCCCAATGGTCACCCCTAAGTTTTGGGGAACTGGGAACAGAATGTTTAAGGGGGAAGTTTGTCCATAACGACACCAGCCAACCACAGGAATATGAGCTAACAGCAACTTTTGAATATTTTAGGATGGGAACATCTGCAGATGTCTGACCACAAGAGTACCATGGCTGCAAATTGACATATATGATAATAAGTTGAGGTCATTAATATACTAACCAATAGGAGAAAGGCACCCTAACATTAATAGAGTGAGGAACTACAAATAAGGAAGAAGGGAGAAACCCCTATTGAATATGCGTTAGACAGAATAGTGTCACTGTAACATATTATAAAAGTTGTATCCCAGCCTGTGTGCAGGAGGAGGGAAAGATGTAGCCCTTGGGAGATGCCAGGATGACGGCCATTGGCGATAGAGATGAGGAAGATAATGGCTAACATTTCAGGCTGTTCTGTAAGGGGTAGTGTGAGTGTATGGATGTTCAGATGTACATTCTGCATTCTCTCTCTCCACTTTGCTGTGATAGAGTTTTTGTGACTTTGCGAAGTGTATTAATATAACTATTACAAATACAGATAGGTTGCTAAAGTGTGAGTGTTGCACCCATGCACATCAGGGCTACCAACTGAACAGTAATTTTAATAATACAATCCATAGATCAGGCAACACATATGCTGACAGGAGGTGTTCTCCCATCGGGGTAGGTAATCCATCTCTCTGAGAAGTGGTAGCTAGGTTGATGGAAGAATTCTGCAGTCGACTTAGTGCTGTCTGCACAGGGACTTATGTTCTTATGACTTAGATCATCTCAACAGCGCCACTCAGGGTTGTGGATTTTTCGCACCCCTGACCGACATTGTTAAACCAACCTAATTTTCTAGTGTAGACCAGGCCTAATTCTTAATATGAACCTGGATTGTACTGTTTCAAGTTAGAAAAATGTAACCTCTGGCCTTGACTATACTCTTTTGCCACTAGATGTCCTCATAGCTCTCACCACAGAATGGTTATAAAACATTGGGAGTTGTGCCTCCCACTACAGTTAATGCACAGGATCCTGAACTTTTCATCAGGTCATTCAGTCTTTGAAAATGTATGCTGTTACAGTGAACACATCCATTCATAGCTGAATCTTCTCTCCACACTAGTTTGATTGACAGTAGCCTTTATTTTGCACCCATGATGATAGCCTAATCATCACAAAGTAGACTGCAGAGTCAACAGAAAATCAAAGGAGTAAAACTTCAACTTTAAAACACATGACTGTAGTGCTCTGCTAATAAGAATCATGATGTTTTAATTTATATTTATGCTTGAGTTGGTGTCAGGGTTTCTCTCTTTTTCCTAAAGGTGATCTGGCACTTGGGAAAATGGTACCAACAGGCACTATTGCTTCTTGGAGTGACTATTAGTATAGTCTTCTCAAAAACTGCCTCTATAGGGGAAGAGAATCAGGACATGGTGGGATAAATCAAGACCATAAGCCTGTGATCAATAAGAGGGACACAGCATAGAGCCGAGGGCCCCCAAACCATAACGAGTTGTTTTCAATATTTTGAATACTTTTACCTTTTAGAAGAGAGAGAACCAGATAAAGAAAGACTGAATCTTGGTTATTATAATGCAGTTTTTTTATTTTTTAAAACATACCGAATGTCCAAAAAAGCTATGTTTGCTTTTGAGATGCTTTCACATATATGTGTGTGTGTGTGTGTCTTTCAACAACAGAAGATGGTCCAATAAAAGATATTACGTCACCCACCTTGTCTCTCTCATATCCTGGAACCAACACAGCTACAACAACACTTCACACAATATTACAATGATAGTCATTCTGCATTAATATATGCTGTTATTAGGTTAAATTGTACTACACTAACTCACACAAATACTCCCATTGACTTAAATTAGGCTTTGGCCCAGGGTTCATTTTAGGATTGTTGCACAAAGGAATGATGGTTGTCTTGATGCTAAATTATTAAGACAGGATTGGTATTTTGTACCTGAATAGCAGCTGTTAGGTTGGGTGGCTGATAAGAGATGTAGGCTAGAAGCTAGGTTCCTTTTCAAGTTGGAAGAATTAACTAGGTACCTAGCTGGCTTTTACTGCATCTTAATTTTTCTTTGTTCATATGCCTTAATCTGTAACTTTGTTTTTTACACAAATATTTGATTTTTTTTTCAAAGTTGCTAACGAGTCAGAATAATGAATGGATCAGACAATCATTACTTCAATGTGATATGGCTTAGTTCTAACAGACTTTATATTTCCACTTATCCATTTCAGTTTCTAAGTTTGTATTTTTATTTCTAATCATACAGGCAGGAAAATGAATGCAAGGATCTCAATATATCACATCATCCAGTCATAAAAGATTACAGAGGCCCAAATATACCTCTTCCTTTGTGAGTGGAGGAGAGCTGACATAGAATTATGTGGGCAGGAAGGTAATGCATGGGTGGAGAGCTGTGGCAATGGCACATGTTCCACTCTTGCCCCTGATCACCCTTTGCATGATCACCAGATGGTGGTGGAACCATAAGTTTTGTCTAGTGGGGGTGCATCAGATCCGAAGGGGATGGGTGTGGGGAACATCCATTGTATGCAACATGCTTCCATTGGAAGAAGGCTTAAAATCTGCAGCAATTTGATGGTCAGGCTGTAGAATTAACTTTATGGAAGACATTGTAATGTGCATCCATGGGGGAAGTATTGCCCAAAAGCCAGCCATGCTGCCAGAGACAGGATCTTGGAGGACACATGAAAGATAGGTTTTTTTTCTTCATGAGTCCAGTCAGGGTCTGAGGGTTGGGACTACATTTAACAACAGATCTCTAGGCTATACAACCCCACAATCGCACCTACTTTCCCTTTTCTGAGGCCACTGTCCTTGGTATCTGTAGGGCTGATATGATTGAGGTATTGCAGCAGGAACCTCACCATCTATAGTAAGTAATCTCCCCCCCCCCCTGCAGTTTTTTCATTGGAGGGGATGGTTCATCCATAAAGATCAGTGATTTGGAATAGTTTCTGTCATTCCTGAGGGAAGCTAAATTATATGTATGTCCTGTCTATTACAATTCAGCTTGTTGTTACAGCCATAAGCCCCATGTTTCCATTAAACAGAACCAAGTTTGACAAGGTCAATGAATTTTTTGCAGCAGAAAAAAAATTCAAACTGACTGAGCATTTTCTTAGACTGGAAGAGTGAACTGGCTGGGTGCCTGGTGACTCTCACAGCCAATCACTGTAACGTTACCATAAATGTAGATATGTTCCATTTCAGAGTTGACTATCTCGCTTTGTTATTTTAACCATGTGTTATAACACTCTGATGTATGTTCTGTCAATGAATGCTGAGTTTTGTACTGATCCCTTCTGACACTGTATTATTAAGCAATCATTTCTCATCTCTAGGTACTCTTTATAAAATGTTACTTTGGTTGCTTGATTAAGGGTACTGTAAATGCAGCTACTTATTGTAAGCACTGAGATCTCTATATCTCTTCAGATTTTTAGCAGCATCAGACAGTTTCAATACCTGGCATGCTGTCCATTTTTAAAGTTTAGCTCCCATCAGTCGTTCCCCTGGAAGTAAAAGTACTAAGGTTATGCTTTACACATATAAAGCTTGGTACAAACATGGAACAGCTGTGAAAGCTGCACAGGAAGTGTGATGGGAATCAAGATCCCATCCAGAGATTATCAAGGAAAAGTTTAACTCTTTCCCTCCGACTAGAGAAAGCGCACACGTCTGTATAAGATAGCAAGGCTGAGTCAGTCTGAAGAATTTATTAATCCTCTCCAGCATGTGCCGCACTGAATGCAGGCCTGAAGCTGGCAGTGAAACTAGGGTGAAAAGACCTGTAAAGGGAAACTTTTTAGACCTTTGCTTTGGATGTGGCTGTACCAGGCCACAACATATACCTTTCCTTTAGGCTTTGGTTAAGGGAAGCCCTATCTTTCACCCAACTAGGCGCAGGGCATTCTTTTACAGTTACTTTTCTCCATACTCCGTCTAAGCAGCAGAATCCTTTCTTGCTCTGTCTAACCAGCTAGTCACAAAAAAATTAGGAAAATGTGGCACTAACTTTTTGATAAGCTTTACTAGCCTTAGGAACTTAGGGTAAGTTAGTGTAAAATGTAGTGTAAAGTCTGGGTAAAATGTTTCATTATTCATTTATTTTGAAAGAGCTATTTTAGAGCACCAAACGTGTGAAAAGGTATTAAAACGTTTGTGGTTTTTGGATTAGTTTTGGACTTATTGGTTGATGAATCTCACAGCCCATTTGTCATCTTCCCATCTCTGGGTGCTTTACTGAAGTGAAAATAACATAGCTAGAAAAAATGATGCTTAGGGGGTGAGTCTCCCCTCCAAGTTCTCCTCCCTCTTACTCTTTCTACCTACCTCATGCCTCCTGACTTTAAAAAAAAAAAAAAGAATGTAACAGAGCTACTCCCTCAGTCTCTCTGTGTCAGTCTCCTGTGACGTCTAACTGTCTCTTTCAGAAAGAGAACAGGATGCAGTGATCTCCATCTGAATGTTAGCTTAGAGGTTAGCAGCATCATTCCTTCTCTAGTATCAGAGGGGTAGCCGTGTTAGTCTGTATCCACAAAAATAATGAGGAGTGGTGTGGCACCTTTAAGGTGCCACTGGACTCCTCATTATTCCTTCTCTACTAGCCAAAGGTTAAAATTCCCACCCGGTCAGTGGCATGCATTTTAACTACGGTTGCCATATTAGGTGTATAATGAAGAACACGGATCTTAGACAAATAGCTGTTAACACCGGAGATAATGCTTGCATAGTTTGATGTCTAAAGCTGAATTTGGCCTGCTTTATGCCAGCTCAGATGTGCCAGCTGGTGCTTTGGGGATGGGGAGAGCAGTGTGGTTTTGCCCATATCCCACTTTTCCTCCCTTCCCCCGTCCCCTGCAGTACCTGCTTCCTCCTGCACACCCAGACCCAGACTCAAAGTCTGGGAAGGGCATGTGCATGGTGAAAGGGGATCTTACTCCCCCATGTCACCTCTTCAGAGCACGGCCCAATGGGTGATTAAGCTGTATGTAATTATAAATAAAATGAAATTACTAGAAAATGGGAACTAATTATTTTTGCCTTGAATAACTTACCAGGGAACTATTATTATCTACCTATGGTTCTTATCACTGGAGCATCTGTTCTGGAAATGGGGGGACTGGATTTCTCTAGGGACTGATGCTGATGAGTAGGGATGCAGTGAAGTTTAGTTTGAAAAAAGTATATCATTATATTCCAGCCAAAATGTTGATATTCAACTTCAGCCAATAATTTTTCAAATACCTCTTTGAAGCCAAATATTTCAGAAGAGGCATCCTTCCCTCTCTGTGGTATGAATAGCAGTTTGGCTGCTGCATCTCACCTCTTCTTTATAGCCAGTTCTGATGGTGTCTCACCAAGGCTCAAAGTGTCTGTGTTGGAGATAAGGTGAAAGAGTTAGAAGGGGGTGAGTAGAATGCTGCTTCTGATTCCTGCTAGCAGCATTATATGCATCTCCCATTATACTTCTGGCTAGTTCAATCTATTGCTTAAATTATCCTTTGTGCCAGAAGACTGAAGAATAGCTAATGTAACACTGATTTTTCAAAGAAGTCTCCAGAGGTGATCCGGGCAATTACAGATAAGTAAGCCTAACTTCAGTACCAGGCAAACTGGGTGAAACTATAATAAAGAACAGAATTTTCAGACACATAGACTAATAAGATTTGTTGGGGAGCAGTCAACAAGCTTTTTGTAAAGGGAAATCATGTCTCACCAATGTATTCAAAATTTTTGAGGGGGATCAACAAGCATGTAGATAATGGTGATCCAATGGATATAGTATATGTGAACTTTGAGAAATCCTTTGACAAGGTTTTACACCAAAGACTCTTAAGCAAAGTAAGCACTCATGGGATAAGAGGGAAGGTCCTCTCCTGGATCAGTAACTGATTAAAAAATAGGAAACAAAGGGCAGGAATAAATGGTCAGTTTTCACAATGAAGAGAGGTAGATAGCTCAGTCCCCTAAGGATCTATACTGGGACCCGTGCTCTTCAACATATTCATAAATGATCTGGAAAAAGGGGTAGGCAGTGAGGTGGCAAAGTTTGTAAATGATGCAAAATTACTCAAAATAGTTAGGTCCAATGCTGACTGAAGAGTTATAAAGGGATCTCACAAAACTGGGTGACTGGCCAACAAAATGGCAGGTGAAGTTCAATGTTAGTAAGTGCAAAACACACTAGAGAATATAATCCCAGCATAATCCCCCAAAATTATGGAGTCTAAAATTAGCTGTTACTACTCAAGAAAGAGATTTTGAAGTCACTATAGATAGTTCTCTAAAACATCTGCTCAATGTGCAGAAGCAGTTAAAAAAAAACACGACCACAATGTTAGGAACCATTAGGAAAGATATAAATAAGAAGATAGAAAAGATCATAATGCCATTCTATAAATCCATGGTACATCCACACCTTGAATACTGCATGCAGTTCTGGTTGCCCAATCTCAAAAAAAGATATATTAGAATTCGAAAAGGTATGGAAAAGGGCAACTCAAAGGATTAGGGATATGGAATGGTAAGGGGGGATATGATAAAGGTCTGTAAAATCATGAATGGTGTGTAAAAAGTGAATAAGGATGAGTTATTTACCCCTCCACATAACACAAGAACCAGGGTTCACCTAATAAAATTAATAGGCATCAGGTTTAAAACAAAAGGAAGTACTACTTCTCACAATGCACAGTCAACCTGTAGAACTTGTTGCCAGGAGATATTGTGAAGGCCAAAACTATACTGGGGTTCAAAAAAACTAGATAAGTTCATGGAAGATAGGTCCATCAATGGCAACTACCGAAGATGATCAGGTACGCAATCCATAGTCCAGGTGTTCCTAATCCTCTGACTCTCAGAAGCTGGGACTGGATGACAGGCAGTGGATCACTAGATAAATTGCCCTGTTCTATTCATTCTCTCTGAAGTATCTGGGACTGGCTGCTGTCAGAAGACTGGATGCTGGGCTAGATGGACCATTGGTCTGAACCACTATGGCTATTCTTATCCTCTTAGATCCTTAGTTTGTCATTCATTTTCTCTATTATCACCCCATGTCAGAGTCCTCCCCTGCTCATGAGGATGCTCAGGAACACCGCAGATTTGAAGTGGTCGAGGGGTTCATTGCTTCATTCCTCACTTTTGTGTGAGAACCAAGATGGGGCTCTCATCCTTTAACTATAATGACAGGTGCAGTGAAAGTCTCTTTCCCCTGTAAGAGTTCTCAGCCCTTCTTAGCTCGCATTGTACCACTCCAGTGGGGCTGGGATTTCACCCCTGAAATCAGTGGGAATTTTGCCATTGAATGTGGCCAGGATTTTGCCCTAGGTGCACAAAGGAGACATAAGGCTGCCTTAAGGCAGTAACTGGGGAATTCTTCTACTGTTTTGGAATTGTTCTGGGGTGCAGGGCTGGTGGCCATCTCCTGTTAGCCCTCAGTGTAGGGGCATTAAATGCTGCTATAAATTATGCAGGGAGCCAAATTTGCCCTTGGAACACCCCAGAGTTTTGGTGGTGGAAAAAGTGTCCCAAAGCCAACTCTGTTGGCTATAACCTGAGAGGCCCAGAAGTGAATCTGACCCCACTGGTTTTTGTTCTGAAGTACCTAGGTGAAGAAAAGGATCTGACAGAAAGCTCTATACACAAGTAGCTCCACTGCAGGGCTACACATCATTAAAATATTTTCTCATGGAGGCAAATCAACCTAAGAAGGAAAATATAGCTCTAGTAGAAACAATAGCTTGTATTGTATACTTCTTAAGCCTTAAAAAAGGCTATCACCACCACACAAATATTAGACTATTTCCTTGAATGTGATTCCTTTCCAGCGTTTTATGAGATGTCCAAAACTGTTTACAATCTCAGCAGCACTGAACTACTTTAGGATGCCTATAATAAGCCTAAACTGTTTTGATTACACACTCTTCAGCAAGAGGGAAGTGTTTATACTTGAGCTGCTAATTGCATAATTTTCTCGTTTATTAAACAATGTGTTCACCCTGTAGAACACAGACTGATGAGTTCACAGCAAAGGTTTATGTTATACTAGAGAGGTTTGAGCATCTGACATCATAAATGGATTCCCAGAAACTGCTAAATTCCAGCATATAAGTAACAGCGCCAACTGTGAGGATGAAAGTGAGAGGCGGGCAAGGCTCTTGTAAGTACTGTGGAAACTGAATTTAAGAAACTCAAACCTGACAGGAAGTTGGTTAGGCTGCTGTGTATTGTGCCAGAGAAACTAATGGATACCTGGTAGAGTGTTTTCCTAAGCTGAATTTGCTAAATCAGAATCTTCAAAGGAAACCTGGACTATGTTCTTATAAATACTAAGAGAGAGCACACTGGACATGCCTACGTGTGATCACAGAAGCCATAATCCCAAGATTTAAGGTATGTAGAAAGCCTCGGATGCATTTTATTGTAATCTATTCTCTAATTTATAAGAACAGGAAATAATTTTTAAACAGGGAGCCTTACAACTTCTTCTCTACATAAACCAGAGACCGGTGCGTAATTTGTAGTGCAAGGGATGCCGGGGCTCAAACAATTTTTTACTTTCATAACCGATGTGGCAAGCCTGGAGGTGCTGGGGCTAAGAACTGCCAAGCCTAGAGGTGCTGGGGCTAAGAACTTCCAAGCCTAGAGGTGTCATGGCTCAACCCTGGCAAGCCCTGTAATGAATTAAGCACTGCCTGAGACCCTCTCCAAACATTGAGACTGTCCCAGTGATGCCAGGTAATATATTTTCTCCTTACTCAAGTAGATGCATGAGAATGAGGTTTGTGTTTAGCAACAGACAGTACCAATCAACATAGATTATATATTTATATATAAAATTACACAGACTAATATAAGTATTTGCAATTCAGACAAATGGAGAGACTCATATTGACCTCAGCTGGCTTTGGCTCTAGCCCTGTGGGCAAATCCTGCTCTCCTTGATTTCAATGGGAGTTTTGCCAATGTCTTCAATGGAAGAATAATTTAGCCATAACTGGCACCAAATGAAATAATTAAGAGCTTTGCAGAATCTTTCTCCTAAGATGAGAAAAAAATAATTTAACATCTCTCTGAAATTAGTGAGTGTAAGACTTTTCTTGTATTAGTAGACGGAAAACTACTGCAAAATAATATTCTTTGGTCTAGATATATGAGAGGAAGTCCGAGCAAATAAACATCTGTGAGCATGAAAAATCTATCTTGGGGGAAGAGAAGGAACATCATTTGGCCATAAAACATGGACAAATGCTCAGAAAACCAAATCAGAAAAAGAGAACACATTTATCCTATTACACACAGTTGTAATATAGCATTATGTACTGTACATTTCTAATCTATCTACAATTATCAGTTTGGGCCTGATCCAAAGCCTATTGCTATATGAATTTCTCCATTGACTTCAATGGGCTTTGGATCGGGCCCATTATGAGGATCTGAAAAAGTGAGATCACAAATGTTGTGTGTATACTGATTCCCAGACAGAGCATTTCTCTAAATCCACTATGCAGTCACAGCTGATAATGGTATTTCAAACATAGACTATCAATTTGACTCCCCGGATCTTGAAAAAGAGGCTGTCGACACCATACAGGACTGTTTGTGGAACTAGAATTGTCACTTCACTGGACGCAGAAAGAGTGTGTGTGTGTGTGTGTGTGTGTGTGTGTGTATTTAAAAGAATAGGGAAAAATCATTACATAGGTCAAATCAATAAGGTACATTTCAGAAGTTCTTCTTGGCCATCTCCCTAATCATTATGCATTGGCAGTCTCCTGTACGTGGGTCAGTAGAAACAGGCCTTAAGGGTTAATTTACAGAGAGTATTCCATGAATAATAGGCAGTGTAGAAGAAAGCATGAAGGTACTTGTGGCAGAAGCAGGAGTACGGAGTCTGGTGTCGCTGGGAGAGTGGAGGAGGCAACGCATTACGTTTTCATTCCTTGCTGCACTCTCGTGAATAATACAAGCTCTGAGCTTGTATGTTTCTATGCACATTCTTATCAACAACCAAAATAATTTTGGACAGGGTGAGGATGACGGGTCTTTTTACCACATATTCGAGCTTCGAAGAGGCTGGGTGTCATGGCCAGCATCCTAATGAGAGGGGTCCCTTCTGTACTAGACAGTGGTTGGCCGTGGCAAGGTCATGGTTATGCAACACAAAGCAATTGCTTCCCCTCAGCGCAGTGGTTCAACCACATCAAAAATTTGGGAGATTAGGAGTGAGAATGTTAGTCTAATGGTTGCACTGGGGAGGGCGGTAAGGAGGACAATAAAGAATTCCAGTAAGAATATGCTTTCCTTGTCATCTCCAGCAGTGGTACCTATGCTTCAAGAGTTTTGTGCCCTGCTGGTGGAACCTTCAAAGCCAAACAGCTAGAGAAGGGGACTGGAAATTGGTCTTCTGTATGGGAATGCCCACGTATACACTGTAAATTCTGTTGAGGGGGACTGTCTGACTCGGCAGTTTTTACTGTCCAATTTACATATGCAAATAAGGCATATATAGCACCAGGGAGATCAGAAAGCAAGGTTTCACTCTTCCGCTTTCATAAAGGAACATGATGACCTGCAGAAGGACTCTTCTTTCACTTCTGCATTTAAACAAGGAGATCAGAATGAGGTGAATATGTAACCATGACTCTCAAAGAGGAAACAGAAGTTAGAACTCTTTTGAAATGCAAAAAGCTGCTGGAACCCCGATGCCAAGAGTTTCTGAAACCCAGAATAAGACTATATAAAAACAGTAGAAATAAATGTTGGGCAATTCCCATACACTCACCCATGTATTATTATCACTCACACATTCACTCATGCCCGTCACCCCAATCGGGGTATGGGCTGCCAACCACAGATCTCCAGAGTCCTCTATCCTGGGCCATTCGCTCTAGCTGGTTCCAGGGATAGCCCATTTTTTTGCTATCAGCCTGAAGGTCGTGTTGCCAGGTCTTTCTTGGACGACCTCTTTTCCGCTTGCCTTGGGGGTTCCACCTCAGTGCCTGTCTGGTGATGTTAGTTGGCTGCTTGCATAGTGTATGTCCTATCCACCCCCACCTTCTCCTTCTGATTTCTTCCTCTGCTGGGAGTTGACGGGTCCTCTCCAAGAGGTGGATGTTACTGATGGTGTCTGGCCATCGGATCTGGAGAATCCTTCTGAGGCAGCTATTAATGAAGGTCTGGATCTTCCTGTTGTTTGTTTTTGTTGTCCTCCAGGTTTCAGCTCCATACAGTAGGACTGATTTCACATTGGAGTTGAACAGTCGAATTTTTATTGCCAAAGACAGTTCTCTGGAGCTCCAGATGTTCTTGAGCTGTAACCAAACAACAAATTGACAGTTGGCACAAGTGCAGGGATCGTTAGAGCTGCTAAACCATTGATAGTGACCATCTAGAACAGTACAGTAAGTGAAGCAGTTCTGTGTAAAGATTTAAATGGTCAAAGTTATGATTTATAAACAAACTTTTCTTCTTTGAAATTTTCATGACACTGAAATTGAAATTCAATTGAAAATGAAATTAATCTTCAGTGGTTCTGAAAATTTCCCCATCTTCAACTCTTGCCTAAAGTTTAATAAACAAAAACTGTACCTCATATGCCACCAACCAATAAATCTCAAGCAGAGAAGGGTGTAATACTGGTCATAGTGAGGTCATGAGGTACCCAACCCTGTGTGTATATATATCATTTTAAAAAAGATTAAAAAAAAATATTCTCTAAGGACTGTTTTCCACAGCTGAATGACTTAGATAGGGGACTGTAATAGCTTGAAATAAGCACCAGGTTCATGCAGCTGTGCACAGAAGTAGACATATTGCACCTACATACATGCATCTTTGATTGGCTACTTCTATATAATGGAAAAATGAGTGGAGAGTGAATGGCTCTGAAGCTGCTGATGCCTACTTGTAAATGTTAAATGGATATCAGATGGGAAGACTAATGTCCAGGCAAATACAAACAAATGAAAACTTTGCAGAATCAGTCCTGATCAAATGGGCCTGATTATATTCTCACACTAATGTGAATCAGGAAGGACTTCATTGAAGTTAATGGAATTATACCAACGTAACATCAGTGTAAGTGAGAGTGTATAAATTGGAGCAGAAAAGAACTATTCACACATTTCAGCTGTGAATATGCCTCTTGGGTTTTGGACTAGAAGGATCTTTATTAGAGAGATCACAGAGCAATATGCCCTGGCAGGAAGGTGGAAGGACAGGAGTGAATTAATAAACTAGAGTCTCCCTCATCCCCTACATGGCATAGCGCAGAGGGGAATAAATATTTCCTTAAAGCTCCCAGAGCTGTAAGGAGGGAGCAGAGCCACTAGGCATTGGTTTAGATTTTCAAAAGTAACTTATGGTTTGAGGGGTGTCTTGGCTTTTGAGCGTCCAACGTGAGACACCTCAAAGGGCCTGACTTTAGAAAGGGTCGAGTACTTGTCCTCTGAAAACCAGGACCTTTTCAAATGTTTCAAGTTGGGTGCCAAAATGGGGAGGCACCCCAAAATCACTAGTCACTTTTGAGAATTTAGGCCACAGTATCTCTCCTATTGCCCTGCTCCCAGTGCAAAGAGCCTCGTGAGGCTACTCAAACTCGTGTGAGTTGATTGCAGCTCCAACAGAGCCACTCCGCCAATCAAAACTGCACTCTGGCCTCACCCTTTCCTGCCCCAAAATGCTCCTGTTACTGAGGCAGGGCTGGCATAGTGCTGGCTACATGGAACCTACAGCTATTGAGGAGTTGCCTACAATGAAAGAATCCTCAAGTGCTGTCTTCAGGTAGCCTTTAGGTCCCCTGCAGGCAGCTGCAGCAGTGCAAACGGCACTTACAAGGGACTGAGGATCTGACCCAAAATATTTAGCTAGTATGCAGTACTGAACAGCCAATAATGGTTTATGGAAAATCCTAAGCAAGAAAGAAAGTCTATTCCTCCCCCACTGCATCCCATGTTCTGGACTTGCTTGAGGTCTTTGGGAAGCAGTCAGTGCCTCCTCAGAGAGGCCAATGTCAGTCTGAGAACACTGTATTAGCAAGTTTGTATACCTGACAGTTTATACTGGGTCTGACACTTCACAGATACATCAAACTGTATGACAGCGGCAGTAACTCAAGTTCCAAAAAGATCATTCTACTCCCTAAAGTTGTTTCTCTCTTTACTGAGAAGTGGAGAGAAATGCTTGAAGCCTATCAATGAGATACAGGAGAGCACTTGCAGATAGATTAACCAAAACATTTAGAGATTCTGCTATTACTAGAAACATGAAAGAAATCCCTAAATCAAAGGGAGTCAGAGACATTTTTAGCCGAGCCTTATTCCTAAGCAGCCAATTAAAACTAAGCAGAAAGATCTTTACAGAAACCAAAGAAGCTGCCTTCCCTTACAAAGTAAAGGCATGTAAGTATTTTGTCTACTATGTGTAGAGGAGTTACTTTATTCCCAGTTTTCTGCAGAAGTCAGGATAACTCTGCAGTTCCAGGCCTCCTTTACCAAAATACTATGACATCTACTAGTTAGTCCATGGAATTCTGAGACAACATTCTCTAGGGAAGAACTGTACCAGCAGCCCAGTTCCCAGGCATATAAGCTGTACAGTTACTGCTAGCATGGATTCCCAAGCACATTTTCTGTAAGTGTCACATCTCAAAAGTCACATGATAAATTGTCAATAACTTAAAAAAATTAAAGGAATCGGTATTTAACTTTGCCATGCATGTCTTGAAAAAAGCTTGAAGACAGTGAACCAGATCCTCGGTATACCAGAGTTTTGCTTGGTCCTATTGAGAAGAGATGGAAGGGGAGCAAGAAGAAGGGACCAGAGTGGCTTTAAGCCCCAAGTCTCATTATGCCCTTTCTCCTGACCATGCTTCTGTCATGCCACCTATGCTGAGAACTGCAATGGGGAATGCTATGGGCAAAAATGTAGAGTTTTGGACACGCTCACACGCTTTGCACACACGTGGAGTTCTAGAGGCAGATTTAGAAATTTGCCCTCTAACATGCTGTATTTAGATTCTGGTTCTCAATAGCCTCATTCTTCTTTGCTATTCTGCTCTGTTCTATTTGGGGCCTTCTACTTGTCTGGCACCAAATAATAATAATAAAAATACTAAGTTGCCAAGATAGAATCCACTTGACTAGGCTGTTTTTTCTCCCATGCTAAGAGTATGTCTCCAATGTTCCTGTGACAACAATTCACAGTGAGATCCCTGAAAAGGACAAATAGCCAAGATCTACTGTATCTTTCCTCTTCCTCAGGCTAGGGTGATGTTATTGCCTTGCTTCCCTGGCACCTAGCTGAAGCAGGGATGTTGATGAGAGTGAGCTGTTTGAGCCTTAGTCTGGATACAACAGTCATGTTACTGATTGGCCATGACAGCAACTAGAGGATTTAGCAAGGATTTGGAACTGCTTTCTATTGGTAGAGTATGCTCATCCTAGAGGTTCACTACCTTTGGCTACTTTGGGACCTGGTCTGATCTTGGATTCCCAGATAGCAGTGGTAGCTTGCAACATGTTTTAAAATCTGCTGTTACCTAACCGGTGACAGGCTTTCTTTAGTGCAGGACTCCCCTCCAGCCATTAATATCTGATGCCTCCAGATTGGACTCTTTCAATGCATTCCAGTTGTGACTAGTCTTGAAGACCACATAGAAGCATCAGGTGGCATAAGGACTCACCTGTTTAGTGGACAAGATCAGCACGAACAAGTTACATCTGTCATTGCATGCATTGCACTGACTCTACTGCGCCCTGATCCAATTCAATGCGTAAACCCATATGTATACACTGGGATTTGGTTGCCTTCAAAATTTCCTCCCTCTCTCTATACACCATTGCCACAGCTAAGATCAGTTGTAGTATTGTGGCTGACGGTCCCTAGTTGTGCATAGTTGAGGATAGGAGGAAGGGGCTCTGATTCTCTTTTCATTTGCAGCAATGTGAATCAGAATGTCAATGGAATTACGCTGATGTAAAACTGGTGTGTATCAAAATCAGGCCCAGCTATCTTCAGGGGCAGCTCCTGGGATGTGAAACTCTCATACCGTTGGTTTGAACATACTAATTTATAGAGAATCCTACAAGATACATCATTTTGGGCAACGATTTATTTGACTATAATTCTTTCCTGGGAAGATTTTATTTTTTTGATGGTGACAAGCTGGAGCAATACAAGGAAAAGTCTATTTATACTGACTGTTGTAGGAAGTTCACGTTGTTTTTATTTTATACCACATGTCCAGATACCCTTGTGATGGGTAAATGGAAATTGTTACATAAATAATTCTGCAACCCATGTTCCAAAATTTCTGTTAGCTTCCTTCTCTGACCTTCAAAAGAAAATAAATTCCTTAAAAGTTCCTTTTGGTCCTCTATCCGTAATTCTTTCCATCTACTACCAATACTATTTGTCTAATACTTAAGTCTAGACTGAGCAAGGGGGTATGGCAAAACAACAAACTGACAGAACTCACAGAGATCTGTGTGCATGTGTTATCAGCACACTTTTATATGAGAGTGAAACATGGACCTTATACTCTCATCAGGAAAAGAGACTCGACAGCTTTCATATGCGTTACCTTTGTCAAATCTTTAGAATCTCCTGGAGTGACAGAGTCACCAACAGTGAGGTGCTCAGGCGTGCCAGTATACCCAATACTCCTCAAACAGAGACACCTCTGCTGGCTTTGGCATGTATGCCAAATGAATGATGGGCGCGTCCCAAAGGACATCCTCTATGACAAATTGGCATCTGGAAAAAAGACCCATAGGACGCCCAAAATTGTGTCTCAAGGATGTGTGCAAGTGAGACCTCAAAGAAATGGACATGAATGTGGACAAATGGGAAGATCACACTCAAGACCATAGCCTTTGGAAACAACTGCTTGACAAAGGTCTTTGGAGTTACGAGAGGATGCCATCCAACTTAGCAGAGGAGAAAAGAGCTTGTAGAAAGCAGAGCCCAAAGGGTCGAAACATCACCTTTAAATGTGACAGGTGCTGCAGAGATTGTCCCTCTCAAGTGGGTCTCTTCAGCCACATACAGAGCTGCCATAAAACCAATCCAGTAAATTCCTTACTTCTCGGGGACACATACCCATGGTCTCTTGAGACTGCACAATGCCTACTAATCCTTAAATCTTTCCTCTGGGAAAACTCCCATTCAAGTCTTATGAAAGTTTTCTTGCATTAGGGCTGCAGGATTAGACACCAAACATCTTGTGGGCATGTGCAAACAGCCACACACATCCAGTTAAGAAAAAGCTCATAAAGCAGTGATCTCATCTGGAATGCTTGGGGCAGTTTGATTTTCATAATGGCCCAGTGATGCAAATGTTAGAATGTGATTTTTGATCTCTGTTTTTTACTACAAGCCTAATGGCAAAACAGTGTTATCCCATGAAAGAGCTTCTCTACTAGAGTCTGCCTGTGTAGAGAACAGCTGGCTGCAGCTGTAAAATCCTGCCATTCCCTGGGAATAACTTTTCAATATGTAAGTAGAAACCCTCATTTTGATCACTAAATGTAGCTGTGGAGTTAGCTGTGGGTCATAATGCAGCAAACTATATCAGAAAACATGTCTAAGATGTAAATTTAATGGACCAAGTTTGTCCAGTGAGTTACACGAGGGAAGAATTGGACCTGGAATTTCCAGTGATTTAAAACTCACTTATGGGAAGAAAAAGAATTCCAGCCCATCAACACTGTCTGTCTACAAGGGATTGTTGTTACAGTGCAGCTTTACAACCAGTGCAGAATTAAATCATTTCTACTGTGCCTTTACATAACTATGTGCCCCAGAGAGCCAAATGAGAATGCCCTTCAGAACTCCTATTCCCATTAGCGCTATTGATCTACTGGAGTAATCTATTTATATGCCACTTTCAACAGCATCTGTGGCAAAGTACAGCAACTCGTGTGTTTATTACAATCATGGTTATTGCTTTTGCCAAATAGTCTTTAGCTAATGTGAACATGAAGGCAGGGGTTTTCTAGAAACCCCCTTTCTATAACTGGCTGCTGCCTCCTTAGCTTTTTATGCTACTTTGTATTTTGCAGATGAGTGTCTCTGCCACTGGTACAGTATCTCAGTGCCTTTTAGCAGTTATCCTGAAGTTTTACGGTGTTTATCTTACACAGCTGAATTCTCCTCCTGTTTCAGGAGTAGTGTAGTGGAATGCAGTGGAAAAGACCCGTGGCCACCCAGATCAGAGGTTTTTGTGCTGAGGTCCCTATATGGTTCTGCTAGACTGAGAGAAGGATTTGAAGTTTGTCTCTGCTCCTTGTTTGGGAAGCTAGTGGGAGGGGAACAGGCCAAGGGGCTATATAACCAGCAGTTTTCAGCTTCACAGTGTACCGTCCCAGAGCAGCTATCCCCAGCCAAGCGCTCTCAGGGTAAGTGGCACTGAACCAACAGTTTGACAGATTGCAGGAGGACTTTTATAAACAAAGATAAAGCAGAAAGTGTTCAAGAGGTTGTATTATTCTTCTGTAACTTGTCATGTATTTCATATTAAAATTGCACCAATAAATATTCCAATCATTTTATATTTTAGTGCCTTTTTATTTAAGATATTTTATAGTCTTGGAAAAAGTTTAGTTCTACCAAGTCATTTCACCTGTCTCACCAGCAGTAAAATAATATTAAGAGGTATATTTAAAATATTTACGTGATTGGAATTATGACAGCATCCCTACTTAAGCACACTGGGCCAAATTCACCCCTGGTATATCTGCTTTGGATTCAGTGGATTAAATTGGCCCATTGGATGTAGCTATAGGATGGGATTCAGTTTATGGTTTCTCAGGGATGTGTCTAAGTGCTGTAGGCTTACTGTACGTTGGTGTGCCGGGTTAGAAAAGGTTATTGGAAACATGCTTTTAAATGAGATAAATATGTGAAAGATGGTGATATTGGTATCTAGCATGATATGATGATGGTGATGTCTGTTTACACAGAAAACTACCCACAGTGTAAAACGCCAAGCATTCTATATAAGGAATGGATAACAGATAGAATATTTCTTATGAGTTTGAAATCTTTTGTCAGTCTTGTGTGGGAGGGTTCTGGGATCAGTTTTTTCTCTCTCTCTCTGAACAGAAAGCATGCAACAAAAAGGTGGGTAGCAACTAAATCCATATTTTAATCACCTGAGATGTATAGCACATATTTACCTTATTCCACAATGCTGTGTTGATTGCTACTGTAGAATGTTACTGCCGCACTCCATGGCAGTCCTGAGCTGAAAATCAGTGTTTGGCAGCAGACAGTCCTGCCTGAAATCATTCAGCTTTGATTTCTTCAACTTTGGTGCTTTATTACTAAATATGGTTTTCATTTTGAGTCCACTAAGCTCAGAAATGTAGCATTTCCTTCACCCTTCCCCCAAGTGATTTTTGGCACAATACTAGTTTGCACTGGTCTGAGCAAACCCCTGACCTCGAACTCTGTTCCAAAAGCAGACTTTTGAGAATCTATTTCCTAATTAGGAAATGATTTGTTCCAAACTGGGCTGTTCATGCATGGTAGATAAGTCGTACTTCATTAAGTGAATGCTTAAACATAAATAGCTCTTGCCCTTAAGAAATGCATAATTGTGTACAACTGTAAAATTCCTCCTTTTTTCCCCAATACATAAAACCTAGAACATTTCAAGTTAGCATTTATGTATCAACTTTTCTTCTGGCAGCCAACATCTATGCAGCATTCAGTAGCTGAACTGGGCAGTGTCTCCTGGATTCCTTTTCTGCACGGTGGCAGTACAAATCGCTTTTTGGGGAAATTTTCCATTTTTCACTCTTTAGTCTGTTCTGCTATTGAGGGCCACCCAACATAGACTCCACTTCACTTCAGCAATGCATCACTTCAACCTGACTCCACCCTTTCCTACATTTCTAACGCCCCCGTTTTAGAATTTCTTAATGAACGTGTGCAATCAGCTGTGTCTCTTCCTGTCCCTGTCTCACTTAGCCCTCAACACATTTTTGAAACATTTAATTCCACGTGTAGGCCTTTGCAAGCCAAACAGTAGGTCCAGAGCTATTCAGAGGATTCTCCCTAACAATATGAATTGCTGACAAACGCGTCTCTGCAGCTCTGCACAATGCTTGTTTCTCTCATTGATTTCATTCAAAATACTTCAAAGCATTTTATATGTCACTTTGCTGACAACATGATTTTAGAAAGGGAACTAATTTCAGTGGTATTTACTCCATCTGGAAACCATGGGAAAATAAACATGGATAGTAGCAGAGAGTGATCTTCTGCACAACTTTGAAATGAGGCTGCAGTGTGTTTTGTGGCTGTTTTAAATGAAGATGCTGTCCATGATTTCCAATTTTAATTTCAAGGAAGGACATCTTCACTGAAGCACTAGAATACTGTTAGGAAAGTTAGGAAAGTATAATCACTTTCTCTTTTTAAACAAACAATTGTGTGTATGAAATGAGTTGTCCATCTTAGCCCTGTTTCTAGTCTTCACAACAAAAATGCCACTATTATAATAGTTCTCATCTGACAACATTGTTGGCAAACTCAAGGAAGCCCATGGCAAGCTACCCTCTCACCCTTAGAAGTGTTCATCCACGGCAGGGGTTTGTCCTGGTGATGGGTAGCACTGGGAAACTTGCACTGCCCCTTGCTGTACTGTACCTTTTATCTCTAGAGCTGTCAGTCAAGCACCTTTTTTGAACACTGAATGTATACACTAAAATATAAATATATGTACCATCCTCAAGCCATTAAAACTCCATCTTTCCTAGATCAGACTTCCTGTCCTTCAGGGGGAATTCCATTGAATAACATTGAATTCCTGAGGGTTGTTTTGTTTTTGTTTTAAACATCTCCGCTTCCTGCAGGGCAGGTGGAATATGAGGCTTCTGCACTCTGAGATTAACAGTCTCTTTTGAATCCTTACATTGTCTATTAATAATGTTCTTGTTCCTACTGGATGTCATGTGTATCCTGACTGTGGCCTCTGTAATTGTTCCATTGTCTGTGTCTTGTTTTTGTAGGGCTCTTTTTGTCTGAAAGGCCTGTGGACATTGACACAGAAGATGTGTGAGGAAGAGGACAGCACTGCCCTGGTTTGTGACAATGGATCAGGACTTTGTAAGGCTGGCTTTGCTGGGGATGATGCTCCAAGAGCAGTTTTCCCTTCCATTGTGGGTCGTCCCAGGCACCAGGTGAATTATCAGTTCAATTATTCAAGCACAGCATGGGGGTTAAAAAGAATATATTAGAGATAGTAGTGATTCAGCTCCTTTTCCTGGAGCACCCAGCTCTTCCCTGAAAATACTCACCAGCCCCAGTCCTGATTAGTTTGATCTGATGAGACCACAGAGTCAGGTATTGTAGCTGCAAGTCATTAATTTGTATGATGTTTCCAGATATTTCCAGATAAAATAAGACCATGCAGGCCCTGCAGGTGTACATGCCTGAGTTAGCTCTGATCTTTTGTCTGGTGGAGAAGTCCTTTTCCCAAAAGTTTTCAATATCCCTTCCTTTTCTCGTTGGCTCTGGATCACCCTGTCACTGGGCCCATCAATTTCTCTGCTTTCCTGTGGTTCAAAAAATTTAGATGTTTGTACAAATGTTGACCACTTTAAAAGCTGGCTGAAAACACAGCCAAAAAAAAAAAAAACACTTAAAACAAAATGTCCATAAGATGTTGCCAGTTTTTTCATTGAAATTTAAAAACTTCTGGTTTTTTTTTCGTCTTGCTTTCCTAGTAATCTTGTTCTGCTTTCTTTACTTGCCAGAAAGAATTTCATGAGCTTGGAGGCCGGGGAAAGGGGTGGTTAGGGCCCAGATAAGTATTTTACAATGTAGCATATGACAGGCTGTATCATGTGTGCTAAGGCATTTTTCATCTGAATGCAATTGAATTTACACAGCTTATGAGCCACATCCTTAGCAGCACAAGCTAGAGCAAGCGGCAGGCAGTTACTGTGGTGCTGAGACACCCAGCTCACCCTGCTGGGCTGGCTGCTGGGATTGGGGGCTTTAGGATCAGCTTCAGTGGCTCTGCTCCAGTCAAGGATTTCTGTGCAACGGGAATCCTCCAGTGACTGGGTAAATTAGCTTTAGGGTAATTTAGGACTAGGGACCTGATCTGCACAGCCCACTGGAAACAATTGTGAGGCTCCCATTGATTTCAGGAGGCTTTGGATCAGGTCCTAGTACAGTAACACTGTAAGGAGACTAAAGTGTCCCTAATGTAGCCCATGATCTGACCTCGTAGCTGAAAGTGTTCACACTCTTCCTGGTCTCCTTTTGTTCCTATGAAAGAAGCTAACAGCATGGCATTTGAGTTACGGCTGGACTGTGTCTGAGACAGATTAACTAGAGTAAAACAAAGTGGCAGCTACTACCTGTTTTGAATCTTTTTGTGCTTATTATACTGGACAATTCATTGCATGTGTTGTTGGGTACCTTGTAATGGTTTAAGTGCCCAGTATCATGGAGAGGATGGGTAAAAAGCTCCAAAACAAAGTGCCGGAGACTTCCACAGCATGAGCAAGAGGATGCTGCTGTGCCATCCCTTGGAATTCCTTTTTTCTATTTTCTTTTTCTTTTCATTTTGAAGTCGAGGCTGCATAGCGACCATGCAAATAGCACATGGCATTGTAAGCTGTTTGTGAAAAGGACCCGATATACCTCTACATTTGCACAGCACTTAGAACAACAGGGCCCAGATCCTGCTTGAGACCTCTGGGCACTAGCATACTGCAAATAATAGATAGTAATTCAAATGCCATTTTCTGATCAGTGTACTGATAATATTCATTGCTCAAAAACAGATTAGTCATAATGAAAATAAGTGCTTGCATGCAATTGAATGCAGCTATTTAGAATCATCCACATCCTGGATGAGCTCTCAGACTGTCTCACGGAGCTACAGACATCATAGGACACAAGATCAAAGTAATCAGTCTCCAAGATGGATCAGTCTGAAAAACAGAGGGGTTGGAATATGTAATTATCAGGCTCTGACAAGAACACAATATAGTAAAGGCAGCCAACTGTGTTTATATTTTCAAAATTGCCAACATTTTTAATAGCTAGTGATAGCTGTTCTTCTGCTCTGGAAAATACAGACAGGCCCTTGGGTAAATTTGAAAAATACACTGTTCATTATTTACCATTAAATGGCACTATGTAGAGTTTTTTCCCTCCAGATGTGGTATTTGGTTGAGTGATAGTTTCTTCCATGACTACTACTTATGAATTGAATTATTATTTAAAGGCCCATCTTTAATTTCTCTACATTGTATTGATGATTTTTATATTAGGCTATTGTTGCTTACTCTACATACTTAGTTATAATAAGAAAATGAACTCCAGAGCATTATAGTATTGAAAGGCTATTTTAAAAAAGAGTAATGGCTTTTTTTTCCATTCAAAATTCTGATCTCAGATATTTGATGAAAATAAAATACTATTACAAGATGTAATTTTTGCATTAAAGATAAAAGTAATACTCCCAAGATTAGTAGTCAATGAATGTTTTGTAAACTTGCCAGCAGTTAAAATAGCATACGTTTATTTCACAGTTAGTATTCTGATTGCTTCTTAGCATCTCTCACTGAGAGAGTCACATTCTTTTATGTAATTTATTAGGGCGTGATGGTGGGTATGGGTCAAAAAGACAGCTACGTAGGGGATGAAGCTCAAAGCAAGAGAGGTATCCTGACCTTGAAATACCCCATAGAACATGGTATCATCACAAACTGGGACGACATGGAGAAGGTATTTAAACATTTTGTTTACTTAGATCACCAGTAGATATAATTACCTGGTGCAATAGCAAAAGATTTCAAAGTAATTTGAAGGTTGAAGTGTCATGCTGTCCAGTAATATTGTATTTTATTTTTGAATATTGGAGCTGATCTAGTAATAATTGACATCTATGCACCACCCCAGAGCTAATCTGTGTTAGTTATTATTTTACTCTCCAAGATGATGTGGAGACCTGGCTATAATGTGAATATTATACCCATTTTGTAGATGGGGAAGCTGAGTCAGACAGGTTGACTTGGGTAAGGCCATGTGTGTCCTGATCCTGCAAAGCATTTAAACTCACTCATGACTTTGAAGTCAATGGGACTACTCATATGAGCAATGTTATGACTGGGGCCCTAATGAGTCAATTGCAGAGCCACCATTCCAATCCAAGACTTAGTGCCTCTAGAACCAGGTCTGTTGCCACAGACTGTTGAAACTTATCTATAAGATGTTGACGATGTAGCTATTTAAAGTAGTTCTACAGAACTAGAGCAGTTTGGAACTCTGCAAGCAGTACAACACATCATAAAAGTGCTCTGGTCTAGATGGAAGTTTTCCTATTGGCTTTAACAGCAGAAGGATCAGCGCTTTAGCAAGATAATGACACTTCCCCATCCAAAGGCCCAAAGTGTAAACTGATCTGAGATCACCAATGCTTTGAAAGCAATTTATATATATATTTAAAAAATTCCTGTTAACTGAATCTGCTTAGAATAAAAGCAAATAGCTTGTGGGGCTAGTCACAAATTCTTAGGAAACAATTGACCTCAGAGGAATTCTACAAACAAGAACAGGATGTATTCACCCGTGAAATCTAGTCTTCTCCATCTGGGAAATAGTTTTCAGTAGCCCTGTTATCTACTGAATGGTATTACAGAGCCATGCAGATGTTATAGATAGAGGCCAACGCCAAAGACACATTGAGGAATATTGGGAAACTGGATTTAATTGCAAGGCTATTTTAACTCCAATCTTTGCTGATAGAACTTTTGAGGAGTCTGCCTCAGGTCTGAATGGCTAAATTCGTTGGATCCTAAGGTGTGTCCTATTTTACCAATGTGCTCATTAGAAAGAGTCACGAAATTACTGGAGCAAAGAACAGTGTGTAAACACAAAAACTGATCATTGTCTGTATGGATACCACTTTTATTATAGTTTATTTCTCCTACAAAGAGTCACATTGCAGTCTCTAAGTTGCTCATGTAAATCTCTTTTCATGGACCTTCTCCCTTGCCATCTGGAGTGAGAGATTTTCTTTCCTTCTCTAAATGGACAGATGGCTCGTGTGAAAATAATAATTAATCCAAACAGAACTGTGATCCACGTTGTTTCAGTGGATGCTGTTTCACTGTGCATTTTTCTCCAAACCAAAAACAATATAAAGGTCTTTATCTGCTTTTTGAAGCACAATGTATTTATTTTGTATTAACTCAGGAGTCCCAAAACTGGTTTGCAATAAGAAAAACATTATTAGTGGTAAAACCTGAAGTAGGTTGCAGGTGCTGATCACTTAGCTTTCCACTATGAATTCAGTCATGTCCATCCAGGATAACTGAATGTCAGATATTGTTGGCCAGTTTCTGGTACTGGAAGCACTTGTAACTGTGGGGCGTGGTATGTGGCTGGAAGTAACTGTGATGCTTATGGACTGTTGGTTGCTGATGTTTCTTCATGTTGCCTTTTCCTACTGTCTCCAGATCTGGCATCATTCTTTCTACAATGAGCTGCGTGTTGCCCCCGAAGAGCACCCTACTCTGCTTACTGAGGCTCCATTGAATCCAAAAGCTAACCGAGAGAAAATGACGCAGGTAAGCATACCAGTATCTGAATACAATATGATCGTTACTGGCTATTTAGATAGGTCAGTGCTTCCCTTCTATGCAAAGCAGATGACAAATGGGGGTGCCAGGTAAATTAAGAGACAAGTAACAAAGGATACATTTTCATACCTAGAGAATCACATGAACAGAGATCACTCGCATCAAAACTTCCCAGTAAGTCAATTAAATTAATGAAATAATGTTTAACCTTATAGGAGCAAGAGCATTCAGAATGAAGGTATTACTGTACTCATTATCTGCTGTGCTAAAACTCCAGTAAAACCGAGTCACTTTTGGGTTACTATGTACCATCGGTCATACAAATTTAGAAATTGTAGTTAGGTACTGAATATAAAGTAGCAGCCAGAGCTCTGAATTTCTATCCTTTGCCCTGGTTAAGTTAGATTTCCTAACCATATTTTTTTTAAGCTATAATATGGTGAAAGGACCAAAACCCAAACCCCTTTCTGACACTGTAATGGCATTGAGAAGCTTCCTCTGAAATCATTTCAATCTCTGTCGATTCTGTATGATTTTTATATGATCATTACAATTGCTCACAACAATTGTACATCATATGTTATTGATATTCATTTTAATAAAATAGTTACGGAAGGGAGGGCAGACAGAGTGGGTAGTTGTCAAATTGTTGTTTGTACTATTGTTGAAACTGTGTTGGTCCCAGGACATTAGAGAGACGAGGTGGGTGAGGTAATGTCCTTTATTGGACCAGCTTCTGTTGGTAAAAGAACAAGCTCTTCAAATGCTTTCAAGTGCTTGTCTCTTTCACCAACAGAAGTTGGTCCAATGAAAGCTGTCAAATTTACTTCTCTGTAGTTTAAACTTTTTTTATTAGCATATACAAGTTGCTACATTTCAGCTTTTAAATCTTTTTTTTAATATGAAAGGCTATTTTAAAAAAGAGTAATGGCTTTTTTTCCATTCAAAATTCCGATCTCCGCTATTTGATGAAAATAAAATACTGTACGTGATGCTGTGTGTGTGTTTGTGTGTGTGAGAGAGAAAATGCACACATGAACAAATCCAGAATAGTTGGTGTTCTAGCCTACATGTATAGAATTTAGACAGAATACCCCTTGATTTTCTCCCTACCACTGCTTGCCAATAATCTGTACTAAATTCCCTTTTCCCTTTTCTAACAAGTTACTTACTGTTTGTAATTTTAAAAAATGCCTATAACTACAGTGATTTGCTATTGTTATATTTCAGATAATGTTTGAGACCTTCAATGTACCAGCCATGTATGTAGCTATTCAGGCTGTTCTGTCCCTCTATGCTTCTGGACGTACCACAGGTATGTGACTTTGGGATTTTGGAGAAGGGAAAATGTGAAATTTAAACAGTTTTTAAAAAATGGAATCGGAGGTTAATTGACATCTGTACTCCTTTCTCAAAGGGATTGTACTAGACTCTGGTGATGGTGTCACCCACAATGTGCCAATCTATGAAGGCTACGCCCTGCCCCATGCCATCATGCGTCTGGACCTGGCTGGCCGAGACTTAACCGACTACCTCATGAAAATTCTCACTGAACGTGGCTATTCCTTTGTGACTACTGGTAAGGACAATAATAAATGAGAAGATTTGCTTAATGTGTAAAATTCCTGATAGCTTTAAAAGATCAGTGGTTGTTCTTAGAGCTGCAGCAGAAGCATAAAGAAATTGAGCAGAATATAAAATACCCACCCAGCATTACTGAGAGAGGATTTATTTTCACAAGTTGTTTGGAAGAGCTGGTAGGGTAAAGTGATGGACAATCTGTTAAAATGCATGAATCTTTAACTCCCATTCTAAAGTCTGAGTCCTGCCAACAGCTGAACGTGAAATTGTCCGTGACATCAAGGAGAAGCTGTGTTATGTGGCCCTGGACTTTGAAAATGAGATGGCCACTGCTGCTTCTTCCTCCTCTCTGGAGAAGAGCTATGAGCTGCCTGATGGGCAGGTAATCACCATAGGTAATGAGCGTTTCCGCTGCCCCGAGACCCTGTTCCAACCTTCCTTCATTGGTAAGTTAATTGATTTCTTCTCTTGGTAAATTATATTAATAGCTCATTCCTGTGCTCCTTTAATTCCTATCCATTACCCTGCTCCACATTCGTTTACTTAGAGTATAGCATACGGTGCCTATAGATGCATATGTTCTACTATATATTTTCAGTTAATATGTGTCTAAGACTCTATATTATAACAGCACCATTCATGTAAAGGAGTTTAATGTCAAGGCACAGTTCATCAGCTAAGTAATAAACACTTTCAAAATGAAAACAAAAAATACTCATTCCTGTTCTCCTAGATAGAGATGAACATCATTTCATATATTGTACAGTCAGCTACTGTGTTTTAATAGCCTTGGACCAACAAGTCACTCCCCAGCCCATTAGTAAACAATGCTTTTAAAAAAACATTGAAGGGTCTAATTCAGATCTGGCTTAAGTGGGTGAACTATCACTGGGGTCCTAGCCACCACGCAGCTCAGAACTTGGCCTGAAGATTTTATTTCTGCTTTGTCAGGATCATTGTTCATTGATCATTGCTTCCCTGGGACCCCTGTCACTTCTTATAAAACCATAGACACCACTGGAAATTCAAATTTCACTTCTATTTTCCTTCTGTATCATAGGACCATTAAATGGAAGCTGTCAATACCTGCACTTCTGACCCTTCCTGTTCTCTCCAAATGTCAGGTTTGAATCTCTCTTGGGATGGAATCATGGGATTCTTCCACTCTCAGAACAGTCTCTGGGCTGTGCTCCCCAGTGATCAGCTGTGATTACCTCAGTAGATGTGACTTATGTTCAGCGCCTGGTCTGCTCTCTCCAGGAGCAATGACCGTGGTACCCAGTAACCAAGCAGCCCTCTTAAAGCAAAGTAGTATTTATTTAGAACAAAACCATTTAAGAAAAACTAGTCTTTCAGCAGTAGTCAGACTTGATGAATATCTTGCTTACCAGGTGTCTATCCATCTTCCACATGGGGATCCTGGTCTTAGCTTGCTATAGACCCCCTAAAGCCCATAAGGGCTGGATTACATAGTCTGTTCCCTTTACTCACAAAAAAAATTTCACTCCTCTTTGCTTCAAGGAGAATCCATCTAAAAGCTGTTCATTCTTTTGATTACTCTCCTTCCCAGAAAACAAGCTATTTAATTGTTTGTAGAGCTTTGATATGTATGTTCCTCCACACTGGCAAAATTGGTGAGTAACTTTGGGTTGGAGACAGGAGGTAGGTCCATTGCATTGTAATTTCCCTCCAAGTGTTTGCTAGGAAATGGTAAATTGTGTATATTACGTTGCTTCCCTGCTTTTTCTCAGAGCTCTCTATTAAGGTAGATCAATACATTAATGCAGGAAAGTCTTATAATCCAATATACAATAACTTCACCTCACTGTTCAGGTCATACAGTGTTAAGAAAATTATTACATCCCTATATTCTTTCATCATCTTAGATTGTGAACTCTTTGGGGCAGGGACCATCTTGCACCTATTTTTACAGCACCTTGCACAATGGGTCCTGATCCTTACCATGGCCTCTAGATGCTACTGTAATATAAATACTGAACGATCATAATTTGCTTTGACTGTATTTGCCCCCTTTTGTATTTGCTTTTCATAACTATCATAGGACAATTAGTTTATTGGCAAGAGGTTTATGCACAGAGCAGATTTTAAGCAAAATTGGAGACTGCTCTTGGAAAGTGAGTATTGAATTTGTAAATACAAGTTTTTACACAGGAAACCTGGCACTAAGAGTTACTCATCCCATCAGGAAACAGAAACAGTAAAGTAATATAACCATGTATGTAAAAAATAGCCAAGGAAGGCCGTACTTCCTCCCAGAGGTGTTCTTTAACTAGGAAGTGTCACTATTGTACTTTCAATGTGCTAATAGATGAAAGAAAAGATCACTTAATTCTTATGTACACTGGCTGTCTAAACTGGAGTATATTTGGTGTTGTGCCTTAGATAAGAGGTGTTAGCACAATGTCATGCTAGTGAACAGACTTGAGTATAGGTTGCCACAAAACCAAATGGGATCACCTGTAAGTCTTGTGAGAGGGCAGGATTCCCAACCAGCAATAATAGTGTTACACACCTAATGTTCTTAGGACATGTGTAGGGTTTTTTTAAAACAAACAATTCTGGTAAAGCTGTAAGAAATTCTTATAGTCTGTTTGAAAATTCTAATGGAGACTCTACTCCTCTTTCATTCCGTATTCTTTGGTTTCTTGTTTGAAACAATTATACAAGCAGTTTGTGCCTCAAATAACTTCTGACTTATGGCCTGGTCTATACCTAAAAATTAGATCAGCCTATCTACATCACTCAGGGCTGCGAAAAATTTCACACTCTGTGTGACCTGGGCAGGATGACCTAACCCCAACTGTAGATGCAGCTGGCTTAACAGAAGAATTCTTCTGTCAACCTAGCTACCACCTCGAAAAGGTGGATTAAACTACATCAGAGGACAAACCTCTTCTGTTCACATGAGAAGTGTCTACACTACGGCACCAGAGCTGCAACACTGTAGCTGTGCTGCTGTAGCATAGCCATATTCTAAAGGCTTGGCTACACTTGCGAGTTACAGCACAATAAAGGAGCCCTGGGTGCCCTAGCTCACTACCCGTCCACACTGGCAAGGCATATAGAGCGCTCTGACTCCACGGCTACAGCACTCCTGGTACTCCACCTTGGTGAGTGGAATAACGTTTGCTGCACTCCCCTGGAGCGCCGCGGCACCAGTGTGGATGAGGTGTTGCATTACTGCACTCTGATCGGCCTCTGGAAACATCCCATAACCCCCTTAAATCAAGTGGCCATTCTTGTCATTGTTTTGAATCACTGTAGGAATGCAGATATGCCCTTTGAAGGTTCCGTTTCTGACAGCCAGGAATGCTGTGTGAAAGAGAGAGACTTACAAGACAGCATGCTGGCATGCTCTCAGCCCCACAAAAACCCACTCTCTTCCTCCCCCACACACACAACACACTCCCTGTCACACTCCACCCCCACCCCTGCATTTGAAAAGCACGTTGCCGTCACTTGCATGCTGGGATAGCTGCCCATTATGCACCACTCCCAATGCCGCTGTAAGTGCCGCAAATGCGGCCACACAAGTGTGCAAGCAGCTGTCAGTGTGGACAGACTGCAGCGCTTTCCCTACTGCTCTCTCCGAAGGTGGGTTTAACTCACAACGCTCTACATCTGAAAGTGTAGCCATGCCCTATAGTTTAGCTAGCAGCAGAATGTTTCTGCACAAGCCTTGGAGACTGGTGCCTTCTAAACAGCAGCTTCTATTCATTTTACTTAATAGTTTTAAGACTATTTACTTACTTATTGCTTATTCTAAACCTTTTGCTATTTTTTCACAGGCATGGAGTCTGCTGGCATTCATGAAACTACTTACAACAGCATCATGAAGTGTGATATTGATATCAGAAAGGACCTTTACGCAAATAACGTCCTGTCTGGTGGTACTACGATGTACCCGGGTATTGCTGACCGGATGCAAAAGGAAATCACTGCTCTGGCTCCCAGCACTATGAAAATCAAGGTACAGCACAATTATCTGTGGGCAGATTTTTGCAAAAATGTGGGGGGAGTGGGGGGCAGAGGAGTTCAGCTCTTTCATGTGCATATTTTCTCACGTAATCACTAATACATACCCTGCGTGCTAGCAAAAGGTGAATTTTGCCACCCTGATTCGTGATGAGCTGTACCTTACTCTGGGCTAGACTGTACATGTATAATCCGCCCTGAGTCAGGGGTGGCAGGTAACTGCATTGTCCCAGAAGAAGAGCAGAGAATGAATTCTGACTGAATCCCAGTTCCTCCCTTGTTCCCAGCATGGAGTAAGTTACAACAGCCCATTGTGTATAGGAGCTTATTCCCCCCGTGTGCCTGGCCAGTGAGTGTCACATACCAGATTGGGCTCTGTACAAAGTACAGCCTGAGGAGGTAGAGCTGCCCTTTAAATCCAACAACCTGGTGGTTAGAACACTCCCTCAGGATGTGGGAGATCTAGGTTCAAATCCTCCTGCCTGATGTAGAGTCAGGATTTGAAGCCAGGTCTCCTACCTCTCAAGTGAGAGCCCTAACCACTGCGCGATGGGATGTTCTGGGATGAGTCTCTCTATCTCACCAGTTGAAGACATTCCAACGGCTAGTTAAGGATTTTATACCCAGTGAAGAAGGGGCTGGAGCTGGGGTCTCCCACATCCCAGCAAGTGCTCTAAGCACCAGACTATTGAATCAATCTTGCTTTCTCGTCCAGTGGATATTTAAGTATTTTATTCAAAGTGGGGCAGCTTTCACGGTGGGATTGAGACCCACCCAGCATACTCAATAGACCAGTAGGTAGAGCACTCATCCGAGCGCAAGCCCCTGCTCTACAGAGTGGGGATTTAAAGCCAAGCCTCCCACATCCTACGTTACCACAGGACTAACAGGGGGAGGGGCGAAAGCACCAGCTTTTTTATCCTCCTCTGTTTTTCTTAAGAAAGGGCTGGCCTGGCTTAGGCACCTGACTCCAGAAGGGGGTTCACAGCTGAGAATCCTGACTGGAGGGAGGTGCTGCCCTCCTGTGCAGAGTTAGGCACCTAACCCTTTTGAGGGGCAGGGCTTAGGCAACACTCAGCTCCTCAGCATTTTGCACTGGCTAGCCTAGGCCGTTCATTTTTCACATGCTGGATTCTATGAACCTCTTTGTTAGGGGATGAACGCGCCCGCTGCAATGTACAGGGAGCCTGGGTGCCTAAGCCAGGGTTGTGAATTCCCATGGCAGCAGGGCACCTAACAGTTAGGTGCTGAAGTGATGAGCCTAAGTCTTCCTTGTGAATCCCACTCTCAGGAACTTTAGGAAATTTTACCCTAAGTTAACGTGTTTCCCACTGACGCCAGAAGTCTAAAGACTCAGACACAGCTACTGCTTTTCCTGCGCTTTGATCAGGCCCCTACTCAGGAGTGCTGGAAGTGTTCTAGAAGCGTGGGCCAGAGCCACTGGTGCCCCAAATGTGGCCCTGCCCCCATTTCTTCCCTCCCCCCCTCCCCTGAGGCCCCACTCCACACTGTCTCTTCCCTGAGGCCCTGCCCCCTGCTCATGCCTCTCCACCTCCTCTCCTCGTCGCTTGCCCTTAAGGCAGGTAAAAAGTGATGGGACCATGGCTTCCTTTCCCCCCTCTCCTCCCATTCTGGTGCCCCTGTCCCTACTCCAAGCATTTTCCAACCTTTTCTTTCAACTGATCACTTTCTTTAAAAAAAAAAAAAAAAAAAAAAAAAAGTTTCTCTCCTGGCACCACAATCCCTCCATTCCTTGGGTCTTGAAATATCATATTCTCCATGGTATCAGGAAAGGGCTCCACAGACCACAGTGTGAGATCCACTGTCCATCCCTCTGCACTTGCAGGATTGTCCCTTGATATATTTCCAATCCATTAGTCAGTTTGGTGTTAAATGTTTCAAGGATTGTAGCTTCCCCTGCTTTGCTTGCAGTCACTGGTACTGCTTTGACTGGGAGGAAACTCAAATTCTCAGACTCAGCTAGGGTCAGACTATACACTGAGTGACTATGAAATATTGGCCCATAACTCACATGTCAGGGATGCCACTGTAGCTTTTCCAGAGGGGTTCCATCAACATCAGTATCACTGGTTAAGTCGCTTTGTCACCAAACATGTTTACCCCATAACACAAGGTAGTATTTTTCCTTAACAGATCATTGCTCCTCCTGAGCGTAAGTACTCCGTCTGGATTGGTGGCTCTATTCTTGCCTCCCTGTCCACCTTTCAACAGATGTGGATCAGCAAACAGGAGTATGATGAAGCTGGCCCATCCATTGTTCACCGCAAATGCTTTTAATCTGTATATGTATATTTCAGCACATTGCTGTGAATGTATTCAGGAATAAATACGTTCTTATAATTTCATTCCAAAATCTTTCATAATAATGGCTCTAATTGGATATGATGTATTTTTTTTGAATAAATAGTAAATATGTGTCTAGTAACTTCTTTTATTTTACAAAAGGGTGTGGGCTCTCTTGGAGGCTTCTGAACGGGTTTCGTCTTCATTCAAGTGGTGATGTCAGAATACACTTAAGTACCTGTCCCAGGCTTTTTCACATTTAGGCACCTAAACAGAAGACCTGATTTGCAGAGATGCTGAATAGCCCCAAGTAGAGCCATCAATTTGGTGTCATCACAAGTTGTAGTCTGCTTCTGTCCCCCCCACCACGCTGTAGCTGTTAGTATTATTGATTGATACACACAGACTTTGTGTGGGGCTGACCTATTCTTTTAGCATCAATGGTGTGTCTGTGTCAGCCAAAGCAGGGGCATTGCTCAGAAAGGTACTGTCAAGGTACTGTCTTCTCTACAGGAGCTAAGCAGCCTATTTCTGAAGTGTCTAAGCTAGGGGTCAGCAACCTTTCAGAAGTGCTGTGCCGCATCTTCATTTATTCACTTTAATTTAAGGTTTGTGTGTGCCAAAAACACATTTTAACCTTTTTAGAAGGTTTCGTTCTCTAAGACTATAATATATAACTAAACTATTGTTGTACGTAAAGTAAATAAGGTTTCAGAATGTTTAAGAAGCTTCATTTAAAATTAAATTAAAATGCAGAGTCCCCGGACCAGTGACCAGGACCCAGGCAGTGTGAGTGCCACTGAAAAGCAGCTCGCCTGCCGCCTTCGGCACCTGTGCCATAGGTTGCCTACCCCTGGTCTAAGCTGTGGCAATCAGGGTGAACTGGGGCTTCAATTCAGACCAGGTCACTAGGTGGCTGGACTGACTGCAGCAATATTATTTTAGTGCTGTGATTTTTTTTGTCTACCTCTAGAACAAGCAATATAGGTTAATCACATAACATTTCCTTGGAGTCACAATCTGAACAGCTAAAATGATTAATAGTTCTCGGTTTCCTTTTGGTGAAGTTTATTTGAAGCTGATTTTTGACTGTTGGGTTAGATGAAATAAATGTTGAACAATTTTATTCTCACTGGAGCTGAGAAAGCTCAAGCCTGAGTCAATGATGCTGTCAGGAAAGTGCATATGCAGTGGTATTATAGCTGTGTTGGTCCCAGGCTATTAATATGACAAGGTAGCGAAGTGTGGCTTTTATTGGCCCACCTTCTGTTGGGGAGCAAGAGAACATTCTAAATTTACGCAGAGCTTGTCTTCAGGTCAGTCCTCTGTAAGCTCAAAAGCAGGTCGCTCTCACCAACACAAGTTGGGCCAATAAAAGACAGTACCGCCACAACCTTGTCTCTGGAGAGTACATACAGAGTTTGTCAGCTATTGGTGAATACATTTCTCAGCAATTTCCAGGGAGCCGCTATAACTATGCCTTACAACGAAGTTGGAAATAATAACTACATAACACACATCCCATCAAGGGCACTTTTTTTTTTTTTTTTTGCTAAGACTGTCATTAGCTGAACAGATCTGAGGCATACACTGAGTGACTAACTCTCTCTCTCATGGATTCAGATTACATTTTATTTTTGCTACCCTGCATGCTCCCTCCCTCACCCGACCCACTTGTTAGGGTCTGCCAGCTGTTAGGCTACAATCTAAAAATCAAGTCCTAGCTGGGACAGGGGCTGTCACTATGTCTGTACAGCACTTAGCACAATGGGCTCTGTCATAAGGCAGGCCATGCTGGATTCCCCCTTGGTGGTTAGGTGTGACACCACAGACAAGCACTGCCTTGATTTCCCCACGCACGGGGTAGAAAGACCTTTAAATAACGAGTGCCCATTTTGAGGGTCTCACTGATTAATAGCGAGTCCATTTACACAGTTGCTGGGAGACTGTGGCTGTCTTAATTCTGTCTGTCATGAGTCCATTGCGCTCCTCTCTCCAGGTGCCTCTTGACTCAAGCCTTTGCCCCAGGAGGAAGGTCTGTACATGGGTAGAGGCCTTCTTTGGAGTCAGGCATCTGTGGAGGACTGTCAATATCTGCTGTTCCCTGAGGCAGCATCTGTAAGCTTCCTGACCCTGTCTAGGGGATGTCCCTGGGCTGACAACTTCAGCTCTGCCTCTAGGCGACTCCCTTCTCTACAAGCAGCTTTTCCAGTTGCCCCAGACCAGGGATGGCTAAGCTGCAAAAATACCACCCACAGCTGGCCATATCAGCTGACATGGTTTCATGGGGCTGGGTGTGCAGAGCTGTAACCGGAGTGTAGGTTTTTCAGGCTCAGGGTGGAGCCTGGGCTCTGGGACCCTACTATGGCGGAGAGCCCCAGAGCCAAGTCTCCAGCATGAGCCCATCTACCTTGAAATTTTACACTCCTAGCCTGTAACGGGTCGGGACTCACCACCTGGCGCCTCCTACTGGTCACTTCTGGGAATTAGCTCATTTCCAGTGGAGCACCCCCTCCTGGTGGTGTCCCGTCTGTTATTCTGCCCTCTGTTGGCGTCTCTGGACCCGCGTTGCTCCCTGCTCAGCGGCGTCCTCTTCGAGGACACTGCCCTCCGGCAGTGCCCCTCAGTCCATCTGCATCCCCTTCTGGGGATCGAGCGTCAGCAGTCCTCCAGTCAAGCCTTCACTTGCAACCACCCACCCTCTAAGTCTAATCCCTCTCGGCAGGGAACTGGCGTGGTCCATAATGGCCAGTGACTGGATGTACTGCAAGGAGGAAGCGGGGGCAGGGACCCAGGCCCACCCTCTACTCTGGGTCCCGACCCAGGGACCCTCTTGCGTTAGCCTTGCTGTCCTCCTCCTTTTCCTCCTCTGTCTGTTTCTCTGGGCCGCTTCCCCTATGGCCCCTTGCACCCGCTAGGCCCTTTCTCTCAAGGCCTGCAGCCTGGCGGCTGGGGCTAGAGCTCCTAACCTCCCTGAGCCTGCCCTGCGCTGCGCTGTCTGCGGTGCTAGTCTCCCCCCTGGAGACTGACCTTCTCCCTTCAAAGGCCTGGGACAGACTGACTGCTCCTGCTCTGGGCAGCCTTTATATACCTCTGAGCTGGGCCCCGATTGGCTCAAAACAAGCCCTTTTCTAATTGGCTCCTGGGCTGCGCAGGCTCCCTGGCCTGCCCCAGCCCACTCTCCCAAGGAGTGGGGCAATCCGCCCCACTACACAGCCCCAATCAGCTCCAATGGGTCAGCCCCAGGTTGTTTATGACACTGTAGCCATATCCTCCGCCAACAGGAACTCACTCTCTATGCTCCCAGCTCTACCCTCATAAGAGCTTCTCTTCACAGGAGGCTCTTGTTTCCTTGGGAATCTCCCTCTAACTGAGCTTGGGTAACCTTTATTAGATCCAGGTGCTTGTTTTCTAATAATTAACCCATCTGGGAATCAGTGACTCCCAGATGGGTCAGCAAAAGGCAGTCACGGGCAGACCGGGCCATGACTGCCCCGAAAGGGGCCAATTTTCCCATGATAGGCTCCAACGTGGTTGGCCTTTACATGGTACTGGAATATAAATGTTAGTAGGAGGCATGGTGGAAGGGGTAGGGCCATCTCAATTCTCAGAACAGCTCCTGAGTAGGACTCTAAGAGGAGCAGATTATTCTGAGTAGGACTCTGAGAGGAGCACATTATTTTGTATTCTCCTTCCTAACTTCAACCCCTAGACCCATCTCTTAGCTGTCTCAAAAGTCAGTGGGGGATGCTCAACAGGCCCAGATGACTATGCTTTGTCAACTACTGGAGTACATCTGACCTAGTCAACCCCTAGACCACAGGAGTTGCATACATCAGCTGAATGTGTTTGTCAGACTGCCTGTGGAAGGCCAGGGTTATAGAACACCATTGCTGAAAAAGCTGTTGCACAGAAAATAGCTGATGACAAGGACCTTGATCTCAGCAGCACTGTACATGTTTTACCAGTGTTGTTTGAAGCTCATTTTATTGTTGTATCATATTATTCAGATACACGTACAGCTTTTGTTTTAATTCACTATGAACTCTGTCTTGACAGAACAACAAAACTTGAAAAATGGCAAGAGCAATAAATATCAAACCATTAAATCTAAAATGTATAAATATAATACATCAGTAATTGCTGAAAAACATCACTGGAAAATCCGGCAGCCATTTTTCTACTTGGGGCATCTGTTTGGTAGGCCATTTGTCTTCCATCAGCAACACCTCAGATCCAGCACAATTATTTTTGTTTCTGTCCCAACTACATGTTTACAGGTCTGTAAAAGAAATCAACCCATTATTCACTGACAGCAGCCAATGAAGGTAATATATCATTTGAATGTCAGACAAAATTGCATGCGCACCAGGTCCAGCCAAAACCAAACTAAACCATAAAAGAGCTATTCCATATACTGTATGTTCTTTCTGCTTTCTTCTTGATAACAGCTATAAAAAAGTTACTTCAGTGTTCCCAGTACTTTCTAAGGTGCTGAGTAACAGCCTGGATATCAACACTCTCCATTTAGCAATAGAATAGTAAACCACTGGCAGTGGCACTGCAAGTTCTTTCATATGGCTCTGCCAATGTGCCTCACCCCTGACCAGCTCTACCACCATGGCAAAATGGGTAGTTCTGATGTTAGTTGTATTCACCGTGATGTCTTTGCTGAGACTGCTAATAAGGGTGCCAACCAGTGTTGTCAGTATGGTTTTGGAGGCTTGCTGTATCCACAGACCTAAAACCCACAAACCATTTCATACAGGCCACAAGCACCCATTAGATGGCAGCCACTTTTGTACATTACCAAACTGGGCTGGACTCCAATGAAACATGTGGTTTGGGCTTCCTCTTAAGTTTTGAGCCTATTTTATATAGGCACAAGTTTCTTTGGCTCCCAGGTTTGCCTGTTAACATGTACAGGGTTAACTTTGCAAGCATGGACTGAAAGTTTAACAGAAAAGTGATTATAGCTGCAAAAGTGGCCATGTGTTCTTTAACGAGAATAGTGCTGAAGGGTTAGATTTTTTACACAGGCTATCACTCTTGCGCTCTCAGTTATGTATCTGACTAGGCTGCCTATAGCTCGACTGGATATGCAGAGAAAAGGGGGAGCTGGATGCCCACTATTCCTTATCTGGGACAGGTGGGCAGAGTCTATACTCCTGCCCCAGTAATGCACCAGCCAGCCAAACTGAGCTAGTTTAAGATGTGTCAGAATTTTCAGCTGATATAAGGTCAGCTGCCATTTGTACTCCGATGGGGGAAGCGGAGCCGGACCTGTGCCTTTCGAGGGTATTTGAGGTAAAATACCTCTGGAGTTTCCTCTTACCCCCTCCGGTTCACTCATGATTGTGCTTAAAGATGTAATCTAGCCCTAAATGATTGAATATGTTTGGAAACAGCCAAACACTGCTAGCCATAAACTGGCTTCAAAACATTGCCATTATGTTCTGGTTCACGAGAGTGTGACGCTGGCAGACTAGGTGCCAGCTCATGCCAGGGCCCCATAGGTCTCACTGAACACTGACAAATGCATAGCAGGAAAGCAGTCTTGCTCACCCGTGTGTTAGTATTGTTAAAATGTGTAGATTTTTAAAAAAATGTGTTAGGCTCTATGAAATGCCCATAAGTTGCTGCCTGCATTCATCTCAAACAATATCTGTAGTCCATGTTTAAGGTAATATTTAAATGTTTGCTTTGTAACTATAGAAGCAATTGCAATCGAACTGCAAACCCCTATAGGCAGAAAAGAAGCACGATCAAGTGTGAAATACTAGTTCATCACAAGAGGTGTCATCTTCTGTCCCGCAAAAGGCGGCCCCATAGACACCAGCTGATCCATTGTGCAACATCGGTGGACTAGAGATTGTGGATTGCTCCCCTCCACGCACATGAACAGGAGGCATGCACGAGCACAGCCCATCAGCTTGAATTCCTGGGAAGGGGAATAAAACCCCTGTCAAGAAGAAATTATCTTGATTCTGCTTGAACTATGAAGGGCAAAGTTTTTTAATGTAAGCAAAAGTGGCCCAGTGGTTGGCCTGGATTAGCCCTAAAGGACATAGCTTACAGCAGCTTTTCATATCCTTCTGGAACCTAAGACTTAACTCATTTATGTGTGTATGTTTACCTGCCTTAACCTTGTAAAAAAATTTCTTTTTTCCTAGTTAATAAGAATTCGGTTAATTTATTATAGAATTGGCTACACGCATTGTCTTTGGCATAGGATCATTAGTGCAGTTGACTTGGGGTAACCTGAATGTTGTTATTTTTGGGGTAAGGGACCATCTCTCACAAAGGAAAGCTTACCGGAGTGGCAGGATAGACTGGAGTACCCAAAGCGACCGTCTGTGATTCCACTTTAAGGCCTGAAGCAGTCACACTTGATCTTTGCCTGGTGAAATCTAAGTATAGAACTCACAACCGATTTCTGATGTGTGCCCTGCTTCTGAACAGTTTGTCCTGGGGTTGGTACTCATGCTCCTGAACCACTCCAGGCAGCTTGACAGGAGGATTTGATAATGTTATACACCAGCTTTAATACTTGTGAGTCAAAAGAGAAGTCTAAGGTGTCAGCAGAGACACCCACAATGGAAGACAGAGATTTGAAACACAGGACAGACTTGTAACACTGAAAGACAATTTATAAGATGACAGGGTGAGCTACATTGGTCTCTGATGGGAAATGTAATAGTTCCATGCTTTGTGATACCAGCTGTGTACTTGGTGCCTTGTACAGAGAAGGTAGTGAGCTATGTACCCTGGGATTGCCTCTTCAAAACATGGTTGTAATGTTCAGTAGCAAGAGCCAGTGTAACAAGTGCCAAAACAACCTGGGGTGGGATTTTCAAAAGTGTTCAGCATTCGCCCAACTTTGGTCTGATGGGAATTAATGGGAAAACTGCGATTAACGTCAACATGGGCAGAGTTAAACTCATGGTCAACTTTTGAAAATCCCACCCCAAAGGAAACTAGGGCTTGAGTTCCAGCATTTGTATTCCACTTCCACTCCCCAAGGGAGAGGCTATACCTATAAGTGCAGTAAGTCTGTGCTCTTATTTATCAATTCTGGCTAACACTCCAATAGACCTGTTTCCATATTTGGGAACTCTGCCAAGAGAAGGAATATTGCCTTTATTTCAAACAACGGAATGACATTTCTGATAATCATTAATGACTATTTAATTGTTCAGGCACAGATTCTCATTATAAACCCTTTAGCCATGTAAAGAGCACACTAGAACCTTTGACCACCCAACTAACTGGAGAACTACTTTGTGGTGATTGGAATGGGCTCTGAGAGGCTGGTGGAAAGGGTGAAGCGAAGCAGAGATTCAATAGAGAAAATTATCCTTCATGGTGGCTGTTAGCTCTGCAGGCTTATAGGACTTCACAGCTGGGGAAGCCAGTTGTGATTCTTTGTTAGGAAAAAAATCTCTTTAAGTGGTCATGGAAAACTTCTGTGGGAATTCTCTGGCCCTTTCCTCTTGGCACAGGACTACTGCCCAGCTGTTAAGAAGGACAACAGAAGTATATTTTCCATGCTTAGGGAGCACTCAGACATACTAATGTGGGAAAGCTTCTTTTCTGGCTGATATTATATTTCTCAAGTTAGTCAGAAAGCTGTTCATAACATTTACTGGTTACTGCCTCTCAAGTAGTGATAAGAAGTGTAACCTTTGTTTTACATTTTACATAGACATAATCTCAATAACCAAATTAATTTCTTTAGGTTTGGCTCTCTGCTGTGGTTACAGATAAATTAGTTTAGTGGGGAACTGTGAGTCACAGAATGAAAGACTTTATTTAAAATAGAATAGTTGGTTAAAGCAAACAGGAATTACGATGAAACTATACGCTGCAGTTATATTCACATTCCAAGATGAAAGAGTTCATCCACAGGCGATCAGTCCCTGGATAAGAAGAATGGGTGTATAATCCTTCCATTAACCGTACGATGATGGTAAATGAGTGCGCTAGTTTAAAAGTTAGTGTGCTATCCTTTTTTATAATCACTTAATTAATTAGCATTAAACCTGCTTTTTACCATATCTATATTTCTACTATCATAATTAAAATACTTTCTATTCTCTCATGGGCTATTTAATATGAAACAGTATCTTTAATTAACATCTGCATAAATGCCATTCCAATAACTATCACTGTAGATAATATGCTTCCAAAACATTCACATTACATCTAAAACTTTTGTTAAAATCAGTTAGAACCAAACATGTTTACAACATGACCTGTGGTTATGTCTTACTTACCTCTGAGCTATATCACTTTATTTCACCCACAATTTACCAGGCCTCATTATCTTCAAGCCTAAATTTAAGTTCTCTACTTACATTTTAGCACAATTCTATTTAACATAAACAAACATCACTTTTACAAGTGACAGAAGCAAATGTCAGGCATGAATGTCTCTTAGAAGGAGGCATCAGGAATGCACCTGTCAGTTAGGAAAGGACCATGAATTACACATGGCCAAAGATATCAAAGGGAAAATATAGAGAAACCCAACCTAATGCTGGTATAACTTCTGCTTGCAGCACAGCCACTGGTGAGAATTTTAAGGGACTGATATTTTTCTAGAAGATAAGCTCTGGTTCAAACAGGAATCAATTCTGGGAAGTGCTATGGCCTATATTATACAGGAAGTCAGATTAGATGATTACAACAATCACATCTTTGATTATTTTTTTTTGAATATGTTAAGAATATTTTTAAAGTAATATACCTACATGAAATAGTCTAGGCTCCTTAGTATGTGGGTGAAACCCCTTCTTTTTACAAGCAGAAACTTCAAGCATGCCAGCATCAGTAAGTCTGAAGATCCCAGTACTGGAAAGCAAAGAACAAAACTGACTTAAGGTTTGTAGCATTAAAAGAACTTGGTTCAAACAAGCATTAGTCAGTCAGTCAAACACAAGTTACTGGGTTCAATACAGAGCAAGTGGGTGAAATTTAATGGTCTCTGATGTACAGGAAATCAGATAAGATAATAAAATGGTCCTTTCTGGCATTAAAAGCTATGAGTCTATGATGTAGAAAATATCCTGCCAGATACAGCTGACCTATACTCTGCTTTGAGTCTTTATTACTAATAAAAAAGAAATTCTACAGAAGAACAAAGAGCCACCTGACTACAAATCAATTCACTTTGATTAATGTTCCTAAAACTGAATAAAAAATAGAACATCAGAAATACAAGTGGAGGGGCTGGTCCTATATAAACTCTTACTCAATGATTAGTTCCTACCTCACATGAGTGGGTACATGAGTACTCCTTTGAGTACTGAGTTAGAAACATTGTTACACAAGGCTTTGGGCCCATCATTTCACATTTGATGTACAAACTTCTGCTTTAGACTATTACTTTTGTTAAGTCTGAGGAGAATAATGAAAGACCAATTCTTATCCCCTGCCCAAAGCCCATGCAGATCGGCCCTACTACATATACTGGAGGGGCAGGGAAAGGGGGAGAAACAGAATCCTGCCTACCCCCCACTACCCAGGTCATGGCACAGCCATGTTCCAGGTTGTTACTGCCACTTCTAGACCGCAGGAGCCATCATAGCCAGCAATGCTTTTTGTAAGGGGCAATTTTGCACAGCAGTTCCAGAGAGCTATACCTTTGCCACATATAGTGGGTATGTGGAGACAGAATGTGTATGCTGGTTGTATTCCTTTAGCCACGATGAGTTAAGATAACATGCAGCTCCTGGGTAAAACTGCACTGCTAGTGATTACATACATGTGATTTTTTTTATCATGGTCACACTTTAAGATTCTATTTATAAATTGTTTATAAAGGGTTAATAACAGATTAATCAATGTTACAGACATGAGTAAGACATGCAATAGATGTTAAAGCATAGCAGTAGAAGGTATTATAGATGTTTAAAAGCCATGATTACAAGCAATTTATTGACCTGCTCCATATAGCCATCTTTAGAAGCATGTAGGCATTACTCCACTCAGCATTTCCTAAGGGTTAGATTCACAAGGGGGACATATGTGCGTATAGAGGAAGTTAAGTACCTAAGTTCAACATTTAGGTGCCACTGTCATTCACAAAACCACCACTGACCTGAAGGCACCTTCATTTCTGCTGGTGGGCACGTGCCAAGCCTCCTAAATCCTGAAGCCACCCACAGCTCACAAGCTGCTCATGCATAAGCCCTGGCTGGTGGGATTCTCAAACTAGGTGTTCTCCTGCCTATCTCACTTGCAAGGCCCGATTCAGAAGGTGTGCTACAATATACTCAACCTGCACAAAAGACAGCCAGGAAATTTCAGGGTTTGCTGGCATACACAGGTGCCCCAGAATGCCCCATAGCCCAGAGGTTAGGTTACTCCCCTGAGATGTGGGAGACCCAGGTTGCAATCCCCACTCTGCCTGATTTGGAGCAGGAACTTGAACCCAGCTCTACCACCTCAGAAGTGAGGGCCCTAAACTTCATGTTATTCTGAGGCAAGTATCACTCAATGGCTCCTGTTGGAGAGGTTACACTTTGTATAAATAATTACATATTTATTGGAGCATGGACTTGAAACTGACTGACCAAAATCCCAGGTGTGTGCCCTATCATTGGGATATATAGTCTCAGTCTCTTGCACTCATGCTGCCTCTAAAGGAGACCTGGAATACCAAATAACTTGGTTAGGATATGCACTTGGAACATGGGAGACCTACTCCACATCAGGCAGAGCAGAGATTAGAAAACAGGTCTCCCACTTTCCAAGTGAATGCCCTAACCCCTGGGTATGAACTATCATCAGCGAGGGAAGGAAGGTTCATTACTCTTGGGCATCTAACTCCAGGAGAGGGGTCAAGCCTGTGAAGCTGAAGCACAGACAGGACCTCTGGCACCCAAGAGCACATATACTCTGCAATTAGCCACTTGTGGCTAGCCTCTGGCAGATGACTCAGGCTCCTGGAGCTTTGGCTAAGGGGCTGTTTAACTGTGGTGTAGAAGTTCAGGCTCAGGCTACAGCCCAGGCTCTAGGAACCTGTGAGGTAGGAAAGTCCCAGAGCCTGGGCTGAAGCCTGAGCTCAAACATCTACACTGTACTTAAACAGCCTCTTAGCCCAAGCCCTGCCGGCACAGGCCAGCTGCAGGTGGATCTGGGCCCTGCCCTTTCTTTTGTATTTCACTCCTGGGTGTCTTAGGTGGCTCCCAGTTCAGTTTTCTGGCTTCTGAGAATCCCTTTCTTAATGCCTAATTTGCCCCCCGAGGAGCCTGGATATCCAACTTGGGTGTGTCAATTCCACTAGGGGGTCAGGTACCATGGAGTTACACGTTGCAACACTCAGCATTGCAATGCCTAAGCCCCATGTGAATCCAGACCTTAGGCCTTGTAAGGCCGAGAGAAGCAATGCTAACATACCTTTACAAATTTGGCCTGTAAAAAATGTACTTTAAACAGCTTTGAGTAATTTATTTGTACTTTATAAACCATTGGTAAAACTGAACTTTAATATAAAGTGTGACTTATCTCTAACGTCCCATCACTTCACTGTTTTTCATTAACAAGCTAAAAAACCTACACCATCCACCTTCTTCACTAAGGAGAGTGCAGTTTGGATTCTGTGAGACACCTGACAAGGAGATCCATGAAGTCTAGAACTACCACAGTCAAATGCAGTCACACCTACCAAGTGGAGTGGAGCATCAACATTTACAGAATTTTAAAATTAAATAAAGTGAAGTCAAATAACATTGCACACACAGGCTCACTGGAATGCAAGCCTAGATCAGTTTTGAACACAAGGAAAAAAACCACAACCTTTTTATCTCCTTCACCTTAGTTGACATTCAGATGCTGTTTTGCAGGTGATCTAGTTTTGAGATAGCAGGCTGGGAGAGACAGCTAAACATTACTTAGAAAAAACAGAACTCACTCATTATGTTTTGGTGAACAAACAATTGCAATAGCCTCTGGTAACATTAGCTGATAAGAACAATGAGTATGAAGATCAACACTGGATAAGAATGCAGTTTGTGTTGGATGCGTCTACAAAAAGAAAGGGAAAGCTCTGCATAGTGAAAGTATTTCTTAGTCAAGTCAAGGTCAAAAATCCATTCAAGAAGAAACAGGATTTTGTAACAAGAGAAAGTGCTAGCATTTTCCCTAGATTCAGTTTCTATTATTTGCTACTAATCCTTAACTTTTCCATGGCACAACACACCTCTGAGAATAATTTTCATGAATGACTCAGCAATCCAAAGCTAAATGCTACAGTGTCAGGAGTAAATCCCTAATACTATGTGTATGAAGGCATACAAAAACAATTTTAAACTCTTCTGATTATCAAACTAATGTTCTTATGAAAGGAAACAAATCTAGATTGAAAAGGCATGTGTGAATATAACAAGATGGCAGACAGAGAGCAAAGGACTTAAATTAATTGTCCAAAATCCCTGTAAGTGGGATCATACACCAACCACATCAAGTAGAAAGTAAAAATTAGAACATAATTGAAAGGAACTGTCATTAGAAGGTAAAAAGTGAATCAACACTTATAAGAAAATGGAAGCATGAAGCAGGTTGAAATTTTACATGATGTTCACATTACATCACTGTCTCTGGTTCCAATGCAAACATGGATTTAATATGAAATTGACAGAGCTGGGTGGCCCCAGTAAACCATTTTCATGTCCCATGAAAATTTTCAAGTTAAAAAAAATAAAAAAAAATCCTGACCAAATCAGGACCAAAAATTGAAATCTCAAAAATGTTTAAGACCTGAAACTCATTAAAATTATTCAGTTCAATTCAATTGAAATATTTTGTTTTAATATTTCAAAATGTTTTGTTTCCATTTAACAATTTTACACTATAAATAAAAAATTTTAAACAAAAAGTTACTCCAAAAGGAAAATTTGAACTTTTCTTAGAAAAAGTCAAAGTGCGATGTTTCAAAAACTTCATAAAACTTTGATTTAAATTTTTTTTCAAAATCGGAAATTCATCAGAACTGACCATTCTCCAAGAAGTTTCAGTTTTGACAATTCAGCATTTTCCAATAACAAAAAAAGTATAGTCAAAAAATTCCAGAGTAGATATACAAATTGGTGATTTATACATCTGGGGTGCACTTCTGCTCTCAGATGCTCTGGCTTTCAGAAGAGCTATTCCTGATTTACAGCGGTATAGGTGAGATCAGAATCAGGCCCCTGAACTCCAAAGAGGTCAGGCATTACTTCACCATTTATGATCTTAGTCATTAATGTACTAAGTCTTGGAAGTTCACTTTTGAGTTGATTTACTCATTTCCACAGATATTTATGCTTAATGTTTCATTTTATATTTCATGGACTACAAGATTAGCCAAATTTGCAATACAAAAAAAAAAATCTAAGAGAGATTCTAACAAAACAGAGCCTCAAGTTTCTTTTGCATGCAGGTTTCTTTTTGTCATGTTTGCTGTCTTAAAAAAAATCTTCACTACTGATTTTTTAAAAAAAATATGTAACATACTCAGTCAAGTACTCTGCTTCTTAATATTTATTTCACAACTCTTCTTCTCACGGTGCCTGGAATAAACTCACAATGCTCAAAACTACTTGATCCAAACTCTGCAGTTGGAAAACCTGCAGGTAATGGTTTTAGAAACAGTTGGAAAACCTGCAGGTAATGGTTGTAGAAACAGAGTGTATCTAACACAAATGGGCCAAATTCTGCACAGAATTCTATCTTGTACACATTAGGATTTTAAATGGCTGTCCGTCACCGTAGCAGCTGAGTGAATTCCATATAAAAATCAATAGCAAAGTCCTCGTGGACTTTATGAAGTCTCTGTCTCTTTTCCTTTTGCGGATACATGTCATACATGTAAATGGTATTGAATGAGGTGTACGTAAGACAGAATTTGGGCCAAATTCTGACAATAGACAGACAGCTCCTATTGTCTTAAATAGAAGTTGCACAGGCAAAACTGGGCCCACTGTATCAAAGAAGCACTTTATAGCTTCCTAGAAATAAAGAATAGCTTGTATCAGTGGATGACATTTATGTCAAATCATGTCACCAGCACAAAAACTGACAGAAAAAATTAGTTTAAATCATGCAAATTATTTCTTTAAACTGGAGTTTCCAGTGCTGGTTCTGTATATCCTATCTAGCCTATACAGAGAAGTCAACATCCACAAGGCATACATACATGGATCCACCCCAAAGTGAGGAGATTGTGTTGATCCTGAACGCTGAATAATTCTTCCACATTCTCCATGTCGCAATAATCCGGTCCTGCAGACTGCTTTGGCACTATTACATGGGTAATAGTAAATTCATTATGTGTCTGTAAAACACATGGTAGGAAGATGACTTGAATTAATGGTCTTCTAATGAACAAATGCCAAACATGAATCGAAGGAGAAAAAGGGTCAGATCCTCAGCTGCTATAAGTTGCAGTAGCTCCACTGAGTTTAATTAAACTATGCCAGTTTACACCAGCTAAGGATCTGGCCTGCATTTCATCACAGCAATAGACAGAGAAGCAACAAACATATCTGGAATGTGTATACACAGAAAAATGTTAAAAGGAGAGATGATGTCTGTTAAGAATGAAAGCAAGAGAGTTAAAAATATGATTACTTCCTTTGAAGCTTGGAAACCCAACATGCTTCCCTGTTTTTATTTTTCTTGGGTTTTATGTGTGTCTAATGCACCTTGAACTTCTTTGTACTTGCCTGTCTGTGCGTCAGCATCAGTGGTGCTATCCCTCTTGCTCTGGGAGCAATCTGATAATTAAGCACTGCTGCAAAGTTAGCTAATTGACCACTAAACGTTATCTAGGATATAGGCAAAAACAAACAGCAGTGATTTTTGTTTTATTTGCTGACAGTGGTGGATCTTTTTTTAAGAATTTGGTAACACGCACCAATAGCTTCTAACATTTTTAATATCCAGTTTTCCTGTAACTAAACCTCATTTTGTTTGATGAATACCAGGGAATGTTCTTGAAAAATCCTGTAGTGGAGGTTAATTGTACAGCTTACCAACAGTAGGTGACCACAATAACTATGGAAACTTAAGAATAAGTAGGTCTGTAATAATGGAAACAGCAGACCACAATTCAATAAAATAATCTTATGGATTTGTAAGATTATTTTATAAAGTTAATTACATTACACATGGAGGGCTTGTCTCTACTACTGCTTAAGCCAATGTTGTTATGTCACTCAGGAATGTGAAAAAAGCCACCCACCTGAGTGACACTCTCCTACCAACACAGATTCCACCTCTCGTTGAGGGGGAGTAATTATGCCGATGGGAGAGTGCTCTCCCATCAACACAATGTATCTTCACCAGACGTGCTACAGCAGTGCAGTTGCATCGATGCAGCTATGCCAATGTAGCACGGTAGCGTAGACTATCCTTTACACTTCAGATCTGCGTTTGCTTTGGTATCAGTTCATTACAGGAAAATACAGTACTATCGAAAGTGCCTTCCCCATACAAATGTGAAGGTTCAACTGTACCAGTTTTCCACAGAGAATTCCACATGTCTCTATTCCTCTTACTGTATTTGCCTCCGCTAGCAGCAGAAATTTGTGACAAAGATCTGTGGGTAAAACTACACCTCGGAGTGCTTCAGCCACTTGATCTAATAAACAAGGAGAAAGGGCATTCATAATTTAGTCTTCAGTGCAAAATTTTCTAAGGTAACAGGTTTACACAGTTAAAGAACAACTGAACTGACTTACATAGGGAATGCCATACTTGCCACAAAGAAATTTTGGTTCAGAATAATATAGAGCTTTACAGAGCATGATCTTTCTTCTATTAGATGTACATCAAAGAATACAAAATGTTAACTGGCTTGCATTCACTAAGGCAGTGAACAAGCACTACTTCCTGGTCCAAATTTTCAGAACTCTAAAAATGCAACCACAGTGGACCTGCTCCTGCTCCTACAGCAATTGGGCCTGATGTCTGCAGGCCTAGCTATTTGAACTTGTAGGTGTGAAATGGGTAATCTCAGATGTACGTATCCATTTTAGGTGAGAAAACAAAGGGTAATGCACAGACACACACATATTCCAGGAACATTTGGTCCTCCATGTCAGAGAAAGCTACAATGAAATAAACACATGCAGGTCGATATCATACAGTATGTTAGGAGAGGAAGAGGAGCATTACAGCCCAACTGAACACTTACTCTGAACAGTGCTTAAAGTGGCTGCTGGCTTTAAGGCCTGGTTTACTGGAGGAGACTGTCTAGCAGAAACAGAGGCATCACTTTTACTGGCTTTCTCAGAAAATGCAGTAGATATGGAGTTATTCTGACGCATAGAAATGCAAGACAACACACTTCCATCAATCTGCTCAGACATAACCATATTCTCTTTAATTTTCTGATCTCGGGCTAGTTCTTGCTTCTTAAGCTGATCTTCAAAGAACTGAAACTGCTCTGTTTCCAGTTGCTGTTGTCGCATCTGTGCAATTCTCTTCTTTTCTGCTTCTATCAACCTCTGCTGCTCCAGTTTCTTTAAGAATTCAGCTTTACATTTGTTCTACAACATATGTAAATAAAGTGGTCAGGTCCTTTCGACAATGTTAAAAGTGTCACAAAATGGTGAGGGGAAAGCAAACTGATTAACTAGTTATTATCAGACAATAATGACACTGTCTGGAATACGTTAGCCACACAGCTCAATACAATTGTGCCCACAGAAGTGCTCTAAAATAATAAACGTGATGTACTTAGGGATAGAGGCCAGAGATCAGCCATTCTGCACACTTCTGATACATTATGCATTTTACCTCAGTATTAATAGTATTTGCCATTGACCCACTTATATTTTAGCAGAAATAATTAGTCTAAAAAAAGTCAGTTTTGAATGGGGTGGGGGGGTAAAGGGAAGAGGCACAAACAAGCCTTTATCATCAAGGACACATTTATCTTCAGGTGGATTTCACACCACAGTTCTCTCTCTGGCACCTTCTCCTGCCCTTTTCCATTCTTCACTTCAATTTCCTTTGGGTTGCTTCCATGAAACCTAGGGTATGACTACACTGAAACCACTGCACAGACCCTCACTACAATGAAAGGAGGATTCTCCCATCGTTGAAGTTAATCAACCTCCCCGAGAGGCAGTTGCTACGTTGAAGGAAGAATTCTTCCATTGACTAGTACTGTATAGACCAGGTGATAAGTCATCATAGCTATGCCTCTTGGGGGTGTGGAGCTATGCCAATGTAAGTTTTCAATGGAGATCAGTCCTTAACCTTGCATTGTATGGATTTTTCCACACTACTTATTGTTCTGTCTCGGTCATGCAGGTCCTCACTGTACTCGCATCTGCCCCCAGCTCCCCAACACCAACTGTTATTCCACAAACTGCAGGGAACCTTCATGTTCCAACATTCCTTCTCCACTTCTGTTAAAGAGACAGCAACACAAACTTTCAGAAACAAGTTAAAATATAGATACTTAATCAATAACCAACAAACAAAACAAAATAAAACCTCACAAACAAATCATAAATGGGAACTTGGATTCTTGTTCCAAATTCCAGGAGAAACATTATAGGAGAAAGAACAGTGTTCCATACTTCCCCTACCTCTTTCCATTACAAGATTTTGAACTACAAATCCTACTCTCAGTGACTTTATTACACAAAGTGGGAATATGACTATCAGCCCTTAATAGTTACTTAAACACACTCACGAGTTGACCAGAACCTAGCCTAACTCTGTACCTTTCCTAATGCCTTGATGGATGTCAGAGTTCAGGGGAATTCTAATTGTGTTGTGGTCTAATTTTGCTTTTTCTTCAGGGAAAAGGAGCCGATTCAAATACTCATTAGTACAGTATCTGACTTTATCAAATAAAATAGTATTAACCAAACTGTACCAAACTGCAATAGAGCCTTTTTCTACAATAGATAAAGCCAGCCAGACATTAAGCATTTCTATTAAGTAAATACTAAAATATTTACACATTTGTTTCTAAATAACCACACATATACATCACTTATTTTCAAATAAACTGCTTTATTAGAAGTTTAAAAGACGCAGTTTCTAATAGCGTATAAACAATTGTAAAATTTTGAGGTTTTGCTCATACAACTGCTTTTTTATTTGAATTTTAATTACGTAATATTTATAACTATCTGATTAAATATGTAAACATTCATATGAATAATGCTTTAAAAATTAAATGTGAATTCAGATAAGACTTACTTTGTCTTGCATATATTCTTGGTATTCTGCATTATATTTCTTTAAAATATCCTTCTTCAATTCATCTGTCCTTGGAAACGCAACCTCTTTCAGTTTCTTTTAGGTTTAGGGGTAGGGGGAAAGGGGAGGAGAAATAAAAAAAAACAAACTTAAACTGATTTCCTGCCTTCGAAACAAAAACAAAGAATTAGCTGGGAGGGAAAACCAGCTGGAAGGCAGATTTAAAAAGTCAGTCATTTCAAAACAAAGTTAAAAATACTAATTACAGGCATGTCAAATATATAAGGCCATGTCCATACCTGTTATCAAGTGGCACAGTGCACTGAAGCTATGCCAGTTTACACCAACTGAGATCTGACCAACAGATTTCTTATAGAAAAGGAAAATCACTTTTCCAACCAGTCTGAGGCACAAATGACATTTGACAAACGGCATTACTGGCTCAGGTGAAATTTGTTTCTAGGTTTCAGATTAGCTTTGGCCCAGATCCTGCAACGAGCTGTCTGGGATGAGCCGAGATGGGACTCCACTCAGATATAGGGTTCTGCTTGTGGAGAGTTCACCACAAGAATGGGGTCTTTGATATTACATGTTTCAAGACCTTAATTTAAAGTACTTAAGAATGTACTTAATCCCATGATTAACAGAATTGAAGCACATGCTTAGTCACCTCTCCTGAATGCTTTTCTGACTCAAGCCCCAAGGCAGAATAAGAATTGGAAGAAAATTATGTGGACCAAGCCTCAAAAGGAACGTTATTAAATGTATTAAACTTACAAAGATAGACCTCAATTACATGGCACTTTATATATACTTGCTTAGTTTTATTCACACAAGTACTTCTATTGAGTTCAATAGCTTGGACCCATAATTATTGGGGTGTTTAATAATTCAAACAAACTGGAAAATTTAACATCAGTGCAGCATTTTGCCAGATGAATCTGAGTATATACAAATCAGTGCATTGCCCCCTTCTGGAATCACTTGGAATGCACTGTGCAATGGCAGCATGTGGCACAAGGTTTCTGCTACAAGAGACAGTTTTCCATATTTCAGTGAATATTAATGGATAATTTCAGGTGTTTTAAACTAAGGAGGGAACTAATTAAAAAAATCATCCATTAATTAAAGCAATGATGAAACCAATATAGTACTGTAGAGACTGGGGAAAAAATTAAAAGGAAATGGAGTACATATTTTAGTGTTAAAGAAAGCAGAAAATACTTTGGCTTATCAGCACGTTAAGCAGATAATATACAGTTCACTAATAATTCCAAATGTCCCTCCGGCATTCAGAGGTCAAGCTAGTTTCTACTGAAGTCAAGGGTCATACACTTAAATGGAAGCAGGATGGGATCCTAAATGCTTTTAAATTAAGGTATTTAAAATATACGTATCCTTTAGAAACAGATTTAACTAAGTGTCAAACAATCCATATACTATTGGCTCTGTTCAGTGCTACCAATTAATTCACATTTTAGGAGTTGCAATTAGAATCCCAGCAATGATCAAGTGACTAAACTGAAATGAAACTTTGCTGCTAATGGAGCTAGTTATAAGAATTTAGTCTTGGTAGGCTGAGTTGGTTCCGAATGCATCTGTTAGTTCTGGGGAAAGAACAATTCAGTTACCGAGAGAGCAATTTGAGAAATGCCAGGAAAAAGCAAACCTACCTTCATGATATCCTGTTTTTCTGGTACTGCACATTGCTGATAGTCTCGGTGACTGGGCAGCTTTTCTACAAATAAACTAGAAAATTAAACACACACATTTTCCCCCTTATTAGCCAAAGGAAGATCCACAACAGCTTTTATGTTGGGAGGAAAACAAGTTTTGCATATCACAGATGTTGAACACTGCATTCCAATTTGATTTATAGTAGTTTTCTATGCTTTCACAGGTTTAAACCATGTCACTGAAATTACAGCACAAATCTTAACCCCCACTATATTATTTTCTGTAGCTGGATGCACCTTTCCTTGTTCTTTAGTAGCAATGGGTAATAACAGGACTACCTAACACATAGCACCAGAAATCACCATGCTGGGCACTAGCTAGCCTTTGTAACCAGATCTTATCAGCATCACTCTTGTCCTTCCATCCCCCTTTCACTCTGAACACACTTGTTAGGTCTTATTTAAGATCTTCAGGCTAGTGAATGTCATTTATTCTATGTTTGTTCATGGATTGGAGCCTCCACGAGCTACTGCAATGCAAATAATGATAACATGGCAAAGGTGTAGGAGAGAAGGCTGCCAACAGAGGAAGTCTCGGTAGAGACTTCATGTGAAGTCATGCATGTCATACTGACATGCACTACTGCAGCTCACTTTTAACCGGACCAACCTGTGCTATAAGGTGAAACAAATTATTATATAGCACAGACAGAATCAATCACTATTGTGCATGTAGGATGCATACTGGATACCCCTGTTTACAGCCATCCACAGCTTTCTGAAAAGTTCACCTTCCAGTCTAGAAATTTCCTGGCCCTCCGTGTTCCCAAAAGTTGCATGTGTTTGTTTAAAAACAACAACAATGTCTGAACAAACAAACAGGATACCAAAGTGAGGGAAATTCCCCCTCATTATTATATAGTCAACTTTTTTTAAAGCTCTACAGCCTAAGTGGCTGCATAGAAAGTTTAAATCTGGTGTGGACTTAGCTGTCAGTTAGGAAGTAACTGAGTGTTCTAGTGAAATCTGCTTTTGATTTGATGGAGTTATGACCTTTTGGAAAAAAAATCACATGCTAAGTATGCACAGGACACTTTGCAATGGCTTATTCATTCAGGGACAGACTGTCTAGTCTTTGTGTGGAAGAATAGTAGAATGAGGGAGTAAAAAGCCACTCTTGTTGTGTCTATTTGATCGCTGGGCGAAATTACCAAATCAATCTATCCATTAGAATAATTAAGGTAAAAAAACCTACAGATTATTCCTTACGTTATAAATTTATTATAAAGAACAAAAGCATTCTCCAGGTTTCCTTCCTCCAGATATACAGATGCCATGCGCTCCATCTCTACTCCAGATCTAAAGTAACGACGGGGCGTAATATCCTCATTGATTGTGATGTTACATGCAAGCTTGCTTAAGGCACGTACTCGCTCCTCTGGGCTCACTGAAACATCCGTGTGGTCAGGCATAGCTGCTAACTTTTTCTAAAAAACAAGCAACACATCACAGGTTACATTTCACCTTGGACAGCTGACTCCATTCATACATGACCTTCTTCAAGACTCTGTGGGAAATTTAAATTTAAATCAATAAATTAATTAAATCAAATCCAATCAATAAATAACCACGAATAACCACGAATGTTAGTAAGAATGAAAAAACTTTATCATGCTTCTTAAATAGCATTAAAAACAATGAATAAATTATATTAAAAGCACAAAAGTTGTGAAACAAGATAAAGATAAAATTAAATTAACCAGAGTGAAACAAACAAAAGAATAAGCCTGATTTGGCAGTTTCCTAGATTTCCCAAGATATGAATTCCCATAAAGTGTCCCATTTTTATAGACATTTAAAGTATTCTACCTAGGCCTGAGCTACACTTGGAACTTACACAGGCACAGCTACGTCTCCTAAGGGTATGAAAAATCCACAAATTGAAGAGATGTAGCTATGCCATTACCCCTCTTCTCCTCCCCTTCTGTTGACCCAGCTACCACCTCTTGGGGAAAAGCCCTCCTGTTGGCATAGGTTGTGTCTACACTGGAAATGCTACAGCAGCGCTGTGGCTGTAGAATTTCAAGTGCAGGCACCACTGGATATAATGTTTACTACTGGGTGTAGCCTAAGTGATGACAGCGGTCAGAATTTGCAGGATCACACCAGAAGTTCATTTCAGTGTTAACTTTACAGATTAAAGCATTCATTTACAGCTGAATAAACTAAAGCTATTTAACAGGACAGGAAGAGAAGCCAGCAAGAAAAGCCATAAACTCATGTTCTAAAAGGTTTAATACATTTTCTCTTTCATACCGTTACTTAAAACAATTTTGATTACATTCCTGAATGAAACTGTTGCTGAGAAACTGCTTCATCTTATTATATTTTAAAGGCTTCAGTCTTTCAATTCAGAATGTGTATACAAACACACACCTAGGGGAAGTACACAGTAACTAAAAGAGGGAGAAACCCAACAAATCAAATGCATTCAATATAATATTTTAGAAAAATATTTAAATTCCAGCATGCTACACTCCATACGAAGGGGCAGCTGGGCAGAGAATAAGGGAGGTAGCAGGAAAGGTGGTTAGAACCTTGGAAAAACCCTTGAGCTGGCGGTCAGCACAACTAAACCAGTGTGGGTGGTGTCAGATAGTTTGCTGCTTTTTTGAAACTCTGGATGCCAAAGCATTAAATATCAAAATGTAATACATACCAAGGAACTAACAGTGAATGGCTGTTCCATGTTGCCCACGGTCTGCAAACCAAGAAGATTACTATTTCTTTTCAATCTCTCCATCTGGTCACAAAGAACGAAGGGGAGGTGGGGTGTAGGGGAGGAGGGCAGAAAAAAAAATCAATGTAATGTTCAGTGCTAGCAGTAAATTACCCCCCCGCCCCACCCCATGAGTCATGGTTAATGGGCAAAGAGGAAGTTCAGTACAAATATTCCGATTGTCGCCATGTGCTAACATGAAATATGACAATGAAGTCATTTTAACTGGAAATATCTTCAAACATCTTGTTCTTATGCCATGCCAAGTACCGTAACAGTTTAAAATCGAACACAACACAAACAAGTCAAATTGTGCATTTTAATAAACATGTTACTACAGGTGGCCTCAGTATATAATAGTATAGTAAGTAGTTTTAAAATAAATTGATTTCATATTTTGTTAAGTTGTAATTTAAATGATAAACTAGCACTTTTCAAACACTAAGTGGGGGGCGGGAGCGGGGGCAGAGAGTCCAAATCAAAAGTTCAGAGACTAATAAGTGCATTTGTTTTTCCATCTGCATATGCCAGGGTAAATGTATCTATGTACAGTGTGAATTTGAGCATTTTTTTCTAGCAGGTCTATAATTATAAATTAAATCAGGCAACTGTCCTACCTTAATATGGAAACTACAGGTTTAGTAACTAAAAGTATATTAAATCTTTCTAGCACTATTTGAACCATCTAGCACTGGTTAATTGCAAGAAGTGATCGAAAACTGCACTCAGCATGTAAAAGATATGAGTTAACACAACCGGTCAGTAAAGGCAAATAGTAACAAGTAAAGGCAAATATTTAAAAGTGCTGTGGCCATCAACAAAAACTGCTTCTGACAAGGAAATGATTCATTAAATTATACTTTAATACGAACCTGAAGTTGGTAAGGTGGGCGCTCTAATTCCTAACACTTCAGTATTCAAGCTAGAAGATTGGTCTTGAATGTCAAAGGTTTTGTGCAATATAGAAAATGCACATTACAAACATCTAAAGGCTAGACTGGTTCATCACAGAAGCCCCAGACTCAGAGGAGTTGCAGCAAAGACTTAATGTGGACTTCTCTCTCTCTGGAGGCTAGTTTGAACCCTGGCAGAAATTAGAGCAGCTCCTAGGGCTGTTTTTCTGTGCCTTTTTACAAAGAAATAATTAGTTATGTTTTCTGTGACTCCATTACTTCCTGTCTTTGCCTTCCAAAGGCTAATCATATCTATTAGGTCAGCCTTTAGTTTTAACCATTATCTTAACCACCTTAGGGTAAGTCTACACTACAGGATTATTCCGATTTTATATAAACCGGTTTTGTAAAACAGATTGTATAAAGTCGAGTGCACGCGGCCACATTAAGCACATTAATTCGGCGGTGTGCATCCATGGTCCAAGGCTAGCGTCAATTTCTGGAGCGTTGCACTGTGGGTAGCTAATCTGTAGCTATCCCATAGTTCCCGCAGTCTCCCCCGCCCCTTGGAATTCTGAGTTGAGATCCCAGTGCCTGATGGGGCAAAAATCATTGTCGCGGGTGGTTCTGGGTAAATGTCGTCAGTCATTCCTTCCTCCGGAAAAACAACGGTAGACAATCATTTCGCGCCCTTTTTCCCTGGATTGCCCTGGCAGACGCCATAGCACGGCAACTATGGAGCCTGTTCAGCTTTTTTTTTTTTTTTTTTTTTTTTTTTTTTTTTACTGTCGACCGTAGTGTACTGGATGCGCAAGACAGAGGCGTATGGCAGCGTACAAGCACATCATTTGCTTTTGCCATGATAGCGAGACGCTTATCAGTCATTCGGTATGTCTGCTGCCATTGTAAACTGGCAGTAAAAGATGACCGGTTATCTGCGTTCTGTGCTGTTGCTGCTATTCATCGGGTGCCCTGGCTGAGGTGGCCGGGGGCACAAAAGGCAAAACTGGATGATCCGAGTCAATCCTCCTTTATGGTTTTTTTCTAAAATGAGTCAGTCTGTACTAGAATATGGGGCAAGTGTACTAGAGAATCCAGTGTATAGAGAGCCAGCTGCTGCTATGTCATCCGCAAAATGATGAGCTAAATGCATTCACGGGGAGGCCCTGCACAACCCACCCGTTGCTTCCTTCCTCCCCCAATCCTTCGGCTACCGTGGCAGTGTCCCTCATTTGTGTCATGAAGTTATAAAAGATGCAGAAAAACAGTGACTTGATTTTTTTTTGTGAGATAAAATGAGGGGGAGGCAACCTCCCACTGCTATGATAGCCAGGCAGTACAAATCTTTTCTTTACACAGGAAAGGGGCAGAGGGCTGATGGATGCTCAGCCCTCAATTTCGCTATGATGAGGATGGTTTACACGTTCTATATCATCTACTGGGAATGATCCGGGAATCAATCTATTTTTGCCCCGCGCCCCGGCCAGCCTTACCTGAGCCAGCCAGGAGCACTCACAGGCTGAAACAAGACGGTTAGCAGTCCTACTGCACCCATCTGCCACAGGGAAGGGGAGAGGAGTGGATCAGCTCTTCACTGCCACAGCTGCGTCTCCCCGCAGCATCAGTAGACACAGTGACCATGAAAGAAGTCAAGAAATGCCTTTCTTTCCATTTTCTTCACGTGGGCAGGGAAGGAGTAAATTGGTCAGCGCTAACTCGAACCACGCGGACAATGTGTTTGAACCTAAGCTTGGGAGCTCGCCAAGATGTCAATATTTTCGGAGACTGCTGTGGACTGTGGGATAGTGGAGTCCCTCATACCCTCCCTCCTCCTAGCCTCCATTTGAATTCTTTGGCTTTCCGTTAACGCTTGTCACAGCCACTGTGTAGCCCTGGAATTTTTTCAAATGCTTTGGCATTTTCGTCTTCTGTAAGGGAGCTCTGATAGAACAGATTTGTCCCCCATACAGCGATCAGACAGTATCTCCTTACGCGTCCATCTTGGACGCAATTTGATTTGGACTGCATCGCCAACCGTGCTGATCAGAGCTCCACGCTGGGCCAACAGAATGAATTCGAAAAGTTCGCAGGGCTTTCCTGTTACCCTGGCCACTGCATCCGAGCGTCAGATTGCTGTCCAGACGGTCACAGTTGGTGCATGTGGGATACCGTCCGGAGGCCAATACCATCGATTTGCAGCCACACTAACCCTAATCTGATATGGTAATATAGATTTTAGCACTACTCCTTTCGTTGGGGAGGAGTACAGAAACCGATTTAAAGAGCCCTTTATATCGATATAAAGGGCCTCGTAGTGTGGACGGGTATAGCGTTAAATCGGTTTAAACGCGTAGTGTAGACCAGGCCTTAGAGTCAACAATTTCATCCCAGTTATTAACTGGCCAGTTTTCTTTTTTGTTTTGTTTCCTTCTTGATTTACTTGTAAATTCCTTTACTAATCCACTTATTCCCTTTGATTAGATAACTAATTCTCATTGTTGCAGTCATTATAATTACCTATTAAGTCTTACTGACTATATATTCTTGCTTGGATCCATCTCCACTTTTTCCACTGCCAGCCCTGGTTCTCTTTACAATCACTGCTAAGTGTGCTACGAGTCTGTGAATTGGATTTTAAGGCCTAAATTTTCAAGAAGATGTGTGCATAATACTTGCAAGCTTTTGCAATGCTACTTTGAAAACTGGATCCAAAATGTAAATTTGGTTCACTCGCATTTACTGTTGTATGTACACCCCCAAAAATGGTTCTATTCTAGAGACTCTAAACTTCAGCCAAATTAAAATTCTCAGGACAGGACTCATAGACTCATAGACTCATAGGTCAGAAGGGACCAATATGATCATCTAGTCTGACCTCCTGCACGAGGCAGGCCTCAAAACCCTACCCATACACATTTATAACAACCCCTAACCCATGACTGAGTTATTGAAATCCTCAAAATTGTGATTTGAAGACCTCAAGCTGCAGAGAATCCACCAGCAAGCGACCTGATTGTACTATGATGCTTCCTGTTTCATGTGAGACTCTTCTACTATATGTAACAGTGAAAATGTGCTCCATATACTAACATGGAATACTATAAGTAGTGAAATTTCTTTTCAAGAATAAACCATGTTCCTGTAATGAGTTAGGTATGATTGTTACATGAAGTGTTTGCATCCAAAGGGCAACATTAAAAAAAATCCATCAAATTTTATAAAGCAAGAAGTTTTGCTACATGTTGCAAAGAGGGACCTTTTCTTTTACACGACCTAGATATAAAATGCAGAAGTCAATTTATTCAGGGGAAATTTTGAATTCTGTTAAAAAAGATCACCTTAACATGAACAGATTTTACACAAGGGAATTTAATCATCTTCCAATCAATCACAATAGCCCTCAGCTAAGTGAGAGGTTTTTTGTTTGCTTTGTAACCCTAGTGACAAGTCACTAAGGTCTCCAGATTTATTCTTCAAAGTGTTATTTTGTCATGTTTCCTGGCTCAGTCTTTACCACTGCTAGCACTGTTCAAGAAATTGTACTGTGACTTCAATACACAGTTCTGTAATCAAATTTTTTTAAAAAAAGAAATCCACGGTAGCTGCTGGGTGATGGCACATTTGGAAAATCAGGCCACACACACACACCCCCGCCCCCAGGAGCTGTACTTTGAGAAAGAGAGAATGCCAGAACCCTGCCAAGTCCTACTTTGTAGAACAGACCCTTGAGGCCACAGCAGCTGGGCACAACAGGCTACTTGCTCTAACACAGGGGTCAGCAACCTTTCAGAAGTGGTGTGCCGAATCTTCATTTATTCACTCTGATTTAAGGTTTCACGTGTCAGTAATACATTTTAATGTTTTTAGAAGGTCTCTTTCTATAAGTCTATAATATATGACTAAACTATTGTTCTATGTAAAGTAAATAAGGTTTTTAAAATGTTTAAGAAGCTTCATTTAAAATTAAATTAAAATGCAGAGCTCCCCCGACCGGTGGCCAGAACCCAGGCAGTGTGAGTGCCACTGAAAATCAGCTCACGTGCCGTCTTCGGCGCACGTGCCATAGGCTGCCTACCTCTGCTCTAACATACACCAAGGGCTAAAGGGGCCCTTGGACAGCTCCATGCAGAGTCACTCAGCTCAGCCACACTATTGGAACTACAGTACTGTAGACAGTGTCAAGAATCAGGAAGAAAATAATGGGAGGCAAGGAGCTCATTTTCATAAGCTTTTCTATCCCTGCAGCTCCACAGATTCCCTTTGTGGAGATGGAAAAGTATTTTTTGATTTTCAGCATGAAAGACAGAATCCAGTCTTCTTTGATTTATGTGGCACAGAAAGAAAATGCCTCTGATGGATCAAAACTTACTACAATATATATTCATGTTAAAATTAAGAGTATGAAATCATTCCCTCCTTTACTTACCTGTCAAGTCCCAAGCTCAATATTTTGTGTTTTCTGTGTATCTGCAGATTCAGTCTATAAAATGTGATCAAATCCTGAACCCAATAGTCCTTACTTAGGAAATCCCTCACTGGAGACAACAGACATTTTACCTGTGCAAGGACTTCAGTGTCTCATCTATTATGCAGGAATTAATTATTAATTTTAAGTCTACCCCTGCTACATTTCTATTATTTTTCAAAAGCACTACTGTTCACTCTTTAAGGAACTGAGGAAGTATGGGGTTGAGGGAGGTGGGAAAGAAACTGATCAGGATAGATATCAGAAATGAGTGTTTACCTTGGATCAAAAATAGTATTTCCCATCCCACACAACCAACCTTAAACAAGAAGTGAAACACTCCAGTAAGTCTGTTAAACAAACAAAAACAAAAAACCTATGCATGAGCATGTGTCTGAGATAAAATCTGCATTACAACGACCTGCTTGAGGGATAAATAGATCAAATTTCATTTTAAAAACATCTTTCTCCTTATAAAATGTAGAAGTTCATTAAAGAAGTTGCCAGTTCAGGAGAAGGACAATCTTTTCATAACTAGGTTACTGGTCTGACTCCAGCATGGGTCAGTGGTGACAATGTACCACCATGGCTTTAACCCTTTCCTCCACTCCTACTAGCCAGGCTGAAGCACACTTGTACCCTGAGCCACATCCCCTACTGCCCCATCTCCCATCCTTTCGCCCAAAGCTCCCAGTCTCCTGATGGCTGAACACTGAGCCAACCCAGAGGCGTAGCGAGCGCCCTCCATACCCTCTGATCGGAGGGGGCCCTGCAAGGAAGGGGGCCCCTAAAAGTGGCAAAAAAAATGAATGCAACGGTGAAGATGGTGTCAATATTCGTGAAGCGTTTGTTGGTTTTCTTAATGTTCATGATAAAACTGGCGAGGGCTTATTGGAAGCGTTTCTTGAAAAGGCAAACAACTTAGGAATAGACATTGCTGACATGAGAGGCCAAGCTTATGATAACGGCGCAAATATGAGAGGAAAGAATAAAGGAGCTCAAGCCCGCATGCTAGAAATAAATGACTGTGCCTTGTATGTACCATATGGAGCTCACACTTGGAATCTTGTGATCTCAGACACGGCAAAGTCATTGAAATATGCCATTGACTTTTTCGGTAAGGGGCCCCGGACATATGTTTGGAGGGAGCCACGTTCTTTGTTGCTACGGCCCTGAGCCAACCACAATGCCAACCACCACTAAATGAATCAATCAGTGCTGCTCTGCTCCCACCCAATACATCATTTTATGTTGGCTTCACATGTGGAACCCCCTGCTGAAGAAGAACAGAGGTTCCCCTCCTCCTGGATCACATCACAGTCCATTCTCAAAGAGGAAGCAGTCAGCTGTGGAGCAGGAAGGCCACCAATGATGGGCTCTTCTTCTGCCACCATCTCAGAAGAGGTCTCTGTTGGGACAGGGTTTCCCCATACAAACAGATTCCTCTTTTGGGGAGGCACAAACACTCATCAAGGAATTCCCCTTCCCCCTCCACCCCCTCTCCAGCCCCAACCTTTCCAGCATGTCTTAACACTAACAGTACAAAAGTTTACATCTGTCTCATTAATTTCTTTAAAATAAAGAAGTGTTAATAGGAAATAAAGTTCAATTACAAATTCAGGCATATCAAGAGGAGACATCTGGCGACAGCAGAAACTCACACTTCCTCAAATGATACACTGGTGTTTGTGAAAGCCTTGAAGAGAAAACTCCTGCATGTACGCGCACTGTGCCAAGACACAGCAAAAGATGTTAGCAGAAAAGTCAAGACAAATAGTGAAGCATTTGATTTAAAAAAAAAAAATCCCTTGTGGATTCCAACATAGAAGGCAATTTGGGCTGGGGAACAATATTTAAAATTGATACAATAAATACAGTGCTAGGAAAAACTTGACATTTTTTTAAAAAATACTGTAAAAAGATACAAATGTTATGCCTAATACCACTACAGCACAAATAAAAAAAAATATGGCTACAAAAGCACTGGCATGTTTTATAAAGATTCTAATATGCTTTCTGACCAATGTATCCAAGTGTAACAAATAATGAGGAGACTACTATTATATAAAAGATTAAGACTCTCTTAAAAAAAAAAAAGACGACATTGGCCAGCTTTGTTTGCATTTGCACATGAACATGTTGTATGTTTGTACAGTGCACAGCAAAAGAAATACCCTTATCCTGACTAGGGCCTCTAAGTGTTATTGAAATATAAGTTAATAATAAAAGTAATGAAGTACTCTATAGATCAAGGAGAAATTCAAACGCGTAATCCCTTTGAGTGAAATGGAGTGGAGTTTTATTCATTTTTCAGATACAGAAAACAATTATGCTAATACTTAAAACCAGGGTGGATAAAAATCAATTATTTTTCTTTAAAAAAAAATTTTTTTTTATTTAAATTGGATTTTTTTGATAAAATGCTTTTTGAGGAAAACACCTATCTAAAGATAGTTTTAATTAAGATAAATTATAGCTCAAAGATATCTCATCGTGGAATACGGATTATAAATTCTAATTCTATAGTAGGAAAAAATATATCCATGTAATATATTTAAGAAAAGTTTTGTAAATGAGTTCCAATAGTTCATGGATTACAGACCCAATTTTATGGGGTTCCAGGGGCTTCTGTATAGATTATTTAGGTTAATCTTTCTATCTACCCAACGGGACTCAGTGCTCAGTCTAGAAGATACCATCAGAAATGCTTAGTTTTGCAGTTCTCAAACTGTGGATTTGTGTCCCGAGAGATAACATGCTTGTTAATAGCAAAAATGGTTTGTTATTTAAAGATTTTTTTTATAATTTTTCATTTAACTATTTTAGTTAAAAACAATTTTAACAAAAACAAACCTAATTTTAAAAAACTTGAATGTTTAACTTATTTCAAAAATTCATATGCTTGTTTTGTTAAAATATGTTTGGTGTTTGAAGAGAAAAAATCCAGATACATAACGTTGTTTTTTTAGTTAATAAAACAATTACATGACTGTCTGGTGATAGTCTCCTTCTAATACAGCATGGCATGAAAATCCTTCAAACATTAATGATTATTCTGTTGAATTGGAGATAGTTCACCTCCCAATGACTTCATAAAATATCTGCTTAATTACCTTTGGTAAATGAAATAACCAAACAATCATTCATTTTCTGATATAGCTGTAAAACTAATCTGAAAAGTTCTCAAAATAAATCACTTAAAAATGTATAGTGTGTACCTTCTAAAAATGAAACCTACATCTATCTCTGAGTTGTGAAGAATATGTATTAATGTTATAACAACCAACAAGAATGGACTTTTATGTAGAAATCCATGATTAAATAGAGTCTTCCTCACCAGTGATTTAAATCATGATTTAAATCAAATCCACCCTGTGTAAAACCCCCAATGCAGGAGATATGAGCCATTTTACTAACTGGGAACCATCTCAGCCAGTTAGAGTGCTGGAATGCTATAAAACTACTGGCATATTTCTCACTTATCCAATCCTGGGCATTTCAATTGGCTGAGAGTAAATCAGATTTGCATAACAAGTGTACAGTTATTTCTTAATAATCAGACAGTGTGCAAGTCCATGTAACGATTACTTAAATGTCCTGAGAAAAATGGAACACAAGATTACATAATCACTGAATGGCTATTTCTTCATATATGTATAATGATTAAGCAAATTCTCCCAGTCCCACTAGTAGCTACATACAGAACATCAACTTGCTCACAAAGAACATGGTACCTACAATTTCTTCCCTGCACTTATCCCATCATACCACAATTTTATTACAAATGCTATAGTGACCATGATGTATCAAAAATGCGGATTTTCTTCTAGTGTAAAAGTGTGCATCTCGGAAAAGAATTCAGTCACTACTGAAGTCATCAATTTAATGAAGAAAAATACAAAAACACAAGAAACTTTTAAACTCCTAATTACAGGCCCAAACTGTCTCAACAACTTTTAAATAAGACCATGATTACCATAGGTGGTAATCTTAAAAATTAGTGGCCTGGCATTGCCCTACATTTTTAAAATCCACTGTATCAAACCCAAGAGTAAAAATAAATAGTTTGTACAGAAAGTACAGGCTGGCTGAGCTTTTCAAAGGAGCTGAAGGAAGTTAAGTGCCCATCTTCCAGTGCATTTCAATAGGAGGTAGGCACCTAAATAACGTAGGCTTCTTTGAAAATTTAAGTCATGGGACAGAAACTCTCTCTTTATAGATTACTTGAAGATAATTGAAACAGCAACAGCTGCCTTCTAATAGTTCAGTCTGTACAGAAGATGGCTGTCTATAAATAAACATGGGCTTTTGAAATAAGTGTTCACTACCAGAATGATTCAGTTAGCATAAAGAGAGCAACAGCCTGTTTCAGACAAAGATGTGAGAAGGAGATAGAAAGACTAAATTAATTTAACCAAAGAGGTCTACTGATACTGTATTAAGATCATGCCTGGTAAACAAGAGACAGGTGAAACCAGAAATTAGACCTAATTGGTGGACAAAATAAAGAGGCACGACCTATTCTATCTTCACTCCTTTTGGGGCTCTTTAAAAGAGATTTTTTGGGGGATGGGGGGAACACAACTACCAACATTACAACAGCCACTGTGAAGAGATTTTTCATTATAATGCCCAGAAAGTGGCACATTTCTAACCATAGCTGCTGCATCAGTGACGGTCCCAACATGATACAGATGAGATCCTGCTCAGTCTTCCCTTCCTTCGTGTGCCTCTTTTTGAACAGCCCATCTCCCTTCCAACTCTGCCCCCTGCCCATGCTATTTTCCACCTGTCCTCTCTCTCTCTGCTTTTCACCTGATCCTGAAATTAACCGCATGGCAGCATCATGGTGAAAGGAGACAGCCTATCCAGTTCTACTCAGTCAGAGAAGGAGTGGGACTTGACCAGACCAACCAAATGATGTCTCTGCCCAGGGAGGCAAGTCAGGATCCAGAGCAATAGCTGTTGTGACTGACCAACTGTCGGAAAGCATCTGTCCATGAGTCATGACGGATTAATTTTCTAGTGTGTTTGCCATGGTATTAAGCAGGCTGAAGTCTTCATGTATCAAAGTGTTTAAAAATGGACAGTAGCTGGCACCTTTAACTCTTTCGGCCCACACTGGCAATGTTCTGTTAATTTAGATGGAAGATAAGTCTGGATGATCCCCAGGAATCCATGTCATCCATTTAGAGAACCTTGCCTCCATGCAGGCTCCGCACCCAGTGCTTCTAATCAGCAGCACACCACCATTTGAACTGACTAGCAGAGTCTCCCTTGAGCCCTGGCAGTCCCTATGACCACTTCAGCTGGAAAGCTGGAGAGCAATACAAGAGACATTATAGTGGACAAGGTTATATTCTTTTCACATAATTTCCATGAACCAAATGAGGGATGAAGTGCTTCATCCCAGCCTCCACCCATATCTGCCCAGTCTTTGCCATCTCCTCTGTGCATAACCTGTATAGGGTTGCCAGGTGTCTGTTTTTTGACTGGAACGCTCTGTCAAAAAGAGATCCTGGCGGCTCGGGTCAGCACAGCTAACAGGGCCATTAAAAGTCCTGTCACAACAGGGCTAAGGAAGGCATCCTGCCTGCTGCGGCTCTGCGCGGCTCCTGGAAGAAGCAGTATGTCCCTGCTCCAGCTCCTATGTGTAGGGGCAGCCAGGGGGCTCTGAACACTGCACCCGCCGCAAGCGCCAGCTCTGCAGCTCCCATTGCCCAGGAACCGCGGCCAATGGGAGCTGTGGGGGTGATGCCTGCAGACGGGGCAGCACACAGAACCACCTGGTCACGCCTCCGCATATGAGCCAGAGGGGGAATGTGCCGCTCCTTCTGGGAGCTGCTTCAGGTAAGTGCCACCCGGAGCCTCCAGTGCCCCAACCCCCTGCCCCAGCCTTGATCCCCCTAGCCACCCTCTGAATCCCTTGGTCCCAGCCTGGGGCACCCTCTTATAGCCTAAATCCCTTATCCCCAGCCCCACCCCAAAGTCTATACCCCCAGCTGGAGCCATCCCACACTACAACCCCCTGCCCCAGCCCGGAGCCCCCTCCCATACTCTGAACCCCTCAGCCCAAACCCGGAGCCCCCTCCCACACTCTGAACCCCCTCCCACACTCTGAACCCCATGGCCCCAGCCCGGAGCACCTTCCTACACCACCCAAGCCCCTCATCCTTGGCCCCATCCCAAAGCCCACACCCCCAGCCAGAGCCCTCTCCCCTTCCCACATGCCAACCTCCTGAGCCAGCCCGGTGAAAATGAGTGCATAAGTGAGGGTAGGGAGAGTGAGAGACAGAGGGAGGTTGAATGGAATGAGGGGGTGGGGCCTTAGATAAGGGATGAGGCAGAGGCAGGGCCTCAGAGAAGGGGCAGGGTAGGACAAAGGTGTTTGGTTTTGTGTGAGTAGAAGGTTGGAAACCCTAAACCTGTACTAAGCAAAGTTTCCCTGCTGGCTTAGTGGCAGAGGGGTATAGTTCTGCAATGGCAAATTAGCACAAAAGGGGAGATCCTACCTGGAGAGGACCCTGTGTGCAGTGCTAGGGGGCGTAAGCCTGGCATCATTTGTCCAAGTGATTAAACCTCTCTGTGCTACTCTTTACAGTCACACAATTCAACCTCACTTCTACAAGAAAATGTGAGTGAAATTAAAATAGATTTTTCCTTAAAAGCAGCCAAAAGGGTATAATAAGCCTTCCAAGCCTTATACTTTAAAGTTAGTCTGCAATTCTTCAGAATAAGAAAGCTACTGAAGTTCAATTTTTGGTGCAAGATCATCTATTTTACTTCTTTTCTAAGGACAGGTTTCTTTCTGGAACAGATTCACTTTTTACATCAGGGGAGGGATAGCTCAGTGGTTTGAGCATTGGCCTGCTAAATTCAGAGTTGTGAGTTCAATCCTTGAGGGGGGCCACTTAGGGATCTGGGGCCAAATCAGTACTTGGTCCTGCTAGTGAAGGCAGGGGGCTGGACTCAATGACCTTTCAAGGTCCCTTCCAGTTCTATGAGATAGGTATATCTCCATATATTATATTAAAAAATACCACTGTTACCACTTTATGGTTGACTCTGAAACAGAGATACTTCAGCAATACAATGAGAGAGATTTGTTAGTGTGTCCAAGGGCTCAAATCAAGTTATCAGCAATCTAGAGATTGACAACACAATTTTTACTCAGATGTATTGTGTCCATGATAATAAAACTAGTTTCTCATTAACTACTGATTTTCTCATTTCCACTCAATGTAAATCACAGACTACTCATTTGCTATGCTAGGCACTAACAACAACATATTAAAGTTATCTTTATATTCCTAGATTATTCAGCGAATTTTTAACTTTATGAGGCCTGTATTGTTTCAGTTTTTTCCTGCCTTGTGGCATCTACATGCTCAATTCATAGATCACTAGACCAACCCACTGAGATCAATTGTTAACAAATGCAGATAGATGAAATGGGAAAATTCTGGACACATTTACAATTCAGCATATTGATGCAGTTGATATGCCAAATGGCTTCATAGGCAAAAGAAAAATTACCACTGCTAAGAAAACAGAAATTCCAGTCATTGTAAAGTGAAATTTGAATTCAGTGATGAAGACAGTAGTAAACCCCATACAACATAGCTTTAAAGTGTAAAGCAGGACTCTAATCTTCATCTATTTTATGCATAATATTGTGAAGCTCAGCTCTAATAATACATCACATATAAAGTTTCTAAAGACTACAACACTTTTTAAACCCCGCCTCTCCCCCCACCCCCGCATACGATTACAGGTCCTGATTAAAATGAAGAATTAAAAGACAATGACGTGTAGATGTGGTCATGTCTCCATCCAGAAGTGGAGGGGAAGCTGCTGTGGGGTGGGGAGAACAAAGCTGAGAAGTATTGCCCAGAAAGCAAGCAGAGCCCAGTCTGGCACTGGTACAGCGCTAAGATTCCTGACACTCCATGAACACAAAAAGAACAAGAGTACCTGTGGCACCTTAGAGACTAACAAATTTATTTCAGCATGAGCTTTTGTGAGCTACAGCTCACTTCTTCAGATGCACAGAATGGAACACACAGACAGGAGATATTTATACATACAGAGAACATAAAAAATGGAAGTAGGCATACCAACAGGAAGAGTCTAATCAATTGAGATGAGCTATCATCAGCAGGGGAAAAAAAAACATTTGAAGTGATAATTAAGATGACCCGTAGAAGGTATGAGGAGAACTTAACATAGGGAAATAGATTCATGAACACAGACAACAGCCAGACAAGCAGTCAACTTTTTATTTCTGGTTTCAAGACATCTGCTGTGCAGCTCTTGCCAAGATTGCACCTACAGAGAGATCTCATAATTAATTAAAGATACCCTTCCTTGATGGCGTCCCCAGTGACACCACCCACCCTCCAGCATAGATGACCCTACTAGAATAGGAGGTTGGAACCAGCATCCCCTATCCTTGTGGGGTCACAGCCAAACCAACTGAAACAAAAATCTCTATCTTACAGCCAAATACTGCCCTCAAATACTTATTTACTTCAGTTGGAGTTGAGAACAAGACTGTGACTTCCAGAACAGAGATTTGGTTATCCAAACCTTAGTATTTTAATTGGCATTTCAAACAAATCACATATTTTTTAACAATTATCCTACATTCTTTATGTGCACATAGTTTCTAATGAAGACAGCTGGGGACTTGTATATAAATAACTGCATATTAGTACACATGGTCTCCACCTTTATATTGACGCTACTGAAGAAGCAAATTATCATAAACTAGTTCACTAAAGGGCCAAATTCTGAAGGCAAAAAAGGCATCCTCTGGGGGAAGTATGCAGCCAGTAATCCATTGAGAAATTCATGTCTCATCACACCCTGGATGAGCGAAGGGCCCTGAGGCTGTAATAGTGGCTGTGGTATGATCCAGAAGTTTAGTGAGGGAGGAGAATGGATGCTTTCCCAGAAACTATGGAAAATCCTCACAATGCCTGTTCATTTGAGCTTTCTGAACCAATCGTGACTGGGTTCAAATTTATTAAGACACTCTGTAATAGTTTCTTCATGGGAGGCAAGCAGCTGGTCATTTCTAAGGGAAAGTTGTCAGAATGCTAACTGCTGGCCACTAACATGTAAGTTATTAAGAGAATTCTTCTTTTCTTGACTTGTGGTGTCAGATTAAAAGTTGTATTTTTTTCCTCAGATAACATTGCACAAGGATCTCAAAAGACAAGCAGAAAAGGATTTTTTACTACATTGATAAAATATCATCAGTGCCAAAATTTCATGAAGCAGTTATTCCTTTAGAAGTAATAACATTCTGAACTAACCATTCATATATTTACATTACATGCCTCATTACACCATCTTTCCAGTGGTCCATCAAAATTATGTCTGTAAAATCCCAGAGTCAAAATCCCCAAAGGAAAACAAAAAGGCACAAAGTAGCAGATAAAACCCCAAAATCAAAGAAAATGAGCTAGAGTAGAAGTGTCAGTTAAAATTCATCAGCCTCCTTCCCCTCAGAGACTGCTAAAGTCCATCCCCAAGACCACTGCACAGATAGGGCATCACAGCTTGGTGGCGGGGAGAGGGAGGATGTCGGGCGAGAGAGTGGGGGAAGCCAAAGAAACAGTCATTTTCACATGACAAACTCCTTGACTAAGCAGTGGAAATACCACCAGAAATGGTGCCACCAGCATCAACCAAGTTAAAATACTGCTTGCAAAATTAATCTTCTTACTGTGTCTCGTAACCTACTAAGGGGTTGAAGACCTGCATTTCAAAGGTAAATGACAAAGCGGCAAAGAGCAGCATGGAGGGACTGGCACACTTCATAGACTGCTAGGACCTGCTGTGTTGGAAGCAGCATTCCTTGCAGATTTGCTGGTTGCATAGTTTCAAGGCAGCATCCCTGTCCTCTTCGGGAAGATTGCCTTAGCACAGTGAGGTTATCGTCTATGAATAGTGCTCCTAGGCAGGGTGGATAAAAAACAATTATTTAAAAAAAAAAATGGATTTTTTTAATTTAAATCTGATTTTTTTTATAAAATGCTTTTTGAGGAAAACACCTATCTAAAGATAGTTTTAATTAAGATTTATTATAGCTCAAAGACATCTCATCATGGAATAGGGATTATAAATTCTAATTCTGTAGTATGAGACAATATATTCATGTAATGTTTAAGAAATGTTTTGTAAATGAGTTCCAATAGTTCTTGGATAAGGGACATTTTATACGGTTCCAGGGGCTTCTGTATAGATTATTTAGGTTAATCTTTCTATCTACCCAATTGGACTCAGTGCTCAATCTAGACCAGGAATTCCCAAACTTGGTTCACAACTTGTTCAGATTAAGCCCCTGGCAGGCCGGGAGATGTTTGTTTACCTGAGCGTCCACAGGCACGACCACGTGCACCTCTCAGTGGCCGCGGTTAGCCGTTCCCATTCTAAAATATTACGTTTACTACAACAATAAACTAGATCAGCGGTTCTCAAACTTTTTTTTCCATAGACCACCTGAAAATTGCGGAGAGTCTCAACGGACCACTTAATTAGATTAGCAAATGTTGTTTGTACCATTAGCTAACTATTGTAAAGCGATTTGGATAAAAGCGCTATCTAAAAAACACGTAATAATAATAAACTTTTTTTTCCTACAAATAAAAGCACACAACTCACATTTTCATATCTGTAGTTTTACCCTTCTAATGCTATGGATGTGCCCTCTTTCCCTTGCTGTGGCAGCCCCTGAACTGTTGCTGGGAAGGAGGGTTGTCTCTTCCCAGCAGCCGCAGCCCCCAGGCTAGGGCTGGGAAGAAGGGGGAGTGGGTCTCTCCCTGACAGTCGAAGCCCCCAAGCTAGGGAAAGCCACCTCTTTCTCTGGCTGCAGCAGCCCTGCACATCCCAAATTCTCCCCACCCCCAATTCTGACCCCACTGCATCCTATCTACCCCCTATTGCCCCCAAGGCCACCACCTCACCTTACATGTACGCCTTCTCCAGGGTCCAGGCACCTAATTAATGGAGCCATGCCTGCCCTTCGTTCTTTCATGTGCAGCCGCCCAGGCGCACACCTTAGAGGGAACTATCCACAGACCACCTGAATGGAACTCACTGACCACTGGTGGTCCACGGATCACAGTTTGAGAACCTCTGACCTAAATGATTTGTCCTAGATGATTCAGAATATTTCATGTTTATAAGCATACTGAAAATCACGTACAGAAGAATTTAGAGTGCTTTAACTAGTACCATTTTTCTTACCAAAAAAAATTTGACAGATACTTGTAACACTTAATTTTTTATATATTTGCTGAGGGTGTGAATTCTGGCCACAACTCTGCAAACAGTAACATACGTGCTTAACTTTAAACACATCAGTAGTCTCTTTGACTTCAGGCACTTTGATTAGTGGATAATTCATTTTATATACAGGTAGGGTAAACATGTACTTTTAAAAAAATGGAAGCAAAGTACATCCTTTTAAATTTGGCTTGTGAATAGTGTTTTTAAGGCACTTGTGACTGGATTGTACTTCTAGACTACTTAACAGAGCCAGGCAAAAAATTTAAAAAAATATTCACTATGTATCATATTTGTCAAATATTTTTTTTAACAAATACTATTTAGCCAGTTCCGTGGGAAACTAGACATTTGTGTCAATGTGTAGTAATGGCACAATTAACTTTTCGTTCCTAAGACAAAGGTGTTCTACTTCAGTAATACCCATTTCGAACATTTCCTCTGACCTGATAATCAGAACTACAGAAGAATCTACAATTTATAGAGAACTGAAGAAAAAAAAAATGTAACTACTCATAAAGGTAAGCTATTATTCTGTATAGTGTTGCAATCATATAGGACATATAATCAATATTGGTTTCCTCTTGCAGTCACTAATAAATAAAATAAATAAATAAGATTGGGATATTGTGATAATCCCTCCCTTCACCACCATCAATTTGGACATTTAATTGGTAGCTACTGTTTATTGGAGAATTAGGGATACAGCTCCTATACTTTAACGGAAGAACAGGCAGAAAACATTTTCCCTTCAATCAAGCAAAAATCATCTTATTTTTATTATTAAAAATTAATAAAATTATTAAAAATGATTAAAAATTATTAAAATTAATATAAAGCTGGTTTCTGATTAATTTTTAATCATTTTTAATGATTTTAATCAGGAAATAATATCCAACTACCAGGAATTTTAGAAGCAAGCACCCATTGCTTGGATAATGAAGCGATAATTTCATTAACATTGGAAATTGTGACCAGAAAGTTTTTCTTAAAGATTAACATTTATCTATTTATTAAAAATAAAGAAAAATATATTAATTAGTAATTAACACACAATATCAATACAATATTTGACAAGGAAATAACATCTGAGTCAGACAAGTACAAAGCAACCTGTTTGTTTAAATGTTAAAGTAAACAAAGGCTCAGTATTTATTTTTATCAAACTTTTTTTTACAGTTTTTTTAACAAAATTTGCCTTGTCATTCCCTCAACAGCCCAGGATTTAATTATATCTTTTCACCTTGGGCTATCAATTTTCCCTAAGATGGTAATCAATTTCCAGGAAATGCCTTAGGACCTGATGTTGTGCATATTTTATGCATGTAAGTTAACTCACATGAGAAGTCTTATTATACTACTCACTTCAGTAAAGTTACTCATATGTATGTTTGCAGGATTAAGCCATTACATCTCATTATTTATTTCATTATCACAATATTTTAAAATAAAAATCTCATGTTTACAATTATTTTAATTGGCACAATATTATCTGTGATATGTTCAGTAAAATTTGTGCTATTATAATTGAGCAGTATCTAAAAGAAACATTTTCTAACATCTCAAGTTGGCTATGAGACCACAGGGGCCGGCTTCTAATTTTCCCCAGGAGCGTTCAGCTGCAGGCTTCACCACCACTCCACCCCATCCCCCCACCCTCGCCACCTCTTCCTGTCCCCACTCCCTTGCCCCAGTGCTCCTTCCCAGGAGCCGAGCGTGTAGGTCAGCTCACCTCTCCCACCCGCCTCCCCCCGCAGAGCACCCCATCCCCGCTCCTCCTTCCCAGCACCTCGTGAACACGGCAGAATAGCTGATCTGTGGTGGGCAGGAGGTGCTGGGAGGGAGGGGGAAGAGTTGATTGGCAGGGCAGGAGTAGGGGTGTGGGAGGGGAGCTTGGCTGCTGGTGGGTGCTAAGTACCTGCTAATTTTTTTCTGTGGGTGCTCCGGCCCTGCAACACTCAGCAACATCGGCTACCGTAAAAGCTAAAACCTGTTCTCCATTCCCTATACTGACTTCTCACAGAATACTGAATCATGTTCAAGGTCTTAGCCTTTAGGTTCAAGTGCTCTATGACCTGGGCCCAGGATATCTAGAGGATCCACTTAAGCTTCAGGATGCATACCAGAGGTGCTGCAACAGGGGGAGCCAAGGGGCCAAGGCCCCATCACTTTTAAAAGTGGGAGTGCTATGCCCCTCACTTTTTACCAGCCATAAGGACGAGCGATGGGGGGGGCAAAGAGGAGAGATGGGAGGGGCCTCCAGGGAAGAGGCACAATGGGTGCTCTGGGAGAAGGGGCAACATCGAGGCTTGGGGAGACAGTTTGGGTGCCGGTGGCCCCCCCTCACTTTTAGGGACCTTCCGTTGCCCCCGATACATACCATGGTCAACAACTGCACTCCACTAAGACCATGGAACTCATATTAAGGGTAAAGTTGCAGGAGACAAAGCTTTTTGGGGGGACCAGACAAAGACTTTGAAATGAACTCCCCTAAGAAATAAGAACCATCATGAACCTTCCATTTCAAGTGCAAGGCACATTTCTTTGGCTGTACCTTCTCTGACAAACACATAGCAACATGTGACTATTTAAATAAATATATTTAAATAAATTCCAAAACAAAACACTCTACTACACACTTTTCCCCCTTGGGACTGCACGAGAGAACAAATACATGACAGATGTTAGTCACATTGCTTAATGCAAGCCTGGAAGGCACTTAGACACTAGGGTGATGGACCACAGTACAAGAACCTGCATACTTCAAAAGTCTCAGGTTTCCAGACACCACAATTAAATATTGCTTCTATTTCATTCTTTTTACCCTCTTCTTCCATTTTCCAAACTGATCGTGTTCTTTGCGTGATTGTGTGTGCAATTTTTAAAAATCTATTATCATGATGCTGCTGTTTTTTGCCTGACTGCATATATAAGGCCTGGCCTACACTTTAAATTTAGATTGACCTAACAACATTGCTCAGAGGTGTAAAAAAATTTACATTCCTGAATGCCACAGTTAAGCTAACCTAACCTCCAATGTAGATGAAGCTGGGTTGAATTGAAGAATTCCTCCATCAATTTAGCTACTGCTTCCTGAAAAACTGGATTATCTGCATTGACCAAAAAAACCCTTCTATGTAAAAAGCATCTACGCTAAGATGTTACAGCATCACAGCTTTGCAGTTATACCACTGTAGTGCCCAGACCATATACAGGGCCTAGGAATGTGTGTAATTAAAAAAAACTATTACCATGATATTTTTTTAAAAACTAAAGAATACTGGACCAAACTTTGCTCCTAGATTTACACTGGAGGGCAATGAGGGCAGAATTTGGCCCATTCCTATTAGCCCTGCAAAATGTAGTGTCATAGGTTATGACACCATGTCAGAGCTGGCCATGCCCCAGGCACATCAAGAGCTAACACGGATGTTGACCCCCTTTCTGCCCAAGGGTTATGCTATTCAGAGTTTTTCCAGATGCATACTATCGGTGTCATCTTACACTTGCTGTTTTCCACAGGGCATAGGTGCTGGAACTGGGGGTCCTGGAGGTGCTGCCTCTCCCCATGGCTTCAAGCAGTTTCCATTACACAGGATTTACAATATCTCTCAGCACCCCCACTGTACAAATTGTTCCAGTGCCTCTGTGACAGGGCCACTGGTCAAGGTACTCTGATGACCCAGAACTGGCTATGGTACAACAGGACACCCTCGCTAATGGATCGGGGACATTCCTGGTTGCAGCTGCCTACGGGGGCCAGGGGTGCTGGAACAATTTGTACAGTGGGGCTGCTGATGCTGAAAGCCAAACTGTAAACCCTGGATATAATGGAACCCACTGTAAGTCAGGGGGTGTGGCAGCACCCTAGTTCCAGCATCTATGACAGGAGCTGCACCCCTGGTTACCCAATGTGCCATTACAACACGTGCAGCCAATAACAATAGGCGCACAAGGAAAGGGGGTGGAGGGATGCCGCCCCCCTACAGCTCCTGACCCTTTAAATCGGAGATTTCTGTCTTACCCTCCCCACCTTACCAGCAGCCCCCAGATGCGGCAGGTTTCGTTTCCTCTCAACGCACCCCACGCCGGCTCCGAGCGCATCTGCGCCCTTGCAGCCAGCGGCGGCGCCCCAGTCCCTGCGCTGCGCGCCCCGGAGCCGCCGCAGCGCCCCGCTGCAGGGAGGGGCAGATGCGCGCGTGGGGGGAGGCTCTTACCAGGAAGCGGGGCTGGTCCCCCGGCGCAGGCTGCTGGGGCTCGCATCCGCGGGACGGGCTGGGGGCTGCGAGCGGCAGGCGCGTCCGCAACAGGACGCCGATGCGAGGGGCCGAGCTGAGACAGGCGGGCTCCCGGCGGCCAGCAGCCGGCCCGTCGGGGCATTGGGGCATGCCCTGCCCTGCGCCTGCGTCCCCCCGGCGCTCCAGCGAGTCGCGCGCGCAGGCAGGGCGTCCCGTCCCCCTCGGCAGCAGTGGGGCCGGGCAGCCCCACGCCCAAGGCGGTGCGGGGCACAGGCGCCCCCGGCCCCTGCGGCAGCACGGAGCTGGTTCGGCGGCTACTAACGCGAGCCCGCCGCAGAGAGCCGAGCCGCGGCCCCAGGCACGGGGAGGAGGAGCTCCGCAGCCCGCCCTGCCACTCAGGAAGCAGCATGGCAGGAACAAACTCCCCCTCCCCGCTGCCGGTCCGGCTGCAGGGAGCGAGCGTGGAAACGGCGCCTGGGAGTCACGGGGCACAGTCCTCCGGACTGGAGCCAGCGTCAGAACAGGGGACCCCGGCCGCGGGAGCGACCTCCAAAGCGCGGAGTCGGGCTCGCCCCTAGCCCCCCTCGCGCGAGCCATGGGAAAGGTATGTGGCAAGGCAGAGCCCCCGCCTCGTACCGAGTTCCCATCTACCTGCTTGGCCGCATCGTACCAAACCTGTGGATGAACCGTCCTGATAAGGCTGCAGACACTTGCACCGTGAATAACTTCGCCCAGGAGGGGTTGGGGGAGGGGGAACTCTCCTGATCAGAACTATTCAGGTTTGCAAGTATTTGCAGGTTTCGGAGTAGCACCCATCTTAGTCTATATCCACAAAAAGACCAGGAATACTTGTGACACCTTAAAGACTAACAAATTTATTTGAGCATAAGCTTTTGTGGGCTACAGCCCACTTCATCCGATGCATAGAATGGAACATATAGTGAGAAGGGACACCCCCCCCCCCCGTGTCAGAGCCCAAGGCATGCTGGTAGGGTGGCACCAGCTCTACATAGTGTGTCTCATATGTTCCATTTGCCACCTTTGGATTCATTGTGTTAATTTAGTTAGCCAAAGATTTAATAAAATGTATTTATGGTTTGGCATGGTATGTGTTTTGTCTGCAAAAATTTTTTTTTTAAAGGACAGTATATGAACTAAAGAAATAACGTGTTGAGAAATACCTTAGGAGAAAAGGCAACACCTGGGAGGCAGTTTAATGAAAATAAACATCCAGCAAGAAGATTAGCTTCAGAGGAATGAGAAAGGAAGGGACTTTACTCTCTTTGTCTGGTAATAAATTTTAAGAACCCAGATTAGACAGATTGGGTAGGTGATAAAGTGTAGGTGTCCTGTGCTGTCACAGTAGCCCTAGCGTAATGTTCTCTCAATTTTTCTGGTTTACACTCTTGGCACATACTTCTCAATGTGCAACAGCAGTCAAAAAAGCTAACAATGTTAGGAACTAGTAGGAAAGGGATAGATGAATACTGCAGGCAGTTCTGGTCACCCCCCTCACAAAGTACAGAATTGGAAAAGGTGCAGATGAGGGCAACACACATGATTGAGGATATGAAACAGTTTCCATATGAGGCGAGATTAACAAGACCTGGACCTTTCACCTTGAAAAAAAGACAAATAAGAGGAGATTATGATAGCGGTCTATAAAATTGTGATTGGTATGGAGAAAATGAATAAGGAAATGTTACCTATTCCTTCACATAACACAGGAACCAGAGGTCACCCAATGAAATAGGTAGGTAGCATGTTTAAAACAATGCACAGTCAACCTGTAGAATTTGTTGCCAGGGGATATTGTGAAGGGTTTAAAAAAAGCTAGATAAATTCATGGAGGATAGGTCCATCAGTGGCAATTAGCCAAGATGGTCAGTGATGCAACCCCATGCTCTGGGTGTCTCTAGCCTATGACTGCCAGAAGCTGGGAATGGATAACAGGATAGATCAGTCACTGAGTGCCTGTTCTGTTCATTCCCTTTGTAGCACCTTGCATTTGCCACTATTGGAAACCAGGATACAGGGTTAGATATTCCATTGGTCTGACCAAGTATGGCCATTCTTATGTACTGTACAAACAAATATGCTGTCCTTAGAAACCCTCTGTGTCTGCAGTGCTAACAGTAAAACAGAACCAGTTATTATAATATCTCATGTTGATATTATTTAGTTAATGCCCAATATGTGCAAAGTGCTTTGCTGATGTATCAGCTGACTTTAGAGTTTTCAGTCTAAGGACCTGATCCTGCAAAGATTTATATGTGTGCTTAAAACCTTATGCATTGTGAACAGACCTGTTGAAGTCAATGGGACTACTCAGTGCACAAAGTTAAGCACATGTATAAATCTGAGAGATTGGGCCCTCTGCAGGCCTTAGACCCTGATCCTGCAAATTGCTCCATGCGTAGACTTCTGTGCCTGCTGAGAGCCCTATTGACTGCGTGGATTCAGCTGCATGATCTGGACCTAAACAGATAAAATCCAGATGAAGAACAGGGAACAAGAAGCAACATCAAAGCAAAGTGACTGGAATAGCTAGTTCTAGTTAGTTCAAGTGGAATAAAAAAAAAAAATTCATCCTTCAGTGGCGGATTTAGAGTTAGTGGGGCCCTGTGTGCAGCTTCATTTTCAGGGCCCCCCGGGAACCTAGCCAAGAAAAAGAACATTCTCTTATCTCTCCCCCCCTTTTCATTCTTTTTTTCTTCATCCTCCTCCTATATTATAAGTAATAGGAAGTAAATGAAAATAAAGAGACGTACCTTGATTGGTGCAGGAGGTTGGGGTGCAGGAGGAGTTCAGGGGTTGGACTCCGGGAGGGAATTTGGGTGCTGGATGTGAGCTCTGGGCTGGGGCAGGGTGTAGGAGGGGGTGAGGATTTTGGGAGGAAGTTTGGGTGTAGAGTGTGGGCTCTGGCAGGAGGTTGGGGTTTGGGAGGGGTTAGGGTACCTTGGGGGGCATGGCTCCCAAAGCAACTAGCACACCCCTCTGGCAGTGGCTCCTAGGCGGGGGGTGGCTCTGTGTGCTGCTGCCCACAGGCATCACCCCCGCAGCTCCCATTGGCCACAATTCCCGGCCAATAGGAGCTGCAGAGTCAGAGCGGAGGCAATGGATGGACGGATGGACACACACACACCCCTACCTACCTACCTACCTTCCGGGAGTGAGGGAGGGAGGCAACATGGACAGGGAGCCGCCTTAGCCCTGCTGCTGGCATGTCTCTGCGTGCCCCTTGTGGGGAGGGGAACGGCAGGTCTCAGTGTGCTGCCTGGTCCTGCATTTTGGGGGGCCCCTGTCATTGAGGGCCCTGTGCCACCACACTGTTTGTTTCATGGTAAATCGGCCTCTATCCTTCCTCTTTCCAGTGGCCTGCCCCTCCACACAGGTCAGAAGAGGAAGGATGGTCCAGTGGTTATGCACTAACCTGGGATTGAGGAGACTTCTGGTATGATCTTGGTCAAGTCAGTTAGTCTCTCTGTTTCTCAGCGGAAAAAAGTGAGAATAACAGGAGTTTTGTAAGGGTAAATATTTTAAAAAGTGTTAGATGCTTGACTACTATGGTGAAGGGGGAAACCGTATTTGTACATACGGTAGATACATAGGGTCCAGTTGTGGCTATGTTCCTAAATTGCAATACTAAAACTATATGACAATTTAGGCTCTCAGTCCTGCTCCCATTGACTACACTGGAAACGGAATAGGACTCTAAGTTTAAAGACATGATTTTGTAACCAGATGTTTCAGGAGTAGTAACCAAATGATAAACTTTTGCAAAAAATTCCTTATATGTATGTATCTGAAAGACTGACTTTTTATGGATATCAATTTTATTTTGCAAATCTTGAAAAGTAATCCAGTGGCCACATTTTCAAAAGAGTGGCTTATTTTTTTGTGGGTAGTTTGTATCTGCAAATCAGGGCTTGGCTACATTTGCGAGTTAGTGCGCAATGAAGGAGCCCTGTGCGCACTTGTTCACTCCCCAGCCACACTGGCAAGGCACGTAGAGCACTGACTACTCGGCGAGTGGAATAACGTTTGCTGTGCCTTCGCTAGAGCGCTGTGGCACCGGTGTGGACAACTTGTCCTATTAATGCGCTCTGATCAGCCTCCAGAAGCGTCCCACAATGCCTGTTCTAACCACTCTGGTAATCACTTTGAACTCTACACCACTTTACCCTTAAGTGACCAACTGTCAGACCCGTCCTTTAAATTCTCTGGGAATTTTGAAAATCCCCTTCCTGTTTGCTCAACCAGGCGTAGAGTGCTCTCAGCGAATCCTTCCAGGTGACCATGCCTCCACGCGCCAGGCGATCCCCAGTATGAAGCAATAGTGAGGTGCTGGACCTCATCAGTGTTTGGGGGGGAGGAAGCTGTCCAGTCCCAGCTGTGCTCTGGCCATAGGAATTACGATACCTTCAGGCAGATAACAAGGGACATGGACAGGGGCCATGACCGGGATCCGGTGCTGTGCAGGATTAAAGTAAAGGAGCTGCAGAATGCCTACCTCAAAGCCCGTGAGGCAAACTGCTCCGGTGCTGCCCCTGCGACCTGCCGTTTCTCCAAAAAGCTGAGTGTGATACTTGGGGGTGACCCTACCTCCACTCCGAGTACCACCATGGACACTTCAGAGCCCAGTTCAACAAGGCAGGAGGAGGAAAGCAGGAGCGAGGGTGCTAAGGAGGAGGAAGACACCCTGGAATTCCTAGATGCATGCAGCCAGGAGCTGTTCTCAAGCCAGGAGGAAGGCAGCCAGGCACGGCAACTGGTACTTGGGAAACACCAGAGGAGGTTCCCGGTAAGCAGCTTTTATTTTGGGAAGGAAGTTACTCAGTGCAGGCTCTTGGGGCGAGGAGGATTAGGGCTGCATGGATGCCTAGATAGGCTGTTGATGTGCTCTTTCACATCACGATAATCGGCCTCAGTGATCTCTTCAAAGGTCTCATCCAGAACCTGGTCAATGTGTTTGCGCAGGTTTCTCAGGAGAGCCACTGTGGTCCTTTTCCCAGTAAGGCTGACTTGTCCGCACCACTGTTCCATGAGGGGCGGGGGGACCATTGCTGCACACAGGCAAGGTGCATATGGGCTAGGGTGGAAGCCACATTGCAGTAGAAGACCCTCCCTTGCTTTCCAGGTCACCCTCAGCAGTGAGATATCTTCCAGGAAAAAATTCCTGTGGAAAATGTGGGGACAATGTTCAGTATAGATACCCTCTGCTGCTGTTGACTCTCCTAAAGGCACAGAAACCCAGAGGACAGTACAGCCGTGAAACAGTCAGTCACACTTGATCCCATGCTTACTTACCATTTTGGGGCTCCCCTGGGTTTATTTGAGCTCACTTTGGGATGGGCAAATTATGCTTTTGTGCAGACTGTGCTTGCCCTTAAGTACAGGGGAATCATTGCTCTGTCTGGTGTGAACAGTGCTGCCTCTGTTAAGTGTTGCATTTTGCCTTTATAGATGCAACCTTGAGATCTCAGCCATCCATGTTAGTTACCCCCGGCTGAAAGACTCCAAAGAATCAGGAAGAGGCCACGTAGAAGCAAGGAAGACATGTTGCATGAAGTAATGCAGCATTCAAATAATGAAAATCAAAAAGTGCAGGAGTGGTTGGAGAGTGAAAGGAGGATCCGCTAGCAGAACAAGGAGCGCCGGCACAAAAGCACGGTGTTCCAGCAGAAAAGCACGGATCAGCTGATAAGCAAATGGAGCACCAAGCAGACTCTATCCAGACGTTCAAAGCCAGGCAGGTGGAGCCCTATCGCACCTGATTCCCTCCCTCCCCCATAGCCCTTTCCCCAAAAGTCTTTCCCTTGTGCCACCATTTCACCCCAAACCCTCTTTTCCCCAACATCTAGGTTCTTACCACCACCAGCTGCCTCCAACACCTGTAGCTTCACTACCCAGCCCTGAAAACTATGACCCTTACCCATGGCACTCAACACCCATCACCATGCAGTATAGCCATCCTGAATTGCAGCACTCATTGCACAGCACTCCAGACAAGACGTAGTACAATCACAGATTTGTGTGTTTCCCACCCCACCCCCTTGCCCTGTTTCCCAAGCAGTTGTGTTTCATTTCAATAAATTAATTTTTTGGCTTTGAAAACATTTTTTATTATTGCATTAAATAAAAGATATCTTAGCCCAGGAAAGAAACAGGCATTGCAAGTTAGCGTGGCAAACACAGATTCCTACTAACATTGGAACCACTAAACTTCACGCCCATGCAGGGCACCAGACATTACCAGTGGCTTTCAGTCTCAAATTGCTCCCTCAGGGCATCCCTAATCCTTGCAGCCCTGCGCTGTACCCCTCTAATAGCCCTGCTCTCTGGCTGTTCAAATTCAGCCTCCAGGTGTTGAACCTCCAAGTTCCATGCCTGAGTGAATTGTTCACCCTTCCCTTCACAAATGTTATGGAGAGTACAGCATGTGGATATAACCACGGGGATGCTGTCATCGGCCAGGTCCAGCTTCCCATACAGAGTGCACCAGCGGCCCTTTAAAGGGCCAAAAGCACACTCCAGAGTCATTCTGCACCAGCTCAGCCTGTTGTTGAACTGCTCCGTGCTGCTGTCAAGGCTCCCTGTATAGGGTTTCGTGAGCCATGGCATTAAAGGTTATGCGAGGTCTCCAAGGATCACAATGGGCATTTTGACTTCCCCTACGGTGATCTTCTGGTCTGGGAAAAGACTCCCGGCTTGCAGCTTCCTGAACAGGCCAGTGTTCCGAAAGATGCATGCATCATGCATCTTTCCGGGCCAGCCTGTGTTAATGTCAATGAAACGCCCACGGTGATCCACAAGCGCTTGGAGAACCATTGAGAAATACGCCTTCCAATTAACGTACTCAGAGTATAGGTGGGCTGGTTCCAAAATTGGATTATTCATGCCATTTTTCACCCCTCCGCAGTTAGGGAAACCCATTTGTGCAAAGCCAGCCACAATGTCTGCACATTACCCAGAGTCACGGTTCTTCTGAGCAGGATGCAATTAATGGCCCTGCAAACTTGCATCAACACGATTCCAGTGGTCGACTTTCCCACTCCAAACTGGTTAGCAACTGATTGGTAGCTGTTTGGAGTTGCCAGCTTCCAGACTGCAATAGCCACCCGCTTTTCCACCGTCAGGGCAGCTCTCAATCTCGTGTCCTTGCACCGCAGGGTGGGGGCAAGCTCATCACACCGTCCCATGAAAGTGGCTTTTCTCATCTGAAAGTTCTGCAGCCACTGCTCATCATCCCATACGTGCATGACAATGTGATCCCACCACTCAGTGCTTGTTTCCTGAGCTCCAAAGCAGTATTCCACTGTGATCAGCACCTCTATGAATGCCACAAGCAATCTCGTATCATAGCTACTACATGTGGCTAGATCAATGTCACACTCCTCTTGCCTTTATAGTTTAAGGAATAACTGCATTGCCACTCGTGACATGTTAGTGAGAGTGAGCAGCATATTGGTCCACAGTTCGGGATCCATTCCTGCCGACTGAAGAGGCAGAGTGCACAGTGCACGAACTGATGAAAGATGGCACCAAATGCGGATGGAAGCACAGGGATTGCTGGGATGTGAAGCAATGCATCATGGGGCATAGGAACAGGACCTGGATGCCCTGTGACTCCCTCTGCCTTCCCACAACTGTTAGCAGCAGAAGAGGAAGAGATGCTCTATGGGATAGGTGCCTAGAGTGCACCGCTCTGAATACTGCTGCAAGTGCCGCAAGTGTGAACACATTATTGTGCAGGCAACTGACAGTGTGAACAGACAACAGTGGTTTCCCTTCAGTGCTCTCTGAGCAGCGCTGTAACTGTCGGTGATGTAACTCTGATGGTGTAGATGCACCCTAGGAAAGCTCTCCATTGAGAGATGTACAGAAAAGACTGTATCTGAAGTAACCTTTGTTTACTGCTTGCTTTTGTTGTGATTTTGTCTTTTTTTATTAATAGTCAATCTATAATTGTGGATCTTTTGCTTGTCTTTAATTTTGGTGTTCCCTAATGTGTAATAAGAACCCCGAGTTACTAAAATATTGGGGTTTTTCCCCCACGAATTGACGTTAAGGCTATTAAGTTGTAGTTTGCCTTGTCTTGTTTCTCTAGAATATACCTTTCTAGTACTTTTGGGGCAAAAGTTACTTTCTCACCCAAAACTGAATGAGACAAGGGTTCATTCTTTGATGAGTTACAAGTTTGGTTTATAAAAGTAACTGAATAGATGTACTACACTTAGATTTTTGTTAAGTGTGTGATTTAGTACTTCGCACCATTCTGAGAAAAATTTTAGCACTATCCAATGCTGATAAAAGACATATGAAATAAATGAAAAATTGACTAACTACCAGATCAGGTGGGTTTAACTCACAGCACTCTACATCTGCAAGTGTAGCCATGCCCTCAGAGTTCCTGCACCTTTTAAGTTCCTGATTAACAGCACAATTCAGGTAGTCTTAGGTACAAGGACTAAATTTGAGGCCATAAATCTCATGTGCAGTAAGGGAGACTGGACCTCAGCTATTTGAACATATACCCTTCAACATACAGCCCATTTTGAAAAGTTAAGCATTTACTGCTGAAACCTGATATATGGATCACCATAACATTTTTATACTTTTCACAGGTTATTGCCTTTTACAGGTTTGTGTTTAAACAGGTTCTACACTCAAAAAACAACTTTGACTTTTGCATCCTTTACTAACTTGACATGCCTGCTCAGTGAATCCTTTTTAAGCTTTCCATTCATACTTCAAAATGTACACATACCATTTTGTAAAAGTGCACCAGTCTTAAAAATGACAAATCTCATTTTTGTTCCCAAACTGCACACTAGGTGGTGCTGTTCATTTCTGTTCAACAGGATAATTAGCCAAAGCAACACTCAAGCGGAACCAAAGACTTGAAGTTGAAACAGAAATACTAATGACAACCAGCTGTTATCAGCTTCTCTTAGGAACTGAAAACCAAACGCTGAACTAATGAAAGTAAAAAGTCCCTCCTGCCTCTCCTAGCCCCAGCCACTATGGTTGTTTTCCTTTTAATTTCTTTCTGAGAAGTTACTGGAGACTTCTGCAATCTGGAAATGACTGGTGCAGAAAAGGGGCTATTTTGTTAGATTTTTAACACTAGAAGGCAACGTTATGGTTCTCTAGTCTTATCTCCTGCATAACACATGCCACAGAATTTCATCAAGTGATTCCTGCATCAAGCCCATCTTCTAGCTCAGTTATATCATATCTTTTAGAAAGACATCTAGTTTTGATTTCAACACTTCAAGTAATGGAGAATCCATCACATCCCTAGATGTTTTTCAGTGGTTAATTACCCTCACAGTTAAAAAGCTGCACCACATTTCCAATATGAATTGGTCATCTTCAGTTTCTGTCATTGATATGCCTTTGTTTCCTAGATTAAAGGCTGTCTACTATCAAATCTTCTCATGTCAGTCCTTACGGACCATGATCAACTTATCGCTGAACCTTTTCTTGGATAAACTAAATAGACTAAAGAAGTTCAGTTCTTATTATAAAGGCAAGTTTTCCAGACTGCAAATTATTCTTTTAGCTTTTTCCTTGTAATTTTTCAGCATCCTGTTTAAAGTTCGGACACTAGAATTGAACACAATATTCCAGTAATGATCTTACTAATGGTGTATGCAGAGGTAATATTAACTCCCTACTTCTACTCCATAGTCCTCTCTTTATGTTACCTCTCTTAGGCCTTGGCTACACTTGGAGGTCTGCAGCGCTGGGAGTTACAGCTGTCTTCATACAGTTGTGTAGGGAAAGCGCTGGAGTGTGGCCACACTGACAGCTACCAGCGCTGCAGTGTGGCCACATTTGCAGCATTTGCAGCGCTGTTGGGAGTGGTGCATTATGGGGTGCTATCCCACAGAGCACCTCATCCCATTTTGGTGCCTTGGGTTGTGGGAAGGGGACGGAAG